>NW_023502115.1:0-303328 GCF_013396075.1 Fusarium subglutinans | reverse complement strand
ATAATAATAAAAAAAGGCACTTTAAAGAATAGAAAGGAAGCTATTTATAAGTAAAAGGTAATATAAAATAAGCTTTTATAAGAAAAGATCTAGGCATAGATAGAAAGAATTCCTATATATATTTAAAAAATTATAAAATTAAAAGGTAGAAATAAATATAAAGAAGGTAGGGGTTTTTAGGTATAAAAATTAATATTTACAGGTACCAGGTCTTTTGCCTTACTTAGTGCGATTTTAGCGTTAGCAAAGACTTTTAAGACAAACCTCCGTAACTACCTAGTTACTAGTCTAATGGTTTTTATGCTTGGCTGTTATGGTCATGAAATCAGGCCGAGCTCCTGGGCAAGACCCTTTCCCATGTGAAATGACCCCAGGGCCAGACATTAGAGGGTATTGAGGGGAAGCTACCTTAGTTTACCCTACCCCTGGGAAACCCTTTTCTAGTGGAACCGGCCCTGAAAGCACATCCCCCGTGTTGGCGTGCCGTGAAGTGCGCCGAGGTCAAACATTTGCCGGTAAACTGGCCTCCGCATGTTCTAGGAGCACTATCATCATCATCATCGTGGTCCAATTGCTTCTGATCGCATTAACTCATCTTAGTTCCAATGACCCTCTTATTTTCTGTCCTAATAGAGTCATAATACACGGCGACTAGACTTTTTTGATTACCTTCTACTTGTAAACTAATTACTCATTTCTTCCTTTCTTTCAGTACACCCGTCATTTCACAATCAATTGCGAGCGTGTTATTCTCCTTTCTATTCGGGACCTTCTCTCTGTGGGGTTCCGTTAACAAGCCGCGGTCCGGACGGCTCCAGGTCCGATAAAGGACCCCCAGTTCGAAGGTTGAGGTTGAGCTCGACGCAATCGCCACCACCTCTGTTGGTCGCAATTTGCGTGTCGTGAGCCATCTTTCTTCATAAAACATAACCGCCAATATGGCGGACTCAGTAGGTATGTTGCATTCTTCAATCGGTGCCTAGTATGCTGTACCACGGTGGCTGACGTGATGATACAGATCGCGTGTTTGTACACGCTCTCAATACCGTCAAAAAGATACCCAAGACGGGCGCATCGAGGCCACCTCCGACTGATCGACTCCGGCTATATGGACTTTATAAGCAGGCTATGGAGGGTGATGTCGACGGTGTAATGGAACGTCCAACAGCCGCCTCCGGAATGGCTTCCGACGACCTACAGCGCGAAAAGGACAAATGGGATGCATGGAATCTGCAAAAAGGACTAAGCCGAACAGAATCCAAGAGAAGGTATATCGAGGCGCTGATAGATACGATGCATCGATACGCGACCACGCCGTAAGCGCTCTTCTGAAGCCCAGGCCAGGCCATGCCACGGTACGATCGGGTTACACTAACACAGTCTCCTAGGGATGCCGAAGAACTCGTGTCAGAACTCGAATTTGTCTGGAATCAGATCAAGAACAATAGCCCAAGCTCATCATTATCGTCGCCGCGAGCAAATCGATCGGCCGGTGCGTCCCAACCATACGACGACGCTGCGCAAGGAAGCGATGCCGAAGGCCCTATGAAGGAGATCAGACCGATGAGCGAGTACGACGAAGCGGAACTCCGGTCCCAGAAGCAACTAGAACTCGAGGACGACGATATCGATGGGACGCCAAATCACGATCGAGTCAGTGGCCGGTGGCAGCGAAAGGTCGAGCGTGCTCTGACAACCATGTCTGCCGAGGTAGCTGCTTTACGAGAACAAATTACAACAGGTAGAGAGTGGCGGGCAAAAAAGGAGCGCAGCTTACCAGCTTGGGTGAAGTGGTTTGCCTGGGTCGTTGTGAAGCATTTGTTCGCCGACTTTGTCATTCTGACTGTCGTGTTATTATGGCTAAGAAAGCGCAAGGACCGTCGCCTAGAAGATCTAGTGAGGGCAGCGGTCAGGCTTGTTAGGGAATATGTTCGAAATGTGTTGCCTTCTCGGGGGTGATGGTTTTGGCAGTGTACGATCCGACGATAGCACTCCTCTAGCTCACTCAGCATGGTGACGATGATCAGGCTGAGATCACCAGGGCCCAGCACTGCCTCTCACCATATTGGATGGTTGCCATGGCTGTTGAACTGCCATGCTAATTGGGCATACCTTGGGCCATGAAAGAATAACTCAAGCTGGGGAATCAGGGCTCCCAGTGGACTTTCTGTCGGGCAACTAAATGATCATTGCTCTCGGTGTATAATCATAAGTATCAGGCGCTTTATGGAGTATGGGGTTTATCATTGTATTTGTAGCAAGAGAAGCGTGGTTATTTTGTGTTTTGGAGCATGTATCAGGTAGATATTGGCATACATGGCACCTGTTGTAGAAATTTCCAAGCCATTTGTCAAGATGAGTTGAGACTCTGATTCATGACAACTGAAAATTTGTCCCTTCACTTGTATTCGGTAAGGTTGCCTGCCTGTCATATGCAGGTACTCCAATATTCATCCTCCACCAACCCACCCTCTCACCTCCAACATCATCAGCCTCAGTGCAACACCAACTGCACAAACCGCCACAAAGTTTGCCATGTCTCATCCGCCATCCCACTAATAACACTCAAAATAAAAGCCATGGCGCAACCTCCTCGACCTACCCCGACCTTTGACCCTCTGTTGGGGGTTTCAGACCCTGAGGGCCATCCCATCATCCCAAGGCTAATGTCATGCGCGCCGGCCATTTTCTGCCCTATCGGTGAGAACGACAAACTCGAGGATTCTCTCAGCTCTTCCTCGTTTACGAAGCTTGATTGCCTGCAGAAAGAGCTCGATGCTCTGAACACCCACGCAGTCAAAGATCGAGAGAATTTCCTCGCCCTCGTTGTTCGCGAACGTGAACGCATCTTTCAGGAAGGGCGCCGCTTTCAAGCCCTTGAAGAGCTACAGGGTGGCCAGGTGAACCCAGACGTGCCACTCGGTCTTACATCCCAGGAACTCGGGATCATGGTCGCAAACATGGAGGCTCCAGCAAGGCCAGGTATCCCAAACACGGAGAATATACCGAAACCAAATCTCGACTCTTCTAAGGCTCGATCCCTGCGAGAACGCCAAGCTTACGAGCAGATGCGCAATGTAATTCATTTTTCTGAGATGGCTGCGCATCGTGAGGCTGAAATCAACCATCGCCGCGAGCTCCTCGAGGCAGATATCAAAAAGGAGCAGCTCAGGCAAGATCAGGAGCGTCGAGTCAAATAGAATCCAGCTCGTTCGCCTGGACAACAGCAAGCCGTCCCTCAAAGCATCAAGTATGTCAATGGGGCGTCACAAGGCAACCAAGACAAGGAGATGTACATGTTCCTCACGAACCCGAATCGCAAGCGAAAGTTGCCGTGATGGATCATATGACGAGGTGCACGTCGTAGTGAAGGAATTAGGTATTCAACTCATCTACCTTCAGCCTCCGTCCGACGTCATATATGTACAGATGCTACGAACTTCCCAGACGCATAAAAACAAAGCAAATATTTCTATTCTTTTGCAGCCACCACCTCATACGCCGTACTCGACCTGGCCCATGGGCTTATCCTCCTCCATGCCAGGAGCCATAAAGTTTGTCCTAGGGTCACCCGTAGCCTTAGCCGCTGAGCAGCGAGCCATTGTGGGAGAGCTAGGCATAATGTTAATAGACAAGTTCACTAAAATATGGATCGATTTCACATACCTTCGTGAGATAACATCGGTGAAGTAAAAGTTGTCGATAACCTTCTTGAGAGGTGTTCCAGTGACCTGGGCACCCTTATTCTGGTCGACGAGCTGGACCTTGCTCAGAGCAGGGAGAGCGACGGGCTCGACAACGTCATAAGCAGCCAGAGCAGGGCTGATTTCAACCATACGGTCTCGGACCATAGCAACATCATCATAAGGGAGAGGAGCGCCAAGGAACTCACTGGCAGCTCGGAGAATCTTCCAGTCAGTTCGAGACGCACCAGGGAGGGAGGTAGCAGCTCGTGTCATCTGCACACGGCCTTCAGTGTTGATGTAGGTACCAGCCTTTTCGGTATAGGCAGCACCGGGGAGAACAATATCAGCAATCTGAGCACCCTTGTCACCGTGGTGGCCCTGGTAGACAACAAAAGCGTCCTTGGGGATATCCGCCTCGTTCAACTCATCGGCACCAAGCAGCCAGACGAACTTGGGCTTGGTCTGGGCAACCTCAGCAGAGGGAGTAGTGAAGCCAACCTCGAAAGCACCAGCACGAGAAGCCTCGCGCTGAAGGACGTTGTAGCCTTGCCAATCCTCAGTTCGGAAGTTAGAAGCATGCTTATCAACGAAAGCACCAATGGTCTCGTAGTATGCTTTGGCATCCGCGTGATCAGTAACACCAGAGCCAACGATGATCATAGGTCGCTTGGCATTCTTAAGAGTCTCTCCGAAGGGACCAGAGAGCGCGGACTTGAGAGCAGCGTGGTCGGTACCAAAATGCTCGAACTCGAATGTTGAGTCCCAAGTCTCGCCAACAACACCGATCTCAAGGTCGGATCGGAGCCACTGCTTTCGGATACGGGCATTGAGAACGGCAGCCTCATGTCGAGGGTTGCTGCCAACAATTAGGATTGCATCAGCCTCCTCGATACCCCAGATCTGAGAATTGAAAAGGAAGTTGGATCGGACATCAACACCGTGGGCGATGGGCTGGCTGCCAGTAGGGGTATCGAGAGCCAGGTTCTCGGAGCCAAGCTTGTTAGCCATGTCCTTGGCGACAACCAGAGACTCGACTTCAGTAAGAGCACCAGCAATGACCTTGAATTCGTTACCCTGAGGGTTCTTAATCTGATAAGCACGACCAATCTCAGTGAGAGCCTCCTCCCAATCAGCAGGCTCGAAGCGGCCCTCACGGCGGACCAGAGGCATGGTCAGTCGCTGAGTCTTGAGGCCGTCACAGGCAAATCGGGTCTTGTCGTTGATCCACTCCTCGTTCACGTCGTCATTAAGTCGGGGCAGAATTCGCATGACCTCGAGACCGCGGGAGTCGACACGGATGTTGGAACCGAGACCATCGAGAACGTCGATAGATTCGGTGTGCTTCAACTCCCAAGGACGAGCTCGGAAAGCGTAGGGCTTCGATGTGAGAGCACCAACAGGGCAGAGGTCGATAACGTTACCAGACATCTCGGAGTCCAGGTTCTTCTCGAGGTAGGTGCCAATCTGAATATCGTTACCACGGCCAGTGGAGCCCATCTCCGGAGCTCCGGCAATATCGTTGGAGAAACGAATACATCGGGTGCAGTGAATGCATCGGTTCATCGAAGTCTTGATCAGGGGGCCAATGTTCTTGTCCTCGACGGCTCGCTTGCCGCCAATCTCGTGGAATCGGCCTCGATCGGCTCCGTAACGCATAGACTGATCTTGGAGATCACACTCACCACCCTGATCACAAACAGGACAGTCGAGGGGATGGTTAGCCAGCAAAAACTCCATGACACCCTCTCGGGCCTTATGGGTCAGAGGAGAGTTGGTCTTGACAACCATTCCGGGCTGTACGGGCCAAGCACAAGAGGCAACGGGCTTCGGGGCCCTCTCAACCTCCACCAGACACATTCGGCAGTTACCGGCAATCATAAGCTTCCTGAAGCATTGTCAGCGATGAATCGATCGAGGGAGAATTCGAGGGCATCGTACTCGTGGTAGCAGTATCTGGAAATAGTTAGCTAGGTTATTCAAACTGGGCACGAACCATCTTGACATACCGAGGGACTGTTGATCCCGCCTTCTCGCAGGCTTGAATTAGAGCAGAACCAGCTACAATTCCATCAATAAACGCCCATGAACACAGCCAAACTACCCATCGTACCTTCAATCGAAACCTTCTTTCCATCTAGTAACGAGGTTAGCCTCTGTATCGTCGTCAATGGCTCTATGCACAAAGATGCTCACCAATTGTCAGCTCCACCTCGGCCGGGCGCTGGCTTGTCGTCGCGAAGGTTCGCGAGACATTGACCGCCCGCCGGCTCGTCCGCCAAGCCGAACGTGCTAGAGTATTTCGGAGCATCGTGTCGCCTTGACGGAGGGAAGATGAAAAGGGTTGCAGGGTCGCTGGCGGCGAATATATGCTCAGTCGTTGACGTCTTGAAAGGGAACCTGCTGTTCGGGTGATGGATTTAGTGGCGCTAGGTAGTCCGCGATTAATTTACATTAATGCTCATTGGTCAGTATCATTTTCTTTTTGCCTCAGGCTACAGCTCTGGGTCCTACCTCATATTTTGCATTTTGCTGCTGGAGCTTTTTGAATTTTTCTTCTTCTTCTACCAAATTAATTGTACACGGGCACACTTTATTGTAGGTGAGCTTGCGCGACAGATCTGCTCCGGCATAACTGTTGCTTCAGTCGAGTCTTCCTCTATCTTGTGCTCAAGATTGATATTCACGCCGTTTATGGAAGCATGGAAGAGTAACCAATCTCCATGACCGCTGCCTCTTACCGCCGGTCGTTACATATCACCAATCAACTACCTAGGTACTTAGAATAGTCGTAAATTCTGCATGAACTGAAGACTATACGTATCTCCATGTTAGATCTATGTGTTCATCTATGAACTGCAGCTGCATTGCATAGCTCGCTCCGTCTTGGGGGGATCATCTGTCCATCGGAGCTCCTCATCCGTATCGCCATTGTACGTATTGCCATCGAATGTCTCGCCATCCCAGTGATCTTCAAATGGATTGAGAGACATATGCATGACGCGGTTTAGCACGTCTCGCTCACCGTCCTTCTCGACGCGTTGGATAAGCTCATCAAGGATCCAACCGCGAGGAACGAAATTGGGGTTCACTCGCTTCATCGCCTCAATTCTGTCGCTGTCTGTAGATTCTGAGACGTCCCCTCCCTCGTCCTTCCAATCTTCGATAATGCGCTCGCGCCAGCTCTCAAGCCAAATCGCAAGACGCGCTCTGGCATCCTCTTCAGAAATAGTTGTTGGGGGGCCTTCTTTGTGGAAGAACACAGATGCCTTCTCATTACGTGCTTCTCCCGTGGCGATATCCTGCAGCTTGATCTTGCTGAGACGACGAAAGAAGTGGTGAAAATCAAGTTCCAAGGCCTCCAAAGTGTCAAGAGCCTCGCTGAAAAGGACATCAAAATCGGAGTCCTTGTGTGTCTTCAGGCCCAGACGAGCAGTCATGAGTCGTTTGTATTCCGCAAGGAACACTGCCTTGTACTCTTCTCCAGCCTGTGTAATAAGCTTCTCGGCCCTTGCCACTACTTCAGCCTCTTGCTCTTTGGCGACGCCTTCGTTGACAAAAGTTGAATCGTCAACATTGGCGCCTGCGCCCATCAGTTCACCGATCGCCTCGCCAAAGCGAACGAGGTTCCACCAGATTATGGTGGGTTGGTTTCTGTAACTATAACGAAGGGTGTAATCATCATGATTGGGTGTATATGCAGGATCGAAATTGTCCATGAAAGCAAATGGACCAAAATCTATGGATAGCCCGTAGATGGAGGTGTTGTCTGTGTTCTGTCATGGGTCAGCAGGGTTTCTATTTCGAAGTTATGAACAACTTACCAAAACACCATTCATGAACCCGTACGCTTGCCAGTGGGCCACCACTTTGGCATTACGCCGTACAACTTCACGATACAACCTCGTAAATCTGTTCTCTTCAGAACCATTATCTCCTTCGATAGTCTCAGAAGAAACTCCACGCTTGGGATCCAGTGATTTAACAGGCTCTTCAGGGTCTTCAAGTCGACCTGGCAGCTTATCCCATCCACCAAATACGTCCTCGGCGATGTACGTGGCCAGTTGTCTAATAAGCTTACGATCTCCTCTGGCTCGAAGGATATCAAAGTTACCAAGACGCAACCACGACTGTGCAAAACGCAGAACGATGGCGCCTGGCTCGATCGTCTCTCGACGAACCTTTGAATCCGGCAGAAGCGTAAGTGATAGAGCTCTAGTAGTGGGGATCTTGAGGGCATTGAGTGCTTCCGAGACAATGAACTCTCGGATACTGGATCGTAAGACCGCCTTTCCATCAGCGAATCGTGAGTAGGGTGTCATGCCAGCACCCTTGAGTTGAAGCTCATAGCGCTCACCAGAGGCAGGGTTGGTGGTCTCGAAAAGAGAAATAGCTCTGCCATCACCGAGTTGGCCAGCCCATTGTCCGAATTGGAAGCCTCCGTAGCATTGAGCCCAGGGATATCCGCCCTCGAGCTTCTCTTCATCCCAGCCATATAACTTGTTCCCAGCTACTAGCTGTCTAAAGTCATCGGTGGACTCTTCACCAGACTTGATTCCCAAATCGCGCAACGCAGATGGGCTGACGGCCAAGAGCTCCGGATCCTTCTGCTCGGCTGGTCGGACCCACGTGTATGCGGCGTTGCGAACTTGACGAGGTGTAATCTGATCTCGAGGAGTTTTGTGGGAGTCGGCAGGTGTTGGGAAGATGGAATCGGCGGGAAGAGATTCGGTAAAATGCCACGACTTGGGAAGATCCGCAAGTGTCGCGCCTTCGTAGGTAGACGCCGGCGATAATACGCCATTACCGTTAGAAATATGGGAAGCCATTTGCTTGAGTCTTGGTAAGTGTGATGCTGGTGGTGAGCGCGGGACAGCTCTACGTAGGGCGTTGCGACAGAGCATCAACGGCGGGACGTTATGTTTAGGTAGGGAAGAGATGGGTTTATAAGGAGTGTGTAAGGATTAGGAATCATTTATGTATTGTCGACACTAACGAAGGCGACATCTCAATGGTTCATGGCGATGTGACGGTGTTTGGCTGACAAAAGTGGCAATTACTGACGGTTATCATCGTCTATCTTGACATCACCTCTAGTTTCCGCTCCGGGGCCTCGGTGCGGCCCCACGATGCAGATCCAGATCTGACAGGACTGACTCTTCGATAAAACAGGCCCCGGCTATTCGGACGCATGTAAGACGGAACCGGGCCGCCATTCAACTTCATTTACACGATGTAGGAGAGGATGTGGAATCAAACTGAATACGATAAATCGAAGAAGTTTAAGAGCTGCATTGGCCGATCACTTGATCGGTCCGATGTTGGCGAGCTACCCTGTATCTTCTGCCAGTTGCTTATGAACATTGCTCTGATGTTCATAACGTATTAGAATCGAAATAAAAGCTGAAAGGGGTCTCAGTTGGTGGCTACCACTCGTAATCAGTCCCTATGAGCTTTGATTCCACGAGCGAATAGACGTACTTCAAATTTCGGAACCTGCCATCAAAGTTAAGCTCTAAATTTAGGAGCTTATTGAGCAAGATTTTGATCATCATATTAACTGTAACTCGCTCGGCTAAAATAAGTGACTGTGCATCCGACTTGGAACAACAAACAGATCACCACGCCTTCTCCTAGGACCTATCGTTCTCATCAAACTTGTTCCTCCAGAACCCACGGAAATGCTTCTTGGCACCGAGTCGAGAGATCTCAGCAATCTCATCCTGTGTCAACGTGAATTTAGGTAGCTTAGCCAGGTATCCCTCAAGTCGCTCAACCTTGTTGCTTGTTGTAAGCGCAATGATGTCTTGGTCGATGACCCATCGAAGACCAACTTCACTCTCAGTCACGCCGTACTTCTCAGCCAACTTTGTGTAGAAAGGGTCCACAGGTCCGCCCTTGGCAGTAACAATAGGAGTAAGGGGGCCGTAAGCAGAAACAGCAATGTTGTGCTTCTTGTGAAAGTCAACAAGATCACCGTGCTGGAGATAAGGGTGGTATTCGATCTGGTTGATAGCAGGCTTGATCTTGGCGGTCTTGAGAACAGCCTCAAGGTGTGACTGGAGGAAGTTGGAAACACCAATAGACTTGGCCTTGCCAGATTCCTTGATCTGCTCAAGCTCGGCCCATCGCTGCTGCAGGTCCTCATCGGTTTCGGCAAACCAAGGGCCGTGAATGAGGTAGAGGTCCACATACTCCAGACCCAGCTTCTGGAGAGAAACATTGAAAGAGTCAATAGCAGAGCCCTTCTTCTCAGCAGGGATCTTGGTGGTGACATAGAGCTGTTCCCGAGGAACACCACCAGCCTTGATGGCTTGCCCAAGCTCCTCCTCGTTTCCGTAGACTGTAGATTTGTCAGATGTGGTCACAGCGTGATACTTTGTTCTGCTCACCTTCGGCACCGTCCAGATGGCGATATCCAGTCTTGATAGCCTTGGTGGTGATATCGACTACATGCTGGTCAAGTCCACTCTGGGGATCTTTCTTGTACTGAGCTGTTCCCAGACCGAAAGCTAGCTAATTATTGTGAGTGATGTTCCGTATCGAGGATGATTTGGTCTGTTCATGGGTCTCTCGGAATACAGAGGATAAACTTACAACCGGAATCTCATTGCCGTCATTGAGTTTGTAGGTGGGGACATCCTTTGTAGCGACGCTGCCCATTTTGACGGTATTTCTCAATTTGAGCGAGTAAGGAATGTGTCTCAAGTATGAATTAATTATTCAGAGTCTAGAGCGAGAAACTTGGTATGTAGAAGAGTGATTGCCGCGGATAGCATGTACATTGCCGTATTGGTTTAAATAGGTGGCTCCCACTGATACTTGATCTCCTTCCCCACCCTCGGGTTTGATAATGGCGATTTTCGGCGGCACAATTCCGTGATTTATAACGACATGTATGAAGATGGGGTAAGGAGGAGACAAGTCACTACGTAGTTAGTGAGTATTGCCGCATTATTAATATGAAGTGGGTTGTAGAACTCACGCAATTGTAACCATTGGTAGCGAGACCAGACGGGTTGCTATGGATTTGGCTGGACACACTTGATGTAGATGATAGACTATAGCATTCGAACCTTGTTCTGAACCGTTCTTGAGAGACATATTTCATAAGTTCAAGCCCAATACTCCAATTTCAAAACACTTACAAGTTATTAGATGCTTATTGCTGGTATGCATTCTTAGGCGACTATGATTTGAATTTGAGTTGCGCTAGGCTCCAACTTATAGTAGTTTGTGTCACTGTAATGTTGCGTATGCTCGATACAGAAAAGACGGCGGCAATTCGTTACATTAACGACGACTGAATGTGTACCAAAGGCGTGACCTTATTTGTTCACGGTCTGCATTGTAGCCTGGTATGCTATAAGGGTAACCTATACATATATAACTGTGGTTTGCCGATACCGGCCGCACAACAATCAGCAAATGATATATATATATATATACACATAAACTTTGGAGAACACAATGCACAACGCTGTACCGGCGAACTGTCATCAACCATCATTCAAAGCTCATCGTCAGATTCAGTGTCACTCCCTGCAGGAGCTAGTACAGGTGTAGCCTTTGTCGATTTCTTTGTCTCGAACGGGAGAGCTCGCGGTGGCGGCGGTCTCTCTCTCTCTTGGGAAGCAGTCTTTCCCCGTGAAACAGTATCTGGTTCTCTGTTTTGCTGAGGAGGTCTTGAGTCAAGTCCATCGTCATCTTCCTCGTCACTATCCCCGGATGCTGTTGCTTCTGTGGTGTTTCCGGGATCCGTATCCACGGCCTCCTGCTTAAGGTCGACGCTCATCGTTTCAACAGCATCCTCGTCGTCTGACTCTTCAAGTCTTCTTGACGCCGGTGCCTTTCTTTTCGACGCCCTTGACTTGCCAGCTTGACGAGTAGGCTTCTTTGGTTTCGGTTGCTGAACCAAGGCTTCGACAGCTTGGGAACGCTGAGATTGACCCGCCATGCTGGGATTCGTTGATAGTGTATTTAATACTTGCTGCTGCTCACGAATTTTGAGTTTCTTCTCGTTTAGAAGATCCCTGAACTTCCTCAGCAACGCCGTTTCATCATCTTCTTTTGCTTTGATTAACTCTTGGAGCTGTAATTGGAGCTGGGCCACAACAGCCTCCGACTCGGAGGATTTTGCCGACAGGTCTGCCGCAGTTTGTTTACTTGAAGTAGAGGCCTCGACCGCTGCACCACACCAATCGAATAACTCAATGGCCTCATCTGGATCATGATCAAGGGTGATTGAGCCCAGACGTTGCTAAGACGGTTAGTAAAAGTCCATGTTTCAGAATGGCATCATGGTCTTACAGTGATACCCTGTATGTCCTTTCGAATGGTGATTGAGATAGATTTTTCGCTCTGGACCGTGGCTGTGGCTTGAATATCTGGAAGGGGTACCTGCTGAAACAAGTCTTCGAGAATCCGCTGCCATTCGCTGTCTGAAGCAGGGCAATTCTTCACACGGAGAGACACGACCTTATCATGTTTCACTATCAACAAAGTCAGATTCAAGAATCGAAACGGTGATCACGTTCGCGCCATTGCTGGAGATTGCAGACAAGGGTCTCCCAGATTGCGATGCTGGAGGGAGGGTAACGGTAATGGAATGACTTACAGGATGCGACATAAGGTTCCTCTCCTTCAGTACTCACCAGCTTCAAATCCAGTAGTTTTGAACCATTGGGCGTGGCTTGTAAAAGGACAAAGGAAGATTTGTCGTCACTCCGGGGGAACTTGAGGACTCGAGCTTGGGAAGCCATTGGACAACAAAGGTCCCGATAGAAAGGGTCCAGTGAGACTCGTGTGGTTGTCGAGACCTGGGGTTCAGATCGAGGCGAGGCCGGTGGAATGATGCCAGATGACGGGGCGCCACGGGAAGAATCCTTGATGGAGCGTTTTAACTCCCTTCGCTTGTCAAAGAAGCAAGTGAGACACGGTATACGGGCCGAGGAGATCAGCGTTTGAAAGCTGGCTTGTTTGAGGAATGGGGGCTTTGAATCAGGTATCAAAGCACGTATCCGTTTGGAGCTATATATGCGGTCTTGGCGAGATTCGAGCGTCGAGGGGACGTCTGATTATGGAAGTGTCAAGAATGAAAAAAAAAGAAAAAGAACGATGATGTTGGCGAGAGTATTATATAGAGAGCCTCAAGCTGGGGTTCGGGTCTACTCCGTCAGCTTCTTTGTTGTTGTGTAAGATGGTTTATAGGTGGTGCTTGGACCATTTCTCTTTGAGCAATCTGTGAAGCTCTGCTTATGTATATAGAAAGGGGGCTTGGGCGTAGCTCAAAAGGTCGTCCCACAGGCAGGAAATGAGAAAAGAGAGGAATCTTTTGATGTTGTTAGAGTTTACGTTTCTCCATGTTATTTAATAAGTTGATTTGGTGTAGGCAGCCGTTCCACTTGGAGCCATTCGCGGAATGCATTCATGTACAGTGAAGCGGTTGGCTGCAGGCTGCAACCCATTTTAGGCGAGGCCTATTCAGGGCAGCTCTAGCCTCTAGGCCTCTCTGAGCCACATGGATGGATCCGCTTCAGGAACTTGAGGTGCTGCGAACCAACCCCTGCCAGATGCATTAGCAGTACGGAGTACTCCGTACAGTAAGCTGGGACCTACAATTTTGGCCTTGTCCGGTTAGTTTATGTACAAGATGTTGATCCTTTGATGATTCTTTATCCCAGTCTATCAAACAGCATACATACCATTGTAAAACTCAATATCGGTCAAGTATGAAAAATAATGTTGGCGTTCTTCGTAACCGTGACCCATTCCATAAGTCCAAGTCTGGATGTATCGGTCTCGTAAAACAGCCTATGGATATTTTTGTCTTGCAAGACGCATCTTACAACTGGGACATTTACTAGCGGCCTTCCCTCGACGAGCTTCAACGTCAGAAACCTCAGGCACGAGATCGTGCCTAGAACTGGCTGGTGGGGTGAGGAGCCGGTATATAATCGTATACTGATATTTTCGACGAGACATGTTGGAGGGAGGTTAATCTATGCGGGACAGTGGCATGGGGACGACGAGATTATCATCATCATATTAGCCAGGGGTGTCTATTTGTCTGTCTGGGTTTGTTCAGGTTTTTAGCTTTGTGAGATCACCCAAGATCGTCCAGGCACGCCAGGCACAAGATATGGAGGCGAAAAGCTTGGAAGACAAGCTGAATTAAGCTGACGGAGCTGGCTCTCAAGCAGCCAGCCACCAAACGCAAACTGGTGACGTCCTGTGAAGAAAACTTCGACTCGTCGCGACTATGACGCGAGAAGGTTTGGCCAATCGGGCGATTCCCCTCGCTTCAAACGGTTCTGCTTCCACGGGCAAGAATCTCAGTATTTTCGCAGCTAAACTTGCTTGTCCAACAGTAATCACGTGTAATCACTCCCAATTCTCAAACCTGCCCCCGAATTTTCCTTCAAAGGTCTGGTCGCATTCTGGTCCGTCCAGGAGAGACCTTTTCAAGTGTAGCGTCTGTAAGCATTTGGGCGTGTGCTTAAATAGCGCAGCAGCCAAGAGAACCACTTGTCCTCTGTGGAGCCGCCTCCAACGATAACAGTGCCCAGCAACTGATGGCTACAGTAGGCACGTCCCTTAACAGTTAGCGGGGGCCACCTCCAGCCACGCTCAGAGTTACCCCCCAGCCTTCCATTTCTCTACCAAGCTGGAGTGCACGGGAGTGGAATTGATTGTGATTCACAGAGCACCTCACCTCAGTCACCCACCAAACCTAGAGCCAAACTAAACAAACCAATCCACCTCATCCACCGCCGACCGCATTCCTGACCTTTACATCCTGTCTCGCACGTCACCCTCTCGACCATCAAAAAAAATCCTCACCTACAGATATCAAATTCGGTTTCCCTCTTCGAACGAGCTTTTCCTGTGTCGATCTTGGTTTTTGTTTGTCCACCCGCTCGCAATACACGGCGACTTGGCGACGGTCTTCTTTGTTACTATTATCACCACATTTCGCTTCGCTTCTTCTCACACATTTGAATACTTGATCAGCGACTCGCACAAAGCCACTACAAACGCATCTGCAGCATTCGCGAAACCTTTTCCTACGATTGCCGTTTTTTTTTGTCTACTTTTCTTGACGCAACTTTCTCCTCAAACGTCACATTGTCACGCTTGAAGGACATGCTATTGTATGCGGGGAACAATTACCATTGACAATAATGACTACACGCAATTGACATCGCGTCCCCAACAGCCAGGCCAACCAACACGATTTGCCAAACCTTGGCCTCAGCATACAGATTGCCTACTACACACGAAAACACACTCACTATCATGGAACCCTTACGACTTAAGCCCAGACAGCCCGTCGAGGCCGACATAGAGAATTGGGACGACGATGACTTCGTGGTAGAAGGCGACGATTTATCCTTCCGCAGCCCATCTACTGCCACAAACATTCCTTCGCGACCATCCTCCTCCAGACGACGCGATTCTGGGTCATCACACTTTTCATTTAAATCTGAACTTGAAGGAGAAGAAGAGCAACATGTCCATATCCCGGGAGATGACGAGAAGTCAACGCTAGACGCCATCGCCGCAGCCCAAAATGCCGGCATCCCACTACCATCAAATGTTCCATCTTCTGCTCTCATGGGAGGTACTATCAAACGTCTTGGTGGAAGAAAGATTCGCAAGATCATCCAAGACGATTGGGAGAACGACCTAGAGATCCCTGACTCCTCACAGGGTTTGAAGATGAAGAAACCAGAGCAGCCCAAATCTCCCGAGACCTCGCGACATGTCAGCTTTGGATCTACACATACTAGCCCTATGAGTTGGGGCAACTCACCTCCTACTTCTCCCTTTGACAAAGTCAACCGACGTGAGTCTACTCAATCAATTCAGTCTATACAAAGCATGCAGTCTATTCAGTCTGCCACAAGCAGTCTTTCTGCCGCCATAAATCTCGATAGATTTAAAGATGCTGATGACGACGACGACTTTTTTGGAGACGGAGGAGATACTATTAGAGCCTCCAAGAACCGTCAACTTCCAAAACCTGTTTCTTTTATCACACCGCCTACTCCTCAGAGAGATGCCAAACCCTCCAACCCGGAGGATGATTTCGAGATGGATCTTGAGCTTCCATCAGACGGAAAACTTAAACTTTCCACCAGAAAGGAGATCCCCAAGACACCTTCCAATCAGTCAGAGGATCTAGACTGGGGAGAAGGAAGCTTGGGCACTCGATATGGTGGTACCAGGCGAGACGCACGTTCTGCCCGAAACTCAGCGGCTTCTGCGCTTAGCCCAAGCGTGTCAAGTTCTATCACCGCTGAAAGTGAAGATGAAACCTTTGATGGACTTGTCCTCCCCCCAGGGCCTGTTAACTGGACTGAGAGGCTTCAACAGAGGCGGAAGAGCCGATCGCCCAACCGCATTTCCGAAGAACCTATTGTCCCCGCAAAGAAAATCTCGGCAGCTGAAGCCGATAAACCTGATTTTCTTGATGGCCTTGATCTCGGCGAAGGAGATGTCTTTGATTCAAGCAAGCTCACTCTACACAAGAACGTCAGAGTCAAGGAAACACGACCAGCTAGCCCTGCTCGACCCAAAGTGGCAGTGTCGCTCACATTTACACACAAACCACTCAATTCAACTCGGATACCTCGGTTGAACCACCATGAGCGAACACACTCAACATCGTTGGAGCCTGTCTCTGAGAGCGGTGGCCCAATCCCGCAGCGCACTCGTCGCTCTCATTCGAGACTGGGTCACTCATCCCAATCCTCTATCGTCAGCCTGCCAACTCCCACTACAACCTCGCCATCGCATGGGCTGCCGCCCACTCCACGCAGGAGGGAAGTTAATACTCGCACCTCTACAAATTCACTTCGAACTGAGCCGACAACCACTAGTGCTCAGCTACTTAAGCAGAAACGCTCCCTACCTGCAATTCGTGGACCGGCTAAGCAGCCTTCTTACCGTCATGAGAGGCCCCCTTCGAGGTCTGAGAATAATCGACCATCGTCTGGTGTGAGGCCAAAGACGCCCACAGAACGCCAGCGACATGGCGCGACAGATAGCCCGGCAACTGTCCGCAAATCTCACCTGCCATTTCTGCCTGCCGGCGCTTCCCAGTCGCAGTCACAGCACGTTGCCACAAAGCAGACTCGCGGGTTCCGTCGACATGATTCAGACAATTCTATCAGTTCGATTGACCTGCGCCCCAACTCTCGTACACTTTCCCGATCGACAATGCGATCGCCCAGTCCGAACCATCGTCACCGCGCCACTGCCGATACTTGGGAGCGTCTGAGCAAGCCAAAGAACAAAAAGAACTTCGGCGATGGTCACGAATTGGACGGCTTTGATGATTTGCCCACATCCAAAGAAACTGAGACCAAGTACCTGAAGCAACCGACTAGCTCAGGACCAAAAGTTGCTTTGCGTAACAAGCTGTATCAGAACGTTCTGCCAGACAGGAACACTACCATGTCTCCGTCAATCCCTCCTACCCCTCGACCATCCTTCACTCCTCACTTTGCTCGCGACACTGCTGCTAGTAGAATTGCCCGGGAGACTGCGCTGGCTCAGCGGGTTCCTAGCAGTGGCCCGTTGACGCCTCTAAACTCCCAGCGTGTCGCTCACCTTTCCTCGCGAGGCAATTTGACTCCTACCATTCCTCAGTCAAACATTCGATCGAGAAAGCACAAGCGACCACAACAGACCAAGCCACACCTAATCTCAAACCTGAACAGTGGCAAAGAGTCGAAGAGTAAGTTTGCCAAACATGGCGTTGATATTATCGCTAACAAAAACAATAGTGGTGAATGGTATGTTCTATAATGCAGACACATACAGATGGGAAGGCAATGAGAACGCTCTCAATGTCTTTGAAGCCCCTGTACAAACACCTACTCAAGCGGTTGTGTCAAGCCATACCCGCGAGAAGGAAACGTCGACACCTCGTCCTGCACTCATTACCAATATTAGCGCCACCAAGGGCGTTCAAGTTGTCGGTGGCATGGTTTTTGACCCACAGAACATGTGCTGGCTTAAGCTTGATAACCCTGCCAAGCCTACCTCTGAGACCAGCGACACTATGGATGGCTTTGACGCGCTGGACGACGAAGACGTCTTCAAGGATATTCCTGACTTGGAAGACAACACTGCTGACGACGAGGGTGCCCAGGGTCGCGTTAGCGACATCAAGGATGAGTGGCTCGTCGGCGAAGAATTTGACGTTGGGCCTGAATTCATCAGGCGACAACGAGAAGAAGAAGATCGGTGGAGAAAGAAGTGCGAGAAATGGATCGGCCGAGGATCCAGAGATCGCGAAACTTGGCGTTGGACGATACGCGAGCTTGTCTCACAGTTTGACGATTTGGCAATGTGAGAAAGAAAACTCGAGCCTCACACGGCGGTTTACACTTCTTCGGCATCACTGTTAAGCAACAACTTGTAATACGCACACTCACGATGCCGAGCAATTGTGGATACACACAATATGGCAGAGTCACTTACACGATTTATGGAACAAACAACTGGTTGTCATGAAGGGATTACGGCTGAATAGGATACCCGGGTGGTTTGGGTCGACATGACTCACTCTGGTTTTTGATATTTCTGTTGCACTATTTTGTTTTTTTGCCAGCGCCAAGGGATATTGATGACGACCATGTACTATATGGCAAAACAGGGTTGGGCTGGCTTTGGGTTCTGGGGAATGATAGAAAAAATGGCGGCCAGCGGCAAAACCCCCTTACGGCTGGGAAGCTGGGCTATTTAATGACGAGATGAACTTTACGACCTGCTTTATCAGCCACGACATTCTTTTATTCATTTCTTTTGTAGTTTAATTAGATTTTATATCAAATGAGATGCTTATAACAAACCGAGAATGCCCTTGCAGTTGAAACTGTGGTGATATGAATGGACTCCAAACACTTTTGTTTATTATCTAGCGTATGATATGAAAAACCCTCTACGTGAACAACACTAATAGTCGCCAAACCCGTAACCATTTTTAGAACAAGAAACTCCCGCGAATGGCTGAGCAGTTGGTATCTACTTCTGCTTTGTGATCTCCTTCTCCTTCTTTGCCTTTTTGCTGTTACTTTTAGGATCCAGACCCCTTCGGCGCATGGCATTTCTTCGTCCCTTCTCCATGTACTCCTTATCCTCCTCCTCATCCCAGCCGCCAAAGTCGTCGTCGGGCTTCGTCTTGCCTGTCTCCTCATCATCTGTGGCGATAGGTGTTCTATCGATGACCTCGTCCTCATCAGCGGGGCCAGTCGAACGGTCACGAGCGTTGGAGGCGTTGGCGGGCGTGGGGCCGATCTTATGGAACTTGGCAACGAAGAAACCGTCTACGTTGTAAGTATGAGGGTAGTATCGGCGGGTGTGGCGCATAGAGGGGTCGAACTTCTTGCCCATGTAGCTGGTGAAGCCCTCCTTTCCAAACGCGAGACCAGCGTCGACGAGGCGAACATTTGGACGACGAGAGAGGGCGTATTGAACAACTTGCTCGTTCTCCTCAACGGTGACGGAACAGGTTGAGTAAACAATGTAGCCGCCCGTCTTGGAGCTGTGGTTGACCGAGTCAATGGCGGCGAGAACAAGCTGCTTTTGAATATGAGGGAGTTGCATGAAGTCGCGCTCTGTCTTGTTGGTCTTGACACTAGGATCCTTTGCAATAACACCAGTTCCAGAGCAGGGAGCATCGAGAAGAACACGGTCGAAACCACCCATAGGCTTGGGGAACTCACGGGCATCGTAGTTTGAGACAATGACGTTGCGTGTTCCAAGACGGTGAATGTTACCGATAAGACCCTTAGCACGAGCCTTGTTGGGATCGTTAGCCACGACGATACCGGTGTTCTTCATCATGGCAGCCATGTAAGTAGTCTTTCCACCGGGAGCAGCGGCCATATCGAGCACGCGCTCGTTCTCCTGGGGGTCAAGAGCCATGCAAGGCAAAAAAGAGGAAGCAGCTTGGAGAATGTAGTGGCCGGCAAGATACTCAGGAGTAGCTCCAAGAGGTACGCTACTCTCGAAGACCTGGAGGCCAACCTTGGACCACTTTCCGACGGGCTCAAGAGTAACACCACGGTTGATAAGTGCCTGAGCAAGATCACGACGATGAGTGCGCAGAGTGTTTGTGCGAATGACGACAGGACGAGCCGACTCGTTAGCCTCAAAGAAAGCGAAAGCCTCACGGGGGGTGAAGAGGTTGAAGAGCTTCTCAGCGAGATACTCAGAGTAGCCATAGTAAGAGCAGATATCCTTGATAAGTTGTGATGTATACTCGACTCTTGAACGACCCTCCTCGGACAGATTGGCAAAGTCGTCAAGGACGCGGATGTTCTCGGTGATTCTTGTTCGTAGAAGTTGCAAGTCCGGGGCTAGGAGGGCGTTTGTCTTCTTTGAGAGCTCATCGTCGCTGTCTTCATCGGACAGAATATGAGGCTTGTCGCCATCGATGTTGGTCTGGAGAGCCTCTTGTGCCATCTCAGCCTCTGCTTCGGCAGCTTCCTCTGCCCTTTGAGCATCCAATTTCCTTGAAAGACCCGCAATGTTGGCGGCTGTGAGCTTCTCCTCGGCGTCGGACTCGTCCTCGTCCTCAGAGAACATGGCTTTCGTGTTCTTGCCTCCAGCGTCTTCGTCAGAGTCGAATACAGAGTCATCATCGTCCGAACCGAGGAAATCGTCGCCGAGTCCGGCGCCGCCTCCCAGATCCGAATCGTCCTCGAGATCTTCAAGGTCAAACTCATCGTCCATCTCCTCATCGGACACGTCCTCCAGCGCCGGCGCCGGGGCTTTCTTGCTCCTCTTCACCTTGCCATTGGCCTTTGGCTCTGGAACAGGCGCCGCAGCCTTTACAGGCTTGGTAACCTTTGCCTTCTTGACATCCTTCTTAGCGGCGACGCCATTTCTCTTGGGCTCGATGACCGTCCTCTCCTTGGTGTTGGTCTTTCGCTTCTTCTTCTCGGGCGCCTCGACGATGGGATCGACAGGTAGACCGGCCTTGCGCTTGAGTTTTGCAAAGTGTTCCTCGGAAAGGGGTTGAGGAGGACCCTGCTTCTTCATACGACGTCCGACACCCATTTTGAACTGGAATGAACAACAATTGAAAACTTGTCAAGAGATTAGTTGGACCGAGATGCAAAATAGATCTGGTCTTGGTTCTTGGGCCTAGGAAAAGTTACAATAGATCGCGCCCCGCCGAAACTTTTTTCTGCGCGCGCTGCGATTACCAGGGTCCGATAAGCGGCAGAACTTCGTATCGGATCGCCAGAAAGGTGCCTTATGTAATCGTTTGTGGGCAGCTTGAGCTTGCTGTTGGGTGTGTTGAATGACGATGGTTGGCAAAGCTGGCTACCTACTAAGTTATTGATCAGTTCCTGTTGTTACAAGATAGAGGCTAGCAACATCTTTACTATAATTTTAGAGCCCTCAAAAGACTCTCTCTACTACCCTTCAACATTCTCACCTCCGCACCCATTATCGCCGCTCAACCCCACCTCCCTCGAGCTAACAGCCTACCACAACGAAGGCATCATCATGTCTGAAACCGCTTTCGCCCAAACATTTATGGTGTCTCTAGAGTCGCGGCCTGTCCGACTCTCTGCGGACCATGTCGAAGACCCCAAGACTTACCCTGCTCGGCCACCTGTATGGACTTGCTACTCTTCCTCCAGGACACATGCTAATACCAGCTCTAGTACATCATCCCCCGCATGCCCAAGGCCATGAGCAAACCCAACAACATCGCTCCCGGTTCCGAACGAAGCATCACTGTGTCACTCAAGTCACTTCGCAACCCTCCTCTGAGCATCAAGCTCACTTCTCAACCCCTAGACACTTCAATCCTGGATATCAAGGCCAATATCGAGAAGCAGACAAGGATACCCCCCACTAAGACTAAGTTGCTGCACAACAAGAAGCCTATCCCTGACAGCAAGATTCTTAAGGACCTACTAGGCGAGACGGATATGTCTATTGAGTTTACGGTTATGGTTATTGGAGGTGCCGCTGCTATTCCACCTGAAGAGCCTGAGGCCACCCCTGAGGCCCAACCCGTAGGCGCCCAAGCCTTACAGACGGAGGCCTTCTGGAGTGACCTGAAAGGATTCTTGATGCAACGACTGAAGGACGAAGCTGAGGCCGAACGTCTCTCTGAGCTTTTCAAATCAAGTTGGGAGTCGAGTCAAGCAAACCCATAGAAGGTGACGATATTTGGCAGCAATGAGAGCATGACAAAGACACTCGAATAGATAGATGATAAAATGCCAATAGTTGCCACATACCAGCATGCGGTTTTATTTCCCGTGGTACGTACGATACATGGTCAGTGTCGGCAATTGTGCGAATTTAAGTCTCGCCCCCAGAAGCAAACTCATTGGCTGGCGTCCTTGGAGGAAACGAAACATTTCATGATCCCCGCGCGTTTGTTCCACCCCCTCACTATGCACTCCTACTCATTTGCTTGTTTTGGTGTCTCAACTCTTGAAACAGCCATAGGTATGTTCAAATTCCATGTCCACCCACTTCTATATGGGAGCGCGGGCGGCGGTTGGGTAGTCGGTGACAGCGCGCTTAACCAGCAAGACCCTTGCTGACGGTCTTGAGGATGGAGTCGTATTCGATGTCATCAGTGTCGTTGGCCTGCAGCTCGGTGGCGATGCCAGTGAGCGATCGCTTAAGAGCCTCCTTGGAGGAAGCGTAGATCATCTTGGGCTGCAGTTGGGTGTTAGTGGATGCCTGAATGAGACACATTGCCAAGCAATATCGCGTGTCTACGTACCTGGATACCGGCATCATCGGGAGACCAGGCGATGAAGGTGATCTTGTTTCTGTCCGATTGTCAGTGATTTAGGGGTATTGAATAGGGCCACGTGCAGGCTGGGGGAGGGCTGCGTACCGGATACCATCGCCGGAGGCCAGGCTGTACTCGAAGTCGTAGACGGCGTAACGGGGACCCTTGCCAACAGCGCCCTACAGTAGATGTTAGAATTGGTGATTCGACCTCATTCTACATTCGTCGGATTGGCATGCGTACAGTTCGGCTCTTGGAGGTAGCGTTGACGAGCTTCTCACGAAAGTCCTCCCAGTCGCTGTTGTCGGAGGCGTGCTCGACAACGATCTCCTTGTAGTCGTCGGAAAGCTTGTAGACGATGTACTTGTACTTCTTGTTAAGCTTCAGGTCGTTGAAGGCAGTTATGCAGTCCTGCGAAACGGTGGCACTGTATTTCGAAAAAAGCAAAGTTTAATGTTAGCGCCATTGTCTCAAATAATGCGTCTTGGTAGCTGTTGCGTGTTTGCCCCGCGTCAGGCGTCATAATCATAATCATGGTCGAGGGGGGAGGGGGAGATGAGCAGCGAAGCGAGGCTCAGCCGCGGGGAAGTGAAGATTTTATGGGCGCACGAGGATCAAATAGCTGAAGAAGAGAGTGGCAAGACGAACCCGGATTGAGACTGTGGATTATCATTAGATTCAGGATATTTTTGGTGGTGGCTTTATAGGGGAGCTTACCATGATTGCGGCGGTCTACGTCAGGAGACGGGATGTTTAGGATGAGGGGTGGATGGGCTGGCGGGGGAGCTCTGAGTTAGCTAGACCTCAAGTACAGGCTGTAAGAGGATGAAAGATTTGGGTTGGTAGAGGGTGGAGGAGAGCAAGAGGCTCTCGGCGTACGTACAGAGTGGATTGAAGTGTAGGAGAGAAAATCGACAATCTCACGATGCAGAGCGAAGCGAAGCAAAAGGACAAAGTCGATGGAAACGGGCGTGAGAGTGTTGGGTTAGTTCGGTTTAGGCGGTAGAAAGAGAGAATTGCCTTGTATTGTCCCATAGAAAGGCGGGGCCGTTGCGGGAGAAACTTGAGTCGACTCTCCCCTCTCTTGGGTCCTCTTGGTGGGGGTTGCCTGTAAGGATAGCTTCACGTGACTGGACAAGAGTGTATGTCAGTAGGTACCTAGAGCATTACCTACAGGTGAGTAGGTAACTACTTGTTTGAATGCGACACGAGTTATATTGGTAGGTATCTTTCTTGCCTTGTATCCAGGTATACTAAACTCAGGTCTTGTATACATATGCAATGGTATCTCTTCCTTATGAGGCTATCTACTGTTGGTGTCTGCTCTTGAGACCTCGAAACTCACCCTTGTCGTAACTCGTCACCTCTTGTCTCCGCGACTCGGAGCTTGCCTTACATAGGTACACAAGGGACCCCAATGCAAACATATCAGTCGTTATGTACTCAAAGTACATTTACAGTACAACCAATGTCAAGTCAAGTCACATACAAGTCAAGACACCAGGTGTTTCAATGTTTTTCATTCTTGCCTTTCTTTTTAACTTTTAGTATCTCATATCTTTTCATGCTAATGCTACAATCAATGCTATAATACATGGCTTTCAAAATCTAGCCTGAAAATCCGTAAGGGGTATGAAGACAAATGCCGTGGCCCGACAACCGATAGAGAGGAGATGAGCTTGCAAGACCACTTTACCCGTCCCAAGATAACACGCAAACCATTGTGCGCCATTCATCCGTCCAGCTTTTTTAGTGATACAGCACAACATAAAGTCATATCATTCCGTCTTTTACATCATACCTCCCATGCCGCCCATTCCTCCCATGCCGCCCATGCCACCCATAGGAGGACCACCAGCTCCCTTCTCCTCAGGGGCTTCAACGATGGCAACCTCAGTGGTACCCAGAAGAGAGGCAACTCCGCTAGCATCGATCAGACCGGTGCGGACGACCTTGAAGGGGTCAAGGATACCGGCGTTGATCATGTCAACGTACTCGCCCTTGGAGCTATCGAAACCCTTGTTGAAGTCACCAGCGTGCTCGTCAGTGAGCTTGCCGACAACAACGGAGCTCTCAAGACCGGCGTTCTCGATGATGGTTCGGGCAGGGCGGGTAATGGCGTTCTTGACGATGCTGACACCGAGCTGCTGGTCGAAGTTGGCAGTAGGAACCTCGTTAAGAGCGTGGGCAGAGGCCTTGATAAGGGCAGTACCACCACCGGGCAGAATACCCTCCTCAACGGCGGCACGGGTGGCGTTCAGGGCATCGACGAATCGGTCCTTCTTCTCGCCGACCTCAACCTCGGAAGAGCCACCAACCTTGATGACGGCAACACCGCCAGAGAGCTTAGCGAGACGCTCCTGGAGCTTCTCCTTCTCATACTCAGAGGTGGTAGGGTCGGCAATGACGCCACGGATCTGCTCGCATCGCTGAGCAATAGCATCCTTGCTGCCACCGCCGTTCAGGACAATGGTGTCCTCCTTTGTGATAGTGATAGAACCGGTAGAACCGAGCATGTCAGGGGTGGCCTTGTCAAGCTTGATATCAAGCTCATCAGTGAAGACAGTGCCGTCGGTGAGGATAGCAAGATCGCCGAGGATGGACTTGCGGTTGTCACCAAAGCCAGGGGCCTTGACAGCGGCAACCTGGAGCTGGCCACGGAGCTTGTTCAGAATGCAAACAGCGAGAGCCTCACCCTCAATGTCCTCAGCAATGATGACAAGAGGTCGTCGCTGCTGGGTGGAGACCTCAAGAGCAGGGATAATGTCCTGAACAGCAGAGATCTTCTTCTCGGAAAGGAGGATGAGAGGGTTCTCAAACTCGACCTTCTGGGACTTGGTATCGGTGATAAAGTAGGGGGAGACGAAGCCACGGTCGAATCGCATACCCTCGGTGACCTCGAGCTCATCGGCAACGGTCTTGCCCTCCTTGCAGGTGATGACACCCTCCTTGCCGACCTTCTCCATGGCGTTGGCAATCATCTGGCCGATGTGGACATCACCGTTGGCGGAGATGGTGGCGACCTGAGCGATCTCAGCGCTGGTGGTAATATCACGCTTGTTCTTCTGGAGGAACTCGACAACGGCCTCAACAGCAGCCTGGATACCGCGGCGGAGGTCCATAGGGTTGCAGCCAGCGGCGACGTTCTTGACAGTCTCAGAGAAGATGGCACGGGCGAGGACGGTAGCGGTGGTGGTACCGTCACCGGCAACCTCGTTGGTCTTGGAAGCAACATCTTGGAGGAGCTTGGCACCGAGGTTCTCGAATTTGTCCTTGAGGCTGACGGCGCGGGCAACGGTCACACCGTCTGTAATAAGTTAGTTGAAAGCCTGGAAATGATCGATGGAGCTTCTACGAACCCTTGGTGATCTTGGGAGATCCAAAGCTGGACTCAATGAGGACGTTTCGGCCCTTAGGACCGAGGGTAGTAGCAACAGCCTTAGCAAGAGTATCGACACCAGCGAGGAGAGCAGCACGGCCCTCAACACCGAACTTGAGCTCCTATACAGTGCATTAGTATACAATTGGAATCTTGTGACGTCGTAGTATCATCATACCTTGTGAGCAAATCGGACCTGCTGGCTGAGGCTGCCAGCTCGGTACTTGGTAGCCGCTGAGGAGAGGACGGAAGCCCGAGCCCGGGTGCTCAATGCGCGCTGCATGATTGTGGAATTAGGAAGGGGTATATGGGGAGAATTACAAGCAAAGGAGAAAAAAGAGAAACGCTCGTGAGGAATTCGACCTGGGGATGTAGGACGGACGAGTCAGAGTCAGAGGAGGAGAGGGATAGAGTGAGGGAGACAAAAGGTTGATATGATGGCGACTGAGAAGCTCTCAAAAAAATGGAATCGTCCCCGTCGGTCGGAGTGTCGGTCTCGGCAAAACCCAGCTGCGAGGCTAGCCCTGATACGTACTAGCGCCCCCTGCCATCGATTTCTACACCTTTCCAACGACGTCTGTGAGACTCGCTGCTAAATGCCCTGGAAGGCCTGAAGATGGGGCATCCGAAGGCCTGGAATTCCTATTACCGGCGCCATAGCCGAGGACGGCATACAGAACTGGCTTTTGACGGATCACGAGCGGCTTTCGATCTCCAGACCGAGACTCTCTCTCAGCGCAAGCATGCTTGCTCCACGGTGAACGACTCCACTGCCCGATGTTGCATGACAAATGACCCATCTGGGGTTCGCTCGTTTTCCATGGGGCTCAACAGTGTAAGCTGTCTGGGTAGATCGAGTGAGGGTACTGAGACTGTGCTTTTAAGATTTATGCTATCAAGTATCCTATACTCATAAGATAGGTAGGTAGGTTACTGGCACTAAATGATACAACTTTTAATGTTTGAAACTGTGTCACATATCTAATTAAGGTATATAATGTCATGTGATTGTCTAATCAGCTTGAGTTGGCGAGGAATATCGGGTTGACTATCCCAGACAGAAACTCCAAGATGAGCAAGGCAAAAGGACAGCAACTCAATGCCTTCAGATTGAGGATATTGAAATTGACGTAAGCAATGAATAGTTGAAGCCAAGAGCAGTCATAATGTTGCCGAGTGTCACATAAGTCGTCATCACATTGGATATCCCATTCAAGTCAAAACAATCAAGTCTTCGTCAAGACTGATCAAAATGCGAAGTCAATCGAAGTTCTATTTGAGTACAGCCAACTCAATGAGCAAAGCAAGTGTCAATCAGACCTTGTAACTACATACATCAAATTGATCAAATGTATTCCATCCCAAGACGGTGAGGTCCGCTACTCCTCTGTTGCTCGTCTCTCCAATCATTCACGAAGAGATGCGCTGGCGCTTGAACTTGCGCACCATACGGTAGAGAGATGATCGCTCACTTCGTTCAGCCTTATCGGAACCAACAGCGACGGCCTTCTTTTCCTCAGCCTCTTCGACCTGGGCGCTGATGGTTTTGGCATCCGGCTGTGGGTTGGCGATAGCCATCTGCTGGATATGAAGAGCTTGCTCAATGAGCTCGCGAGCTTGTTTCTGGGAAGCTTCCTCAACGGCGCATCGGATGGTCTCGGGGAGCTGTTGCGACAAGTCGGCGAAAAGCTGATTTGCAGACGCGAGGGTCTGGACGGTAGCCTGGTTATTATAGATCTGGGGCTCGATAAGGTTACTCAAGTGAGTGACGGAAGCATTCATGGCTCTGTTTTGCTGCTCGAGAGTGTCGGTCTGCTTCTTGAAGAAACGGCTGTGTTCCCGAAGGCTAGCCTTGTGATTCAGAAACATGCTGTGCTGCTGCAGGAAGAGGTCATTCTGCTGGTCCGCATGTAGCTGGAAGAGTTTGGTTTGCTCCTCGGTCTGGCGCTGGAAGACGTCGGTTTGCTGTCGCAGGAGACTGTTCTGCTGTTGAACAAGACTGTTTTGTTGCTCGGCTTGTCGCTGGAACATGTTATTCTGCTGTCGAAGGAGGCCGCTTTGCTGTTGGACAAGCCCGTCGGTCTGTCGCTGGAACATGTCGTTCTGCTGCTGCATAAGGGCTGTCTGCTCTTGGAAGACTTCGCCTTGTTTCTTGAGATTAGAAACGTTCATGCGGAGGGGTCCAGTGGCATCGGAGATGCCCTGCTCTATAGTATGCTCGACCATAGAGCACATGTCATCGTGGGGGTCGATGAAGTCTTGTTGGGTAGGGTTGGTGACCTCACGACGCTGGATTATGGTGTTACTAGCGCTGTAGTATCGCTGCTCAGCTTCCACAGCTTGGAGGTAGTGGTCAACTCGACGAGCGACTTCTTGATCAGTCTCGCGCTTGAGAGATGCCTGGCGGACCTGGATGCCGAGTGCAACCTGCTCGCGGAAGTGGATGTATGATTGAGGAGCAGGAGCAAGTTGGTTACCACGAAGGCGCCGAAGGTAGATGAGCGAATCGTAGTCTTCGGCAACAGCGTTGGCATCGAGAGTAGACTCGTTGGTAGGAGGAAATTCTCCGTTGCGTCTGGCTTCAGCAACTTGGAGAGACATCACCTGGAGCTGACCAAAGCTGTAGACCTGGCCGTTACGCATGGTAAACGCAGCGGTAGAGTTCCAGTTCCTGTAAGGGTAGTTGGGAGTCTCGGGCCGGGAGAGGAAAGCCTCAATGGGCGACTCGGGGGGAGTGCTGTCCATGCTTGAGATGCTACGCTTGTTGGAGATGCCACGTCCAAAAGAGCTGATAGTCTCGGTAGTGGTGCCGCTCTCACTAGGAACGGTCTTGCGATTGGCAACCATCTTCTCAAGGTTGGCGACAACAGGAGACATGGGCTCGTAATCAGGCATTGCCATCTCAGCATTAAACCCAGAATCGCTGTCCTCAAAAGTGAAAGAGAGGGGAGTACGGGCTGGAGTAGGACCCAACATGATGGAAGACTTGTCGAATAGCAAGCAGCGAAGCTCAAAGGATGAAGCAGAAGTGTTGTGTGCTTTGGTATAAGCAAAGATTGAAGTGAATGTGCCTTGAGGGAATAAGCTTGAGATAGCAGAAGAAGAGCACTGTAAGGTACTTACAAAAGAGAATAAACACTCGATTTGTCTTGAGTCTTCCAAGGAGAATCAGAAAGCAACGAAGCCTGCGATGGAGTTCGCTGTTGCAAAGAGAATGAGTGTGGGAGGAAGATTGAGAACTAATACTGAGTGTGGGAGAGGGAAGAGAAGAGATACGATCCCCTTCATGAGGATAGAGGAGACCATGCATATCCCCATTCGTTAATTGACGGTACCAAATACAATAGGAAATTCTGGCAGAATTACTATTGTTCAATTGATGCTCAAGTGTGACAATAGGAGGTGCATTTATGGAGTGGGGCTTGAAGCCATCACTGGCAGTGCCTGGCAGACGGCGGGAGATGTCAAGTCTGGCTCTATTACTGGCTTTAAAAATTCAGGAGCTTAATTGAATGCAATATTCGATTGAATGTCATTCCCGGTGAGTGCACCCAATATGTCATGTCCACGGTTTGACTGGTGAGGTAGAGGTCAGATGTGGATGGGGGGGATACTCAACCAACCACTCCAGATTGTAAAAGGCATTACAATCTCAAGTCACTACTAACAGGCGAATACACGAATATATAGAATTGAGTGTGACTGTATGATTTTAAAAGCACAGATTCATTTCCTTCGTTGTTACTTGCATCTCTCGAGATTATCCTCGATCCATGATCCTGATACCCCAACTCTGCGCATACGCTGTCACATCCCAATCAGATATCTAGCTATTCATGAGATCGGCAAGATAAAACCTATGATGATCCTGCTGTCCCAAATACCCTCATAAACATGCACTGGGTCGTTGGATTTGGCCTTAAGAACCATCGGAAGCGGGCGCATCTATCGTCAAAATTAGCAAATTTCCGCGACCGAAACATCGAGGACACCTACCAGAAAGCGAGCCAGTAGAATCAGCCGAGTCTTTCTCCTCTTCCTTCTTGACCTTACTCTTGCTGGCAGGGGTCTTGGGCTTCACATCTTCCTCATCTTCAGACTCCTCCTTCTTGGCCTTACGAGGAGTAGCTCGCTTCTTGGCACTTCCGGCGCCTTCGGCCTTGGCCTTGCGCTTGGGAGTTGAGGGGGCAGAATCAGCTCCATTGCCGTTGGCGAGGGCACCAGGACGGCTGATGCCGTGGGCCTTGAGCATTCGCTCATATCGCTTCTGACTGTTGCGTCGTGAGTCAGTGTTGACGATGTGGGGAGGGGGAGGGGGAGGGGGAGGGAGGTCAACTTACGCAGCCGCCTTGGAGACGATGCTGAGCTCCTCGGCAACAGCCTGGAAGTCAGGCTTTTTTTGTTAGCAGCGTAACATGAGACAAAAGAGAGATCTGAACTTACTCGACCGTTGCTGGTGTGTCCGATACAGGACACAAGGAACTTGACCTGATCCGCAGGTTCTTGCTTGGACATGATGGCGGTTGTTTGGGCTATGAGAATGAGCGATGAGACCCGATACAAAGCCAGGTTAAAGAGTCAAGACGAAGTGTAGGCGACGAGTTTGTAAACTTACAGTGTTTGAGACTAATGTGGTCGTCTGGTGTTGTGGTGTGAGTGAGTGCGACGATCAGGCACAAAACTGAGATGATGGGAGGTTGAAAGAAATTATTCGGGAGAGACAAGACAAGAAGAGTATGTGTTTGTCTGGAGTGAAAAGAGCAGGGAGAAAAGCAGAGAGGGACTAGAGGGCAGATGTGGCAGCAGGCAACGCGTATTTTGGCCAAACATCAACATCGGACGAAGCGGCACCAACCAAACAGCACGAGAAATACTCTTTGTGCATTAGCCAGGTTAACAAGCCCTGTGGCACAGACAATCCATACTGAGACTTCAGTTATGAACAACTAGGCTCATCTGCTGTCGAGTTGTTCCCGCTTGACAGTGTCGCCAGCTGCCAGCTTGATTCCCTGGCATAAACACCGTACAGGATTCAATGCTACGCCCGGGCATTGCTACGGGCTATATCTGACATAACGAGTACTTATACCGAAGCTTCTTTAGCGAACATGGTATATGAATATAGAAACGATAACTAGAAAAATTCCAAAAAAGAGCAATATTCAGGGGTAGGTCAACCCGGCAACTCATAGAGACCAAACTCAGGCCAGCAATAATTTTGCGCACAAGATATGGATGAAAATCTACCAGAATTCTGGCTCGTGATTCCATGCCAATTATGGTCTGTGAAGATTCCATCCCAGCTTTTGATGTTGCAGTGCCACTCCACCTCTCGTCCACTCTCCCGCCCAAAGAGTGGATGAGATTTTGCTCTACAGATTTTCTCTACAGATTATGATCAAAACCCGAAGTCACATTTTAGCGCGATATTAATTAGATGTGTCTCAAAGTCTCAACTTCATTTCAGCGGTGCCTCCAGATAGTGACTAGCCAGATCCTTTCAGTATTACCCCTAGACTTAATATGAGGTTCTCGAGAATCTTCCAAGCATAGTCGACAATACGATGTCCTCGCTCCCATCATTTCATCCATTAGTTGGTGTCATCATCCTCGGCCTCAGCCTTGATCTCCTTCTTCTCCTCCGACTGAGCTTCCTCCTTAACCTCCTCGTCATCCTCATCGACCTTCTTTGCGGACTTCTTGGAGGGGCTGCGAGTAGTGGTGGTCTTTCTGGGTTTTCTCACAGCAGCAGGAGATTTTCTGGGGCTGGAGGTCGAAGTAGAGGGCTTGCGGGGGCTGGGGCCCGATCCAGCACCATCGCTACGCCAGCCATGACGGACGGACATCTGACGGAAGCGTTCTTTGGCGCACTTGGCGTCCTTGAGACTGACGGTGTTCGCAACAGCATCCCAGTCAGCATCGGGCTTTTGCGTCATGTTGTCGAAAATCGCCTTGATGAATCGGAGTTCACCATCAGTGAGGCCGATGGGGGAACCATCTTGGTCGGCACTCTTCTTGGGAGGCATGTTGATTGATCTGCGGTGAGGTTAGAGATGACCATGAAGATATCATATTACAAGAGTGACACACTGGTGGTGATTGGTGTTTGGTGTTTGGAAGATGTTATTTGTGAAAATTCTCAAGCTTGTCAAGCAATGAAAGTTGCTTGCTGCGTGTTGGCAGAGGAGTGTGGTGGAGGAGGAAAGGTTGGGACGGAGGAGGGTGGGACCGTGGATTTAAATATTGAGAGACTGCGGTGGAAATCCCAGGGCTTATGCAAGCCTATATGCACAGTAGTTAGTACAATAGGGTGAATTTTGGCGAGTTGGGTAGGTGAAGTGAATGAGACAATAGCTTGGTGCCAGGGCATATGCAGCGAGAACAGGCAGTGAGAAAGGCCGAAGTCCAAATGTCACACTGCGCACAAAAGAGAGCTGATAAGTCTGGAGCCTGTTGAGTGTATCTATGCATTGCAGCTCGCAGATTCATCCTTAACACGGCATGATATCTTCATTCGAGCTCGGGACTTCAAGCCTGACACTCGTCAACTGCCAGTCGGGTTGCGAGGACAAGATCACTACAACTTATTTAGGCGAGTCACCAATGCTTGCAACCAATTTTAGAGGTGCTAGAATCACGAATTCATTCTGCTGTCGTTATACTTGGCTCTGCGGTATGATGTTTGCCGTAGCTAAGCCCTCATATCATATTCCACTCCGAATGCCCCAACTCTGACTATAAGCAATCATAACAGATCTTAGCCTCGATCTGAAAAGCCCGAAACATTATCTCAGTCGGGGAGTTACTGTTGAAAAAACGGGAAGTTGGCGGGATCGATGTCGTCGTCCCCAAGGTCTTCTTTCTCCGGAGTCTTTTCCATCTCTCGGTCCTCAGCCTTGATGCCTGCCTTAACCAGCTCGTCTTCATCCTCATCGTGCAGGAGGACGGCCTCAGCCTCTTTCTTGACCTTTGATCTGCCCTTGCCGCTACGGGGAGTCTTGGTGACTCGAGCGCCAGCGGTCTTCTTGGGAGTCACAGGGCCGCGGCTGGGAGCAGTAGTCTCAGTAGAGATGCCGAGCTTACGCTTAACTTGACCGAAGCGAACCTGTGATTTTTGAGTCAGTATACGAATTCAGATGATAGAGTTGATCATGATATGATATGCGGTGGCATGGGCAAAAGAGGAGGATGGCAACTCACCTTGGCGACATCGGCATTCTTGAAACCAGCCTCAGAGGCGACAGCGTTCCAGTCAACATCAGCCTTGTTTCGAGTGTGCTTGACAATGCTGAAGAAAAGCATGGCTTCGGCGGCAGTGGGCTCTTTCTTATTGTGGTCGGCCATGGTAGCGTCGTGCTGTGAATAGCATCAGTCTGAATACTATTGACACTTGAGAAAAGCGGCAGTAATTCCTTACCGTTGTTTTGAAAGTGAAAGTGGGTGTATTTGGGTTGTTAGATGTTGTAAAATGTAGAGCAAGGCTCGTGTGGAGGAGATGAATGTGCGCGGAAGAGTGACGAGAATTTATGCCTAGATCTTGGGACAGAAGAAACCAGAAATTTAGAGAAGTTTAGGAGCTTTAGTAAAGATACGATCAGTATTCTGCTATAAGGGATAAGTTTAGAGAGCTAGTGGGTACACTAAATAACTGCAGCGCATTGTAAGTGTAAGAACTTGCTCCTGAGACTGAAGCCTATGGTTCTCTTTTTACTGTAGTTATGCCGTTAGTGACGTTTGTAAGTGTTTGGCACTGCTTCTAAGGAGCTATGCCACTGCCAAGTATAAGTCAGATTAACAAGCTTCTGCCAAATCAAAACGCCAATACCACTGTACTCATATGGAGTCAATACGGTCAATACAATATGAGTATGAGTACAAGCTGTGTAGAAATCGATAAATGATTCTCTCAATTAGACTGTGAGTAAAAACGCTATTGTACAACTTCCAGAGCAATATATAAGTTTCAGTAAAGCAGGCTTCCAGTAACCGGCATTCTTTTCATCCTTAAATTGATGTTGGTCCTCGTAGACTTATGATAATCGTCTTTGTTGGATCAAATTGGAAATTGTGTAAAGCAGAACCCTGACAGAGGGACATAGGAAAAGCAACCATATCGAAGAAGCAATTGTCGTTCATTCATAAAGCAAACGCAGTCTAGCAAATCACCATTTTGTACACAAGCAACCCTCTATCCGTAGGGTTTCCATGCCTTCCGTGTGGGTATTAAAAAGAAGTGTCGTTGAAATGGTCAGGCCATTCAGAGCTGCAATCCGGCATGGGAGGAGCGCCATTGAGATCAAGGGCAGCTGGGCTCTGTGCATCGCCAAGAGCCGAGTTGTAAGATGTCTCATTACAGGCGGCGTCAAACGTATGAAAATGGGACTGCCCCATAGTCATGAAGTCATGGATCGCAGGTTGGGCCATGAAGTCAGGGGGGCAATCCATCGAAGGACCAAATCCATTTCGCTGTCTGGTGTCTTCGAGTGAAGCGGGATTTATGGAGAGCCCTTGCTGCATATCATCACTGCAAGGTGTGAGAAATCGAGAACTACAACCAAAGTCGTCCAAGTTGTCGTTGAGGAAAGGGGAGGAAGTAGAGGCGGGAGAGAACTGTGCCATGTACGCATGTTGGTTCTGTTCTTGCTTGATGATAGGACTCTGGCGAACCTGAGCATACGACGAGATGCTCGAACCTGACTCGGAGTTCCCGATGCTGTTCTTCTTGGGCTGTTGCGTCTTCCTTGCCTTCGTCACCCGAGACTTGTCTGTAGGGTCGGCAGGACGAGTTCTCTTCTGTGGTTGAGTGCCAAGGACTGTTGATTTGAAACGGGCAAAGCGCATCCTTGCAGCATGTCCATTTGTGATGGGTTCGATGAGAACAGGGTCTGAGGCGACTTGATTCCAGTCGATCTAAGGTTACCGCCGTTAGGAGGAGACGCAGGGCAACGTTTAAGATAGAATAAACTCACGTCTTTAAGGTTCTTCTGGTTCAAAATAGCCAGAAGAAACCGGGCCATGGCGTTCTCGCTGTTGGGAGCCATCGTGGATAGACTTGATTGGTGTCAAGGGGAGAGGAGGAGAGGAAGTGGCGTGTGGCGGTGGGGATAAGGCTGTCGAAGGAGGCAGAAGCAGAATGAGGAGAAGTGGAAGGAAGGATATATAGATTAGAACATGAAGTGGAAACTTTAGGCAGCTTTGGCTGATGGATGCCTTAGGTGAGCGTGAATTAGCTTTTCGGGATGAGTATGTTGACCGAAAACGAGGCTCAACGTTTTCAGATCAAGACTTGATTCGATGGAGTCACTGTTATCGTGAAACCTAATGCCGTGAATTCGATAAGAAGGGATCGGCGAGGCTGAGGCACACTCAAATACAGATCGAGTGGACGAAAAGAGTTATTGATGAGTGGATGATAAACGATGTGGCAGACGGTGAGGGTTTTCTGGCCAACGAGACGGACGAGGCGGGAAGAGAACAGGCGGAGATAGTGGTTTCGGCGGGAAACCCGTCGTTGAAGAGGAGGGTCAGCTGGGAGAAAAGTCTTTTATGGATGCATATGTAGCGTTTGGGATTGCCTTTTGAGTGCCAGGTTTTGGAGTTGATGAAGAATGTGAATGACACGATGCAAAGGTGATGTGGCACAAGGGCGCAAAGAGGCAGAAAGACGCAAGCAGAGGAAGAAAGAGATGGTAAGAAGGAAAACAGGAAGGGATCCGTATTATATGTAGGTACCTAGGTAGGTAAGGTAGTGTCATCTTATAAGTCTGCTAAGATCCGATCCAACCTAAATGTGATGCCACACACACCAACTTACATCCATCCATATACATACACCTACACACCTCCTGTCCTGTCCCGTCTCTGTGCTGTGGGGGACTAGAACCAGGCAGATACAGGGGGGCCCGAGCATCCCTCCCCGTACATTACAGGCACAGCATGGGCAAGGATCGTGCAATGTGCCGTAATGCGCTGCGCAAGCCATTGAGAGAGAATGTCTGAGAATGCTACGATCCATGATGCGGACGATGCTCCATAGTTGCCTGTTCCTCCTGTCGGATCCAGGCGATCCCTCCCGTTGATGGAAATTGGGGCGCGACGAGGGGCTGCGGTCTGCGCGAACACCGCGTAAAGTGGTTGCTGACCCCCCGCTATGCCCACTAAATTTGAGTCTAAGACCGCCGGCCCCAGCGCACCTTGGCCCCTGTCTCCAGGGCAGGGTGTGCTGCAGCCACTACAGTTCAGCGGTGCCGCAGGTTCCCATGAGAGAATTGCTTCCAGATGAGATCTCAAAAGGAGAAGCAAGGTGGCGATTGATCAATTGAGACAACGATATGCTCACTCTTAACTTGAGTTCATTTGAGACTGGAATGTTTAGGTTTAAGTGGTTTTGCTCAAAACCGGTCTAGCTGATCTTCCCCTCTTTCTTCACTCTTTTAATTCTCGTAAGTTCAAGGTTAGTAGTCAGCCAACGGCAATTGACAAAAGACAAGTTTTCTAAATAGACAAGCTAAAGCATACCCGAGCAGGGATTGCAAGCCTAGGAATGGGTGAAACCACAAAGTGTGACTCATTGCGCGGGTCACCGACGAATGGTTAAGAGCACGTTGGGCATACAACATGCAACAACGCAGGGGGAAACCGACAGAGGACCGGGTTGGGCGACTTGGCGATCCATGGCGATAGATATCCTGTTGAGATGGCCTCGCGGTAGACAGGCAAGAACCTATTCAATTGGTTAGAGCGATGAATTGAGCTTGAGCTCAAGCTTATGGTGGTGTGCAGCAAGCTCAAACTGGATGCATGTTTAATCAGACTGACTACCTTACTTGTGATGAGACAAGAGACATCGTAGAGAGCAAGGATCGGGGTCTCGAGGCTCAAGAATGAAAGAAATTGCAGCATGCAGCCGATCCGCCGAGGTTTGCTTTGCCTGTTTGCCTCTTGACGCTCAGCTGAGGGGTGTAGCCTAGAAAAAAGTTGATGGTCGCAATCCGTCACGACGACGATGAAAAGCAGCAATTCAACAACCGCGAGAGCTTTGAAAGTCTAGAAAATTCTCAAGTATATAAAATGTAGCTAAAACATTTATTTTTAAAAGTTATGAGGGCTTTCATGGTCATGTATAGCCTTCAAATCAATATCTGGTCGTTATGGAGGGCATGAGATGAAGTGGGTGGGAGACGCGACGGGCGCGAAGTTGGTGGGACCTTGCTCAGACTCATTGGGACAGGAAATGGGAACGAAAGCACGTGAGAGGACCTCGTAACTGTCTCCACCTCGAGTCATCTTTTCTTGTCCCCCTGAAATCCCTTGCTTCACTTTGTGGCGCAGATTGGCGGGTCCCCTCTGGCCTCTGCCACTCCGTCCGTTACCAGATGATCTAACGTTGAGTTTGACTAATCCTTTTTTGGTCACCGTTTGTTTACGTTGGTTCATAGTATGATTTGCTGGTCTTTCTTATCAGGTTGGTTTGTTGAATCATTGGGACCTTTGCTTTGCCATCACCAACTACTAAGTTACAGAACAACCCATGATATATGGATATACATGTTTTTGTCCTAGGTACCAAGTCAGTCTCACAAGCTGATCTAGTTTAACATTTTGAGTTGGTATGAACTGATATACATTGTAACGACATACAAGAGAAAGGATTGCTGGCAGACAACTTTGGACTCGACATTGTGCAAATCTAAGTGCACAGTCGAAAAAGCAAAACCTCATACATTAGATAGAACATCTAGAAAAAGCAAGCCTCTCAAGCTCACCTCATCCACGACCCAATGAGTCTCCATTGATAGGTACGGAGTACCTAGGCTCGACTCGGAAACAACATTCATCCGGATCCGAAGTGTCCTTTGTTCTCTTCCCCGGGTTGGTAGGTAGGTAATTGTAAGGTAGTAGGTATGCCAAGAAGAAGCTTGGACCATCATTATCCCCCCCCAACCTCGCGCCTCAGCGGGCTCCCCATTCCCTTAGCAATTTCTACCTACACTATCAATTTTCCCATTGATTGATCCAGCCGTTCGTTGCCTTAACAGCGTCTAACCATCTACAGTCGCGTTGCCGCCTTGTAACCCATCCATCGTTCTTTGTCACGTCGACAATTGCTCTGCTTCCGTTGAATCCAGCATGAATAGTAAAAATTGGAATGACAGAGCTGACAAAGACTTGTTCTTTACTATTCTCTCTGTCAAAAACATTGGCGTCATAAGCGGCTCAGAATGGACCACCATTGGTAACCATATGAGAAGCCTGGGCTATGGCTTCACCAATGAAGGCTGCCGGTAAGTACCTACTTATACACCTTTCTTACTGTCATAATTGCCTATACTCAATGACTTTGCCATTCTTCATAACGTCATCTCATATCATTTGCTTATCACGATGTATAATTCGTGCTGGTGGTCGTTCGTTACGCGTCAAGTTGGCTTATACCTGAGTCGTCCGTTCACATCCACTTGTTTTGTTATCACACAACACAGACTCAACACACCTCCCTCATACACAAATAATCCTACTAAATAAACACTGTTCAACTTGTCAAATTACACAACACTAACATGTATCTAGACAACACTTTCAGGGGCTTCGCAGAGCTCAGAATAAGGCAGAGACAGCCGGGCCTAACGGCGATATTGTACGCAGGAATGATCCGACAATGAATCCCATCACCCGTCGTCCTGGTCCCGGAAGAGGTCGGCCTAGGAAACAGCCTCCTGTGCCTGTTCCAGGAGCTGGAGAAATCCCCACAGATCATCAGCCCATGCCAGTTGGTATCGTCCCTGGGCCCAACCCCGTGACTCCTTACCCGCATCCTCATCCCCAAGCAGTCCAATCTTATGGTGTTCCTCCTGGCAATCATCAAGCTGTCGCTCATCTACCTGCTCAACCTGCTGCACAGCCTGGCAGCATCTCTCCTGCGATTCCTACCCAACAAGTTCCTCCCCCCAGCAACGTACCTCATGTTCAGGGTCCGATAACTTACCCAAGTCCCCCTCGTGCCCCTGACGCTCCTCATGCGCCTGCTTCTCTTCATCCTCTTCAGCATGCACAATCCGGTCAACCTGACCAACAGTCTCAACCTGAGCAGCAACCTCCGCCTGGCCAACAGCTCCAGTCAGAGTTTCAACCTCAACCAGATCAACAGGACGAACCTGAACAGGCCTCGCAGCTAACTGCACAGCCTCAGCCTCAGCCTCAGCCAGAGCAGGAAAACTCAACTGAATACCAATCTCAGGAAGTTTCCCAGGAAGTACCTCGGGAGGCTCGTGAAGCAGCCGATGCGAGTGCTGCTTCTCAACATGCACCAGTTGAGCAGAACGACGAGGACTCTCAAGCTGCTTTAACCTCGGAGCCTCTGCAACATCCCAACGAGGATATTGATGCTGATGGTGACGCCGATGGTGACGCTGACGCTGACGCTGACGGCGAAGCGGATATCGATAATGATGAGCCCGCCGCTAAACGGCCACGGTTAAGTTCGCCTGAACCCCCCAAGGATACCGATATGGATGATGAAGCTGTATTGGCCTTGGCGGCTCATAATGGGTCGACAGACTTTGGTTCCGAGTAAGTATTTGCCAATATTTCCATGAATGATCTACCAACTAAATCCCTTCAGTTTTGCTACTTATGGAGAGGCATAGCCTCCGACTTTGCTTGTAGAATAACATTGATACCACGGGCATTGGCGTTAAAGACTAGGGATTTCTTAAATGGCCTTTGCATTTGCAAGGGATGGGATAGAAAATGAGCGAGCGAGGACTGTGTTTTTGCAGAAAGAACATTCTTGGTGTGTGTATAATATGAAAGAAAAGGGGCTGAGACTTGGTTAGCAGAAAAAAGAGCTGGAGTCTCTTTGAAGGTTGGGAGCGTACACCATTACTCTCGATCATGTCGAAAACTTAGTAGTAGATAGGACAGTAACAATGCCAAACCTGTAGAGTGTTTGTATTGTCACTGAGATCCGCAGTGCGAGGCAGTGCCTGAGACGCAGGTTTAGAGTCGCTTCGGTGATGCTCGTGCTGGAACAAATAATGGCCGCTAATTACAGAGTACCTAAGGTATCTCTGTGCTGTAAGCTTCATTGTTCTCTTTGGGGATATAAATTCCTCTCGCGATCGGCTCTATCCAGGTTTCTTCTCTTTCCACCACCATCATAACCTTTGATATCTGGACCCCAATCCATATCTTCAACTTCAATTCTACCAAATCAATCAACGACAAACAATCTTCAACATGCCTGGCAAAGCAAGCGACTGGGACAACGCCGACTTCCTCCTGGATCTTGTCGTTGGCCTCTACACTGGCGCCCAGGCCAGCGGAGGCTTGACTCCTCCGGTCAAGTCGTCCATTGAAGAGTATATCAAGGGGCGCGGATACACCACCTCTTTTGACGCTGTGCGGTAGGTGTTGATATATTTTACTTGTTCTCTTATTTTCGTTTCTGCTTTGATTTTGATATTTGAACTATATTGTTGCTGTGCTGCGCTTGAGCAAGGTCAGAGTGATTCACTTCGAGGTTATGCGACGCTATTCACATTTTTGTGCAAACATGGCCTCACTTTTCACTCCTCTGTTCTGAGCCTTGGGGTTGAGTGAATACAAATATCCTCACGGGGGAGATCATCTTCTATTGCTTCATCTGCTCGCCTCCTTAACTACTCAACAACACTGAGCAAACTGCATTCTTCTTCTTCTTCTTCTTCTTCTTCTTCTTCTTCTTCTTCTTCTTCTTCTTCAGCATCCTCAAAATCCCCCTTCTCTATCCTTTCCCTCGTCGTCGTCGCCGCCATGGCCAAGCGTCAAGTCATGCAATGGGATGCCAACGTCCACGAAGACATCCTCATCAGTCTCTTTCAACACATCAAGCCAAGTGCTGAAGACTGGAGCAACGTCATGGGTGATCTTCAGCAAAAGGGCTACACTTTCACTGAGGGTGCTCTTCGGTACGATTTCTGAGTCCGGCCTCTTTTTTCCGTTGCATATTGGTCACTGTTGTTTTCCCATCCCCCACTTTCAATTCATCTCAACTTCCCCTCCCTTCTAACCTCTTCATCCTCTCTCTCATTTCTTATTTCTCCTTCTCCCTCCCCACACTTCAGACAACTCTTCTCTGAAATCCTTCTCATCTCTTTCTGTCCCTTCATTCAACATCTGGCATCAGTAATTCTGTGCCCAAACAAACAAACAAACATATAAACCCTTTCCCTTTATAAAATCATCCATCATCACCGTCATGGCTCCCCGTGCTACTACTGCTGGTGCTGCTGGCAAGCCTGCTCGAGGCTGGGATGCTGCCTCACATGAGGACCTCCTCCTCGCTCTTCTCGAAGAGATCAAGCCGAACAAGGCTGACCTTACCAATGTCGCCGAGAAGATGCGCAGCAAAGGCTACTCCTACTCCTACGACGCGATCAAGTACTAGTTCTTCTGCCTTTTGCGCGCGCACAGTTTCAAAGGTCAGCAGCTAACATGTTTGTCTTTACAGCCAGCACGTCCAGAAGCTGCGCAAGAACCGCGACACCACCGCCATCCAGAACTCTGGTGGCTCCGAGAATGGCACTCCTCGCAAGCGTGCTTCTGGTACCAAGACGCCTGCCAAGCGTGCTCCCTCCAAGCGCAAGGCCACTAAGTCGACTTCCATCGTCGACGAGGACGAGGATCTTGAGGATGAGAAGATGCAGCTTAAGATGGAGACGGACGACATGGAGGAGGAACTCATGTCCCCCAAGGGCGCTAAGCGCACTAAGTACGTTAAAATTCACCGAGCCAACTTCCAGGTTCCTTACTGACTGTCCTATAGGTCCGAACCCGAGGACGAGGTCACCGTTGGTGAGATCTAGGTCCGAATTTCTTCTACCTTGTGAGTTGATGTCCAAATAATTCACATATGTTCTCAGCTAATAGAACAACAGGCTAGCTTCCACGGTCAAGGGGGTCGGACGTCAAGTCTTCGACAACTGATGTGCATTGGAGTGGTGATCAACAGGCGCAGGCCTATCGCAGAGAAATAGGGGTAAAACTAGGCTAGGATGTTTTCCATGTGCCTTGGATGTTACGATGAGAGATTTGCCATTTGATGGCGATATTACGAGCATGTCTCTGCGATGAATTGAAAGATACCACCCGTCCTTTCTTCTTTTTTGTGTAGTTTGTTGAAATATCGTGAAGTGTTGATGCGCATTGCCCGAGCATCTCATTGAAATCTACATTTTTACTGAGGAATCATCAAGGCCTCCTCTGGTCTTCATCCACAGTTCTACGAGTATTGGCCAAGTATATACAGTATATATCAAGTGCTTCTGATCAATGTCTGTCGAGCACTCTCCTTGTTTGATTCCGATTCAGGTGACCACTGCCGTCATGGGATGCTTAAAATTCGAACTCTACTGCTTATGCAATATTTTTAGATAGGCACGTAAGTCACAAAATACTCTAGATATATCAGTATTAGAGTGATCTTCACTGCGTGGTCGTGTTGGCGTCGTCGGTGACTGGGTTACTAGGCAGAGGAACCAAGCGCTTCCACCAGTTGCACGGCCACACGCAGCCGATATCCCCCAGAATATCTCTCTTTTCCCTTCACTGAGACTTTTCTACCCTGTGACTTTTTTCCATTCGCTCTTCAGAATCACTCTTTTTCTTCCATCTTTCCCCTCCACACTTTTCATCCTCTCTTCCTCGTCTTCTTACATACTCAACCCCAAAACAACATCCTTTACTCTGCCTACATCAAAACATCCTCTCATCTACCGTAATGCCTCCCTCTGAGAAGAAGTGGGATGCCAACGCCGAGCGTGACCTGTGCGTCGCAGTGATCATGGGTGCTCAGGACGGTGAGCGCATGCGCTTCAACTGGCCAAAGGTCCATGCCTCGATGGCAGCCCTTGGTTATTCCTTTACCAAGGACGCCATCTCGTAAGTCTCACCATGTTTTCTCATACTATTATCATATTGTCTTTTCCCTCAGGTCCTTGAGCCTTCCATCACGGCCAGATGCTTACCAGCAACAGTCAGCATTTCAGCAAGTCCATCATGCGCGACTTCAAGGGTCGGCATGGTGATACGCCCGCCAGCACCCCTACTGCTACACCCAAGAAGGCTGCCACTCGCCGCAAGCGATCGACTCCTTCTAAGAAGAAGATCGAGATGAGGGACGAGGAGGACGATGATGCAGAGACCATGGTCGGATCTCCTGTCCGTAAGAAGATGAAGCACAAGAAAGAGGACGAGGAAGAGGACTTGAAGACATTCGTTGGTATCCAGGGCAAGCCTGGGAGCAGGTATGTTCGACTGGTACGCAAGTCCCATTACAGATACTGATCTACTCATAGCCTTTCTACTGCTGAGAAGGAAGCCAAGTTTGAGAAGTGGCTTGCCAACGTTGACGGTGCTTAGATACTGCTGCAGTTCTATCATGAAAGCACAGTTATCTGAAGGGTTGAAAATATCGAGGCCTTAGATGCTATTGTTAGGGGGCGAGATAATAGGGGGAGATTTTCAGCCCCAGAGAACTGGATTGATAGCCCTCGCAACATGAAGCTCACTTTGATATCTCACCCGTGCACAGATAACCTCCGTGTGATACACTAGACACCTTCTACTTCTCATAGAGGCTTCTCAAAGAGGAATCCTCGTTACGACTTTCTGCTTAGCGATACTCACTGGTTGTCCGTTCATAGCCACTCTTTTCTTGGATACAATAGTTTCTTCAATAGTTTCCTGTTTGCGTAAATTCCGGAACGGAGGTCGATTCTTTCTGTACTCACCATCTAAAGGTTTTGGATGTTCGATCGATAAGTCGTCATGTATTTGTCCTACGCGAAGTCACTTCATCAAGGATTGCTACCCATTTTTCTGCGCGGCTTGATGAACTGTATTTAAGACTAATATTTGTCTATCAGTTCTAGGTTTGAATAAGCGTGGTCTCTGAGGTTCATTGTGTTGGTCTTGAGAACAGCAGTGAAATAGCCATACGCATGCAGATACCTTGGGGCTCATGATTCATGTATCAATATGGCATGTTCTGCGTGGTTTTTAGTGTCTCCGTTTCTCATACCGTATGCTTTTCGTTTCTCGTCGGTAAGTAAGTGCCAGAAGATAGTGACCAGAATGATTTTTTCAGTAAAAAGAAGAAAAAAGAGCAGCGAGGAATCATTTACCGCGAGTCAAACCTCTGGAGGTGTAAATTCATGACTCTAATCACACGAGACTTGAATCTTACACGTGTTTAAGTTTATTCATTCGTGTTGACATCAGTCACTCACATGGGCATCAATGAGAGACTGCCCAGTATAAGTCGAACCAAGCTTTAAATCACATTGCCTGCCACCCAAACGCCAGTCCAATGCATTGCATTGTCCTTGCTCATCGTGGCCGTCGACCGTCGAGTCGATTTCCTTCACTGGTACCCTTCTTCTCAAGGGCCTTGGTCTTGTCGTCTCCTTCTCCCTTTCTCTTAACGGCACCTCGAAGTGTCTGGCCTTGGCCAGCAAAGTGAGGCCTGTTGGCGTTCTCCTTCTCCTCTTCCTTATCCGCGTCCGTCTTGACTGGCTTGATCTCGTATCCGAAGAAAAGCTTGTTAGGTGGTAAACGGAGAGCTGCCGGAGCACCATCACGCCTCCTAGGCATTCCTGGAATCTCCACCGTGGGAACCGGAGTCGCTGGCTTGGGTGTTGGAGCCTTGCTGCCCTTCTTGGCAAGCTTTTGACCCTCTCCGAGAAAGTTTGTCACATCGCTTGTCACTGATGGAGCAATGGCGCTGTAGTTGATGGCTTGCGCCATGGTTCCTTGGTTGTGCAGCAGACCTCCAGCAGGGACACCACCTCGTGTGCTTCTTGGGGTGCTGGTTCCGCTTTGGCGCTCGGGTTCGACGTAACCGACTGGTGGCGCGAATTCTACTGACACGTCGGTCTCGATCATACTAACTCCCATCTTGTCCGTCTCGGGCTTGACGTCGAGAACGGCCACATCATAGACTTCATCGTTGTAGGCGAAATTGAAGACATCACCCTTGGTCAGGGTGGCAAAATTGCGGAAAGCCTTCTCCAGCACTGCCTTGGGATCACTAATCTCAAGGAAGTTGACGGATTGAGGCTGTAGCTTGACCATCTTGGCCAGCTCCAATGATGTGGTGCGGACCTGGATCATGTCGCCAACGTCCATGCCAAGAGTTTCCATCATCTAGTGAGTGTTAGCGACAAGACCTTTCAATAGTACAGCGTCTCCCCATACCCATTGAGGAATGTATGCTCGGCCTTCCTCCGCAATAAACTCCAGTACACCCGCATGGGAGTGTCTGCCTTTCTCTCCGTTAATCAACTCCATGAGCAAAGGCCACTGCACATGGAGCTTAGACACCTTGTCGAGAGCGGATGGTGGCAGAATTATCTTGGAACCGTAGTTAAGTTCTGGTCGTTCAGCTCCGGGGGCCATGACTAGAGGATAGCATCTGTAGTACTCGTCGAACCGTTGCACAATGGGTCGTCGTCCATGGCGGGCCATGTTGTAGAGGTGGTCGGGGTTAGCGGGATCAAACCCACCTCCGAAGCCCGAATACTGTGTATGTCTTAGCGAACTGAGTTGTAAGATGAGGCAGGATGGCTTACCATGGCGGCAATAGGTTGTTGGTACGCAGTCGATTTAGAGATCTCGTTGGTGCAGGACTTGAGGATAGAGGCGGTCAGGAAATAAATCGGCTGCCTTGAAGATATGTTCTGTTTTTTTAGGCTTCTGAGAAGAAACGTGCGCCTTAAGTAGTCGGAGGGAGGATGGTGGTGATTCACAGTTGCGAGGTTGAAATGTTTAGAGGATGAGCTTCCATTAATGTTCGTTGAAGGTCCGAAGCCACAAGTAACGTGGGGCGCGTGGAGGCTACAGAGGCAGCTCTTGATGACGCAGTTTGGTTTGTCAGGGACTCGGGCGGCAGGACACTACGGGGTAGGTAGGTACTAAGTCAGGGCGGTACAGTGCTATACCATTTATATAGGTAGCTTAATAAGGCACCTCACTTGTTTTTAAAGCATTTAATTCCAAACTCAAGAAAACTCTGATAAGTACTCTCAAACACATGTGATACTGGATTTGAAGCCGTAGTATTGCTATTACACGTACTGGCGATTACTTCTAAGACTGGTAATCAACAACCTAGGCACTGAATTTCCTCCAAAGTTCAGGTAGAGGTACCTGTCAACCAACATCAGCTTGGTGGAGCTGATTGCCCTAACCAGAATAGTGAGTTCTAGAGCCCATGCTTGAAAGTTTAAAACATACATATAAGCTCTATCAAGCTTTCTTGTTCATTTCACTTTGTGTGTCTATTTCAAGCAATCTTCACTTTGACTACTACCCTGCTAATCCTCATACTCTTGGCACTCAGGAAATCAATCAATAGCGAGTGGCCATGGCGTCACGATATTCCGCAGCGCGCCCGAAGCGCGACGGCGAGAACTTTGCGCGTACCCATCATAACGAAGACGGCGGCGATTCTAAGAGGGTCAGGTTTGACGTCCGAAATCCCTCCACGCTTGCGCCTGACGCTCGCGAAGAAGATGCTATCCTCGATGCCGACGTCATTGGTGTATCAGGAGCTACGAAACGTGGAGCTGTCAACCTCGATGGTTACGATAGTGATTCAGATAACGAAACCTTTAATGCACGCGCCGAGAACCGCAAGCGAGGCAAAGTCGACATTCTTGAGCAGCTCGACAATTACGACGCCTCCAATCCCGACCCTGTAGCTCCAGGTACTGCGGCCGGTGATGACGACGACGACGACGACATGTTTGCTGCGGACGATGCTGATGGGGAAAAGGAGATCCCCGAGGAGGGAGACTTCGATAAGAATGGTCGCAAGAAGGACAAAGTCCGGTTCCTAGATGCGGATAAAATCGATGGCGTGGATAACACCAGCAGAGACAAGGGAGGCATCCGACTTGACGAGGAAAGCAGCGACGACGAGGCAGATGTAGACCTAGCTATACAGGAAGAGGGCATCGATGAAGAAGTCGGGGCTGGAGGTCTCAAGAAGAACGCCCCAAAAGTCGAAGCATTCAACTTGAAGCAAGAAATGGAAGAGGGTCAATTCGACCAAGATGGCAACTACGTTCGCAAAGGTGGCGACCCTGACGCCGTACACGACAACTGGTTGGAAGGCCTCAGTAAGAAGGAGATGAGAAAGGCAGCCGCCGCGCATGAGAAGCGCGAGGCTGAGGCACGAAAGCAACGCCTAGAGGACGACGAGCTCCTCGTGTCAGATTTGCTCAAGACACTGATACTCAATCTTGAACGTGCTGAGACGCCACTCGAGGCTCTAGCCCGACTCGGCAAAAAGCAAACAAAACCTAAAAAGATCCCGAAGTGGAAGCTCAAGAAGATGAACAAGGGTGCTGAAGGCATGGAGGTTGATGGCGGTGAAAGCATTGAGGATGCGGAGCAAAAGAAGATCAAAGCATCAATTGATGCCATCACGGAAGCTGCAGATAAGCTGTTAAGCCGCGATCATGAGGAGATTTACGAACAAGAGAGAGAGCTCCTCGTCCGAGAGTATCGTAAGGAGACAGGAGAGGATTGGGTGGAACCAGAAGCTTCACAGACAAACCAGGATGAGCACGCGGCGGTGAAGCCGGGAACAATGTGGGAGTTCCGATGGATAGATGGACGCGATGGAAACGACAGTCAAGGGCCATATGATGGGGACACAATGAAGGCGTGGAAGGATGCTGGGTACTTCCCAGAGGGCGCGGTCGAGTTCCGAGCGGTTGAGGAGGGCCGCGAGTGGTCTTTACATGTCGATGCTTTTGAGTGAAGACATTACAACGGGATGGGATATCAGCCGAGAAACAAACTTAAGGTAGTGCGGGCTGAGGAGATATCTGGTGTGGTCTGGCCCTTGTCTCTATCGCAGAATGATTGGCAACTAGCGAGTCTCAGCTTAAAAGGGCATATGCAGCGGTCTTTCCCATGTTCCGGAGATGGACATCCGCTGGCTCATGTTCTTGTGTACGGATGGTCTTACAACCAGTCATATGTGTACAGGGCCAAGAACAAAACGAACAGGCTGTATGTAAGTGGACGATTCGATCCCGACGACATGATGGTGAGTGGATCCCGTTTCACGTCAAATACTTACAGCCTGCATGGGAAAGACTGCATGGCACAGATAGCTTCGGGTCTGTGGCTCCGAATCTGAGGACAATATTGAAAATCAAGTTATCTTAGATGGCCACATCATCTGCACCTTGGGGGAAGTGGGCAATGATCATGAGGGCCCGACGAGGCTTAGCCGCTGACTAGGATAGGTTTCTATAAAGGTCAATGGTCGAGAATCATGATGGTGCATGATGGTGCCGCGGGAAGATGACGAAAGAGGGAAGCTAAATGCCAAAAAGACCATCAAATGGGTTGTAAAGACCCAGGCTAGATGGACATGATAGGGCATAATGTGGCAGGACGTTCCTGGGGATCCCGAAGTGCGCCGGGAACGGGTGAGGCCGGGCGAGTGGGATCTCGAAAAAAGAGGCTGAAAAGCCGGGGCAGGGAATATGGAGTAAGATATAATGGAGACATCTGGGGATAATGATGGGGTTGTATGGGGTTATACGGAGGGACGGGTGAGGTTGGAACCTACCATGTGCCCTGGCATGCGAGGCTTGAGCCGATCCAAGCCCGTGATCCCGTGATGCTCCGGTACGTGGAGCGGGAGCCGGGGCGGCAGCCGTAGCCGAACGGTCAAGCACCGAGGGAGCAGGAGGTTGACTCCCGGAGACGAACGGGCTAGGTCGGATGGGCAGGGATTGTTCGGGAATGGTGTATGTCAGAAGTTGCATCTCAGTATGTAAGTGAATTGTAAGGGTTCGGGATCTATTCGGCGACGAGTTTTGGTACGTAACATGATGAGAGTCTATGTGGGCTTGGCCTTGAAATCATGTCGATCAAGGTATCTCGGCATTGGTATTATCAGTAGTATTGGGTGATTCGAGTAATGCTAGAAGGATCGATATCATGAACTGATATTGCAATGCGTATGTATGTATGTATGTTTGGATGTGCTGTACTGGATGTAGCTAGTCCAGGTCCAGGTCAGATTAGCACTGGATTCGCTCAAGGATCATGGAGACAGGGCAGGGGTTCGGTCAGCGCAGGTGGGCTCAGGTCAGGAGAGGTTCGATCTCAGGTGAGGAATCTCGGTGAGATTTCAAGATGGGTACATACAGTCAGTATAGAGGAATATGAGACCATAAGGGTCCGTGGTTTCATGGAATCGTAGGTGAGAAGATATGATAGGGCTCTGGCAGATTCAGGGTCTCCATTTTTGGTGATTGGAAATAGATGCTGGACACACCCAGGGGTCTCGACAAAGGCCCGATGTCAGATAAGCGGACTTTGTTTTGGCGATGGAATTGACATTACAGATGGCATACATAGACTGGTCTGATCTGATGTGATATAGGTAGTCGAGAACAAGAGAGAGCATAAGGAGAAGCGAATACAGTCGGTCCGCAAAAGCTCGTGGCCTACCAACGGGCCGACAGAGGCCCTGTTATCGGTAAGTTCATGTTTGAGTGAGCTTAGTTGAGCTGTTTTTTTGTTCCATCATGATACCTCTCAACAATTGTTGCCTCACCGTAAGAGAGAGAGGTGAGGGACAGCAGGGTAGGTAGCGTGAAACAGTACGAGGTCAATATCAGTTAACCTATTGCTTAGGCTTTGAAGAAAGGCATGTCTAGCTAAACCTGGTAAAAGATTGCTTGGGCCACAGCAACTGATACGACGAGCTCCAACACATTTGTTATGACTGTATTATATCATGTTTACATGTTGATATCGGGCCAATACTATGACTGAACAAAAAAAAACCCGCGACTCGAAGACCGAGAACGTACATACAGCCCCGCCACATTGCGTAAAAGACGCAACACAAGCTGTAAAAACCCGCAGCTAAGTTAGATTCGAGCGAAGATCAGGTACTAAGCCTCATTCAGTGTCACCGTCTTGGTGGTGAAGCTTCTAGCTCAAATAAGGTGACTCCGGTATAAGTGGGCAAAGCATTGGATACGTAAATAGAAATTAAAAACATTTGTCGTGGAGATAGGTAGAGGCCGAAGCATATCGAAAGACGAGAGAGAAACAACACACGTTCACAAAGGATTGGATTCATACGAGGACTCGGAACCGTACGACTCGTTTGCGATCGGTGAACAAGGCGAACCGAGCTTTCAATATGTCGAGGGGACGTGCATAGTCATCGGCGGCGGCAGCCGTTAACGATGAAATCAAGGTAGAAGCATATTATGGGCTGGCAAAGTGAGAATGGATAATATGGCGGCAAATAGGCGTAAAACTTACAGATCTCATCATAGGTATGCAAGGTAGCCCAAGATGATGAGGCGTTCATGTCCACTATAACCGGAGGCTCCGGAGAGAGATGGGATTGTGTGAAAACATCTGATCTGATCTGATCTGATCGACAAGTGACGCATTCCTTGGAAAACTAACCATCGAATTGCTTGCTATTCATCACGGAGAGTTGCACGGTAGAATACGGTGTCTTGTTCGGCGGCACCTACAAAAATATCAAGGATGGACGTGGACGGGACGGGAGGGGATGGGATGGGCGATGGAATCAACAGAGAGTGGCACCTCATGCATGGAGGGGCAGAAAAGATACCTATGTATGTACATGGTTTTGAGAGGGAGGGGCATACTACAGGGAGGTAGCTTTTCAGGGCATCACCCCACCACGAAGCTCTCGTCAGTGGTGGGGTCTGAGACATGATGAAGCTGAGAGGGCAGTACAGATGGCGATAGAGCTGCTACTATCTATAGGCACCTTGGTAGTATTATGGATATGGATTTGTAAGTCCAGGGCAAGAATGTAATGGCTTATTAACTAAGAAGTAGAGTCATACCCCAAGAACAAGGCTGTGAAATTGGTCATGATGGCCTTGACTGAGCTAACGTTAGGTTACCTAGTGAGTGAGAGAAAAAAAAAAGAGCTCCCACCCTCTCATCCGATATTGAATGTTCCATTGGCCCCTGCTGTTATGATACACTAGGTACAGTACAGTACTGTACTGCACCCCCCGGGCAACAGGGTTGTATGTTCGTGGGATGATTGATGATGTGGTGTTGGTGGTCTAAAGTGGGTTGGTTGCTAATGGTAGAGCAGAGCATATTCTGACGAGAGAGAGAGTAACCAGAGGGAGGATGAGTGAATAAGGTGAGGTTGGTAAGTAAGGCAAACCAATGTCCGGGAAATTCATATATGTACCTCTACTCCCCCTTTACTGCTCTTCCCTTCTCTTTCCTTTCCTTTCATTCTCATCATCCTCAGCTTCATAGCAACAACTTCCACTACAAACCTCTTGGTATGTGAACAATCTACCCCTCCATCTCCATCTTCACCACCACCACCACCATCATCATCCATCAGTGTCGTAACATGATGATGATGCATTGCTTTGCCTCTCACCTTGTCCTCTTGCCTCTCCACCAGCAAAACAGATTGTCATGTCATATCATGTCTGCATCCGATTCAACATAATGAGAAGACGATACGACGACACGTCAATCGATATGGGTGATGGATTGGTTGGCATTGATTGGCATGGCATGGATGGCATTGGTGTTGCTATAGAGAGGGGACAGACAGACAGACAGACAGACTGGGAGGGAGAGGGACAAGATCTCTCTCTTTCGGGGCATTGAGCTCTGTAATTCAGAGCTCTACTCTCTGTCTCTCCTCTCTAGCCTCATCTGCTTGCCCCTCCTTTGCACCGACGTTCCAATTCCAATTCCAGTCCACACCCACTTCTTCACTTGCTGTTTCCCTGTGGCAACCTTCCTCCTCAGCAAAAAAAGCTTCCCGTTCCACTCAACCTCCGTCATACAGATATAAATTACCCCACCCCCTCACCTCAACCTCAACCTTCCCTTCAGCTCTCCTCTCCTCTCCATCTCCATCTCCATCTCCATCTCCATCTCCATCTCCATCTCCATCGCACTTCATCTATCTTCTTCCTAAAGATATCTCATCTGACTCTCTTGCCTATACAGAAACTACCATTTCTTCTACAATCATCAAAATGGCTCCCATCAAGGTCGGCATCAACGGTTTCGGTCGTATCGGCCGTATCGTCTTCCGCAACGCCGTCGAGCACCCCGATATCGAGGTTGTTGCTGTCAACGATCCTTTCATTGAGCCTCACTACGCCGTAAGTAGACCCCCCCTGCGAGCTCGTTCGATACGACAAACAACCCTACAATGCACTGCTCGGGAGCTTGTCGCTTTATCACGACTCTTTAAACCCGCGTCGTGATTCAGCTGCAGCTTGCAAGTCACCGCACACTGTCGTCCATAATACGCATTGTGCCGGGTCATGTAATTGGCACCGCCAGCTGTCACCAGCAGCAATGCTTCATGTCCCACCAAGCTACCCCTCACTGCCCCACGTCCAATACAATATCACCTTCAGGTTTGAGCCTCAAGCTAACCTAAACTCCCTACATAGGTCTACATGCTCAAGTACGACTCTTCCCACGGCATCTTCAAGGGTGAGGTCGGTAACGATGGCAACGACCTTGTCGTCAACGGCAAGACTGTCAAGTTCTACTCTGAGCGCGACCCCGCCAACATTAAGTGGTCCGAGACCGGCGCCGACTACGTCGTCGAGTCTACTGGTGTCTTCACCACCATTGACAAGGCCAAGGCCCATCTTACTGGCGGTGCCAAGAAGGTCATCATCTCTGCCCCTTCTGCCGATGCTCCCATGTACGTCGTCGGTGTCAACGAGAACAAGTACGATGGCTCTGCCGACATCATCTCCAACGCCTCTTGCACCACCAACTGCCTGGCTCCCCTCGCCAAGGTTATCAACGACAAGTTTGGTATCGTTGAGGGTCTCATGACCACCGTCCACTCCTACACTGCTACCCAGAAGACCGTCGATGGTCCCTCCGCCAAGGACTGGCGAGGTGGCCGTGGCGCTGCCCAGAACATCATCCCCTCCAGCACTGGTGCCGCCAAGGCTGTCGGCAAGGTCATTCCTGAGCTCAACGGCAAGCTCACTGGCATGTCCATGCGTGTCCCCACCGCCAACGTTTCCGTTGTCGATCTTACTGTCCGTCTCGAGAAGGGTGCTTCTTACGACCAGATCAAGAAGGTCATCAAGGAGGCCTCTGAGGGTGACCTCAAGGGCGTCCTGGCCTACACTGAGGACGATGTTGTCTCCTCCGATCTCAACGGCAACACCAACTCCTCCATCTTCGATGCCAAGGCCGGTATCTCTCTCAACGACAACTTCGTCAAGCTGGTCTCCTGGTACGACAACGAGTGGGGTTACTCCCGCCGTGTCCTCGACCTCCTGGCCCACGTTGCCAAGGTCGATGCCTCCAAGTAAGCGTAGACCGCTCAAGAGGCTGGAAGCAAAATCAAACCTAATCAGACGCGGCATGATGACGATGCCAATCTGCCGCGTGTTTTAATGAAGCAAAGAAATGAAAGGAAGTAAAAATACCAAAATTAAGGGAGATTGTCGGAGGGGATGATAACGACTTTGTTCTCATCGGCTCCAGTTCCCTACTAAACAATTGATCTTAGTATAGCCGTGGACAGAAAAAATAAATAAATAGATCCATCCCTCTTGCAAACGTTTCATGTCTATCTGTGATTAATTTTGCTCATGGCCAGCTTGACAAACCAAGCTGTGTAAGTCTCTTAGCGGTCCCCAGGGAGCCAGAAGACATCAGACCTTAATACAGGGGCGTTGGAATAAACTTAGCAAAAGGTATCCTAAGCTTATGCTAAGATACCTAAGTCTTTTTGCCATCTAGGATCGAGGTCCTGATCACTCAAGTCGAGCATCTCACCAGAAGATCGCACGTTGCGGCATGCAACTTGTATGCCAGCATCTGCGTAATTCATGATATCGGCTTACGTGGGGTTTCCTGGCATTTCTCGACGGTCTTAGGTCTATGCGTCAAGCTATTGAGTTCAAGTCCTTTATTTTCGTTCCATGCTGGTGCATGCACGCATTTATGTATGGTATGTGTATGCACACCTTACGAAATGGTATTTCCCTGTAAACACACCCTTGCTATTCCCTTTTTCTTTTTCGCCAGATGCTCCTTTGACTCCCTCGTCTCATTATCCGTTGTCTTGCTCGGAAAGCAACCCTTTTCGGCCATAGAGTACAATAATAGAAAAGAAAAAGAAAAATGTCATGTCATGACCGCACTCGCGACGTCCGAGGCGTAAGAGATGAAAATAGATCGCTATCCGCTTTGAACCGGGGATATCATAGTACAAGCAAAGTAAGTAACATTGGTCCTTGCCACGCTCCTCAGCAGGTCAGGAGGCAATATGCAAACTCGATCTCGATAAGCATATTTGGTGAGATGTGCACAATGCGAAGTCATCTCGCATTGCTCGAGCTTCGTTTCAACCGCATGTCTTCTATGGCGCGCTCCCAGTGTTGTTGTAGATGCTACTACACTGGTTGATGGTGTCATTGCCGGGCAACCCTAATGCTGGCTTCATTAGGATCAAACTCCGGTGACCACTGGACATTCTCCTCCTGACACCAGTGCCGAACAACACGCATCGACGCTTGGCAAACTTCCTCAACGGTCGACCAGGGGGTAATGTCAGCTCGAAGACGAGAGCTTCCTATGCCATCGTAAATGCTGTGAACCGCGGGCCAATTCCGATAACGAGTCGACTGGTGTGCAAAGAGCTCCTCCTTAGAGATATTCTCGTAGTTGGCAGATGCCTTGAGAAATTCATCCACAGTGATGGCTTGTAGAATCAAGATAAGAGCATACATGGGTTGGCTTCGCCGCGAGTCACGGCGTGTCTCGTTTGTTAGATAATCCACCATCTTGATCAGGCTGGCCCAAGAGCCCGGATCAGATGGTTTATTTTGTAAATTTCGATTGACGTTAAGAAGGTAGAAGCTCGCCATGAATGCAACAGTGCTCTCCACGGCGAGTGCGTAATATTGTTTGCGACTCGAATCGGCCCCTCGTTTGTCGCCACTACTCGAAAGCTTGTTAAAGCGCTGATTAGCGACATCGCCTTCATGCTTCAGTCGCCGGCCTAGGTTAGAAAATCGTGTGTGTTTGTCAAAAATGGCCCGCGGGTCGGCCTTGTCACGAGTGGCATCCGTGCCATTGGTGGTTGGCCGCTCCGATGACCCAACAGGTACAGGTGTCACGGTAAACGAGTCGCCGGGTGTGTGAGCCTGCGAGTTGCTGGAACTGACTCGGGACATGGCTGCACCCTTCTTAGAGGGAGTCGATGGTGGCGGGAGACTGGCAGAAACGGAAGGCATTCGAGGTCTTTTGACGGCTATTGTATCGCCAGTATTGTCTAACGATGCAGGGCGCTTCTTTGCCTGGCTGATAGACGGCGCCTCCATGCTTTCAGACCGCTCTCTGCGTTTGGAAGGTAGGGCCAGGATACGCTTCAACGTTTGCCGCATTCTCTTGGATATTCGTAGAGTAACGATAAGCCGTTTCTTTTCTTTAGTACTGTGAGCATCACCATCCTGCTCCTCTCCATCCTCACCATCCTCCTCTTCTTCATGCCCGACAGGCGCTTTCCTCGCCGTTGATGACTTGTGGCTTTCTTCGTAACGTTTCTCGCGTGGTTCATCCTTTTCTCGATCATCTTGGGTCTTGGATTCCGTTGCTTTCGTTGAAGCCTTTCTCCGTGATAGCTCAGCCTCTAGGGAGCTTGGTAATGTGGGGGATAGGAGGGCAGGTAAGCGTATTGGAGATTTTTCTCTGGTTGTGTCGTTCTTTGTCTTCAATGCCGGGGGTGGGTCCAGCTTCTTCGGTTTCGTTGCTTTGGTGGCGTCAGCAGCATCCTCACGTACCCGTCTCCTATCGCCTTTATCCGTTGAGTTTTGGCTATCCCAGCTTAAGTGAAGAGGCGATAGTAGCGGGGGCACGGACGACCGCGAAGCACTATCTATCTTGTTTGGTGTTCCCTTCGTGCTCCCCGATGCGCCAGGTCGAACGCCATTGACAGAGTCGCCACGTGCGCGCACAGCCGGAGAAGGATTGCGGACGGAGGTGCTGGTACTCTTCAAGATACTGCGTCCATTGGGAAGCGACGAAGAGCTGGTAGGCTTGTCCCTTGGTGGAATATCGGATGGTGCCAAAGAATCTCTATCCTTTCTGCGAGGGGGTTCATCGCGACCTGGTCGCGATCGATCATCGTGAGGGCGAGGCATGTCCGGCCTGTGTCGTTTTTGCGATCTGTGGTCATCTTCGACGTTCGATGCTCGTTTCCTGCTGTCTGGTGATACGGGACGAGGTGGAAGGGATGCGGGCGGTTTAGGGGGTAGCCTGCAGCAGAGTCAGTATGGGAGCGGCATCACCCAGGTAATCATGGGGCAATCAAAGCCGCATCTTACCTCATGTCAACAACTGGAAGTTCCCTGGACTTTTGTGATTTGGTATCGGGGTGCTGATCCTTTTGTCGCTGTGAATCGGGCTTCCTGATCTCGGGTACAGATCTTGGCTCTGCAGATGCGCGCTCAAGCTCGCGCTTTTTGGCGCTGGGTGGTTCTGGGGTGGAGGTATCTGAGGTCACACCAGACGTCTTTTTGTTCTTGTAGTCACTGAGTGACAGCTTCTTCTTCTCGCCGCCTTTTGCGAGAATGCCCACGTCCCGAGGGACGGGCTTAGGAGGCTCGACACGCATGTCGTAGTAGGATCTAGTAAGAAGTACACCGCGATCGGCTTCCGACACGAGAGTCGAATATTGCAGGCGAGTATTATCCCATTCCTCAAGATGCTTGTGTCGGGATTCGCTGGCGGGGATGTGATATCGCCAGTCCGGGGAATAAGAGAGATGATGTGGTTTCTCGGGCAGGATGCGCTGTGTGAGCTGCTGAACCGTCTTCGCCGCGGCTTCCATTGTTCATGGATGTCAGCATGCCGGAAGGACGAAGACGGGGGTGTGGTGCGATGCTGTGCAGTGCAGTTGCGATGCGGTGCGGTACGAGGTTTGGCGATCGCAGGTGACGCGCGCGAGGGGTACGCAGGGAGGCCGAGAACGCGACGATGGAAACGCTGAGAAGAAACACAAATGCGATAAAGATCTTGAAAGCAGCGCGAGTCCCTGGAAATGGAGGGTGCTCAAATCATGCGTCATTCACGACTGATTGGCAGGGTTGTCGCGATGTGATGGTGGCCGATAGTGGTGGTGGTTGATGCCGAGCGACAAGGCATGGAAAGTGACCCAGTCGCACACGATAAGGGAAGATTGGAGAGTGTTAGCGCGCAGGCAGGAGACGAAACAACAAAGCGGCGGTGGATCGGAGCCCAGAAGCTCTGTCCAGGCCCCGGTGAATCAGATTGACAAAGAGAGCGGTGGTGTTTATTATGTTGTTGGGGCCGAATGAAACGAGAATTGAGTTAGGAATTGGAGAAATAAGGGAGTTAAGCTGGAAGGGCATGAGCATGTCTCTTTTGTCCCTTCTTTTGTTGCTGAGGCTAAAAAGGCATCAAACGTACGGAGTACATACGTACCTACCTACCCAAGGCAAGGTAAGGTAGGCCGGGATCTAAGTTGGTTGGGTCTTGGTTTTAGGTGGTCGGGATTGGATGTTTGAGATTTCCAGTGCAGTGGCAGCCCACCTCAGTCAGGCAGGGCCAGACAGTGACAGGGACAGCTGGGCTGCACTTGCACTTGCAGTGACAGATACTTCATCTACATATATCTCACTGACGTCTTGTGGCAGTTGACAGCGGTCAGGAAAGGAAAGAACCACCCGACCAACCTTAGCAGTGACGATCCGTACCTACCTACCTAGTGGATCAAGGGTACCTACTTAATAGAGCGAGACCTTAGCCTTACTCTGTTATACATGTATCACATCTAGCAGAAGGTAACCACTAGGTACGTAAGGTAGTAGGCTTCATTTCCGTCCGTCCCGTCCGTCACTTCACAGTTTGATCTTCTTCTCTTATTATGGTGACTGTCCTTGATCCACTCTCCCCTGGACAGGCGTTTCCGTTTGTGGCTGCTCTAATGCCTTCCCCTCATGTTTTAGGTTTTTGTGGCTGATCTTGAAGTAGTTTTGTCCGTGTCTTGGTATGGCCGGTTCCTGGGCCCTGTTTCTTCTAGCTGTATGCGCTTATAGGACAAGCATCAATTAACATTACCCTATTACCATTTCAGTATTAAAATCCCCATGCTAACAATATATACAGTGAGGCCAAATATGCATAGCTAAGATAGTATCTTAAGAGTGGTTTTGTTTATATAAATACCTTAAGTATTATAAAAGTTTATAAAAAAAAGCATTAATAATATAGTTAATAAAATATTCTTATAATAAAATAAATACTTAATCTATATAAAGTATATCTATTAGATCTTATTACTTCTTATTAGAAGCTAGATCTATATACCTCAGATACTTCTAAACCCAGCTTTAAATGTTTAACGTCTAGCCACAACTTTATTAAATTCCTCTCTTCCACAACATACACTATTCGTCACAAGCAAACAACTACCCACACAGGCATTAGCCCAGGGCTTCGGTTATTATTGGATACTCATCTCAATGCATTCAAGTTCAAGATATGCCTGTTAATGGCGACATTGAAGTTCACACACGTCAATATTATAGGTACTATAAGTGAATCCATGAATATATTTTCTCCTGACAATAATGCATAAAACGCCGGATCCGTAAGGGGGGTATAATGCTGCCTTGCCACCGTTACCTCTCTCCTCCACATATTTGAATTGATGCCAAAAAGTAACACCCTGGTTCTCTAATCAAGACCCAGCCCGTGCGAGAAATCAGTTATACAGACAAAAGTGTTCAACTGACCAACATGTTCCATACAACACCTCTAAGCCAAGTCTTTGCTTAATGGAGGCCGTTGACAACCAGAGGGCTCCCATTAGCTCCTTTGCGTCTCTTGCTAGGAGCCTCTGGCGAATCGTGATTTCGGGTCTCAAGATGGCTGACCCTGGTAGCCAGGCTATCCAACTGTCCCGCAAACTGAGCTGGCACATAAGCAGCAATTTGTTGAGCGACACTGTCATGCCACTGCTTGGAGCTGAAGTTCTTTGCCCAGTCCGTCATCTGGACCAGCTGGAACTGGATATCATCGATCCCAGTCCTTGAGTCTTTGCGCACCTTTTCAACGTCCTGGGTCATCACAGCAACTATGCCCTTCAATGACTTAAGTTCAGTGCTCTCTTCCTCAAGGCGTTTTCCCATGTCGTTATCCATCTCATACATTTCCACTTTGTTTTCGCTGACGGATTCCTTCAACTCTGTAAGAAGCTGGCTTAACTTCTTGTTTTCCTCCGTATTTCGCCTTGATGTTGTGACATGCGCATCGAATTCCTTCTTGTTCCCATCCACGCTCCGTTTCAAACCTGTTACACGTACATCGAGTGCTTGGATAGCCTCCTCTGACTTCAACGTACGGGCATTTGCCTGGTCAACAGTCTCGGCAACTAACCCAGACGATATCTGGATCATGTCCGCACAACGACGTTTTAATGCATCTTCCAGTTTATCCATCTTGGGGGTGATCAGTTGCAACGTCATGTCCTTCGTCATGAATGCAGGAGCGGGTGTGGGCGTAGGAAGTTTAGAAGACCGCGCATTGACTTCCGACATGGATTCCCTTAACTTGGGCAAGTCTCTAACTATTTGGTTAAGCTCATCACTCGGCGGTAGTTCTTCAAGACGGCGTCTTATATCCGCAGGAGACGGACATTCATCCAGGAGACGCCTTATGTCCTCAGCAGGCGGCAGTTCTTTAAGTAACTGCTCGAGATCACTAGAAGGCGGGTATTTGGCGAGCAGCCGCTTGGTGTCCATAAGAGATGGGAATTCAACAAGAAGCTGCCGAATTTCACCCGCAGGCGGATACCCCTGGACTTTTGTCTTGAGGTCTTGGAAGTCTTGCAATGACCAGTCGGCGGCACTGGCCTGTAGAGCGTCGACGCTCTGCTGCAGAACGTTGGCCTTCTTTTGCTGTTCCTTAACTTGCTTAGCCAAAGGCTTTAGAGAGGTAAGCGTTGACAGGCGCGCCTCCTGAGACCCCTGGGCCTCTCGTATTTGTTCCACGGATGATCGCAGAGAAGCGATATCTTCGGCTAGAGATCCCCCCTTTTGTGAGAGACTCTCAACAGCTGATTTTATGCCGGAAACGACATCATCTATTATCTTTTGCTGTTCTCCTTGGCTTTGACATGTGCTTTGTAAAAGCGAAATATCTTGTTCAAAGGACATTTGCTTCGCCCCATGACTTTCAGAAGTTTTTTGCAAGGACAATATTTCCTTTTCTAAAGAAGTTTGTTCTGCGCCCTGATTATCAGATGTGCTTCGCAGCAATATGTCCTTTTCAAGGGACTTTTGCTTGACATCCTGGTTCCGAGAGGTAGTTTGTAAGGATGATATGTCGTTTTCTAAGGATTTATGCTTTTCCCCCTGCTTTTCAATAAGAGCAGAATTTTGCTCATGGAGCGACTTGACAGCTTTAATGCCTTTCGTGAGCCTGTCTGAAAGGTTTTCTGTCTCTTGCTGGAGCTTCTGCATCTTTGTGGGATCAGACTGACTTTTGATAAAGTTTATGGTGCGTCCCTGCATTTCAACTGTTGTCTTGAGCTGATTATGCTCAAAAGAGGTTGTAGAGGTAGCTGGCTGGTTGTTTGTGGCGGTTATCCTTTCGTCCATCATCGTGCTGACGCCGTCGAGCTTCTGCTCGAGCCGGCTGAGCTTCTCCTCTAACAATTGGTGTTGCTGTCGACCTTCTTCGACTTTATTTTCCAGAAGTTGAGTTTTTTTCTTCTCGTTCTCAAGGCTCTCCACCAGTTTCTGGATCTCGCTAATGTCTGGCCCCTGAGCGACTGATAAGGAGTTTTTGAGCTTGTTCAGCTCAGTCTGTAAGCAATCTTCCACCCATGCCTTTGTTGGCGGGTGCGGTTCCAGCGATTGTGGCTGAAGCTCTGCTGGGGAGCCCAGGGCCTTCGTCGGGAACAGATCGGCTCCTTCCTGGGGTTTGGGTCCTATGGAAGCTTGATCATGCACGTATTGCTTCAAGAACGAATCGAAAGTATCATAAAGCGTTGGGTGCAGCTCTTTGATCTTTTGCTTGAGACTGTTCTTTTCGTTCTCGCATTTTTGGACAGCCTGACGTTGCATCTCGTCAACCGAAGGATATTCGGAAACTTTGGTAGATGAGCGTTTCCAGTCAGACATCGTTTTCTTAAGCTTGCTATCAGCTTGGTTGTGCTGCATGCGCAGACAGGCTGCTTTGCCGAGTAGGTCTATGACATGTGGCAGACCTTCAACTTTGGTGGCGCGCGGCTCGGCTGTAGCGTTCGATATTGAACCTAAATGGTGTATGTCAGCGATACTCTGGCCATGTTCTTTCTCAAGACTTGGGCTCTTACCGCGATCGCTAGCATTCGTTGACCTCCTGGAAGAAGATATTTCCAGAGGCGGTTTGCTATATTTACCGTAAGGCAATGCTCCCCCCTTCCCACTACCCCTCCCTCGATCATAGTCTGCATCTCTGGAATGAGACGATTCATCTCGGCGATGTGACAAACGGTCGGGGAATAAGTCTGATGGGGAGCTACCGGCTGGTCGGCGACCGTATCGATCGTCTCTACCAGCCATTGCGGCTCCGGTAGTAAAATAGAGCCTTAAGCATCCGTCGAAATGATGGGTAAAGGATTCGAGACAGGACGAATGCCGTGCGCCGTTGGTTGCGAATCGAAGTGGCCCAAGGAGGAGGGCGAGAGGGTATCGTTGAGGACGCTATGCGGCCGAAGGAATTAAGGGGATCGAATAAGGACTGCGCTAAAAAGGTAGTACTTTGTACCAATGGAACACAGGGCCTAATAGGTAATCAGGTACTGCGTTGGGTGGTGGTTGGACAAATAGTTGAGTATGGCGGGAGGCAATCGCGTCGAAGAATCGGCTGGGCGTGTGAGGACCTAGAGAGTGTGTGGCAACGCCTAGTGGAAAAAACAAAGGAGAGTTAGAGAGCCTCGAGTTGAAGAAAGAACAAAAGGAGTGAGAGAGGAGAAGGAGAGGAAAAGGAAAGGAAAGCGTGTGCATTGAACGAATGAGGATAGAAGAAGAGAGAAGAGGGAAAAAGTAATGCGAGGCGACACAAAAGCGGGAGCACGGATGTTAAGGTAAGGTAGCTAGCCGGTTCATGAAGAGAAAGAAAGAAGAAAAACAAGAAAAGACATAAAAAGAACCAACCAATTAATAAGGTATCTGTTACAGCAGGACCAGGGCTACGCAGTGTGGAGTTCAGTTCGTGTGGATTATCATCATATAATATAAGGTACCTTGGGTAGGTACAGTAGTTACGGATGAATTCATCAAATAGTTATTTGGGGCAGCTCAGCTATTAAATGTAGACCCCTAATCCTCGCTGAATAACTGCCTAGACTATCAGAGTCTAGACTCATCTAAGAAAGAATAGCGGTTGGTCCGATGATGGGTGCTTGCCCAGATAATTGGCACTAATGATTTTAGTCTCTATAAAGTGGAGGGGAAGCATCCTCTCTCTCTATTCTCGTCATACAGTAAGGTACCTTAGAGAGGACAGCACAGGGCCAAATTAACTACTAACTAATCTAGGTACTAATAAGGTAAGGTAGCTTCTATGGATAATTATTTATTAGGTGACTTAGCCACTTGACTCATGGTGAAAGTTTACAGACTCGAGGAGATGTTACAGACTCCTTGCTTTAGTTGCTCCAGCAGCTGGAGCTGAATGGATATCTGAGAGTGTCAGGTTAGGTACTCGCGTGTAATCGCGTCCATGCAGCACAGTACCGAGTTGTGGAGTCACATGGAATGAGTGGATCACTAATGTGGCGGTGCGCATTGAGCACGTGGCGCTAGGCGTTAGGCGCTAATTGTCAAGCGCTAAGCGATAGCCGCGTACTAACAATTTTTTACTTGAAAGTTATGCGCAGGCTCGTGCAGCTGTCGCGATCTAGCTCCCAGCCCTGTTCCTCAGGCTTTCTTCATTAAAGTCGTTGCCTCACAACTCAATTTCATAACGATTACTTACGTTACACTCGCGCATAACACGCGACAAGATGGCTGCCGTAAGTTGAATTTACTTGTACCTTGCGCGCACTCAATTGCTTACACTAAATTTCACAGCCTGTGATGACCGTGTCCGAGTCCAAAGACCTTCGAGGTCTGAACCTGATCGCAGCACACTCCCACATTCGAGGTCTTGGTGTGGATGCAATAACCCTTGAACCTCGAGCTTCTTCTCAGGGTCTCGTTGGACAGGAGAAGGCGCGAAAGGCTGCTGCTGTCATCTTGCAGATGATCAAGGATGGAAAGATTGCTGGTCGTGCTGTTCTCATTGCTGGACCCCCTAGGTAGGTATACTTCCAATCACCTTCACCGTACAGCGCGCATTGACACATATAAAGCACAGGAAAGACTGCCATCGCCATGGGTATGGCCCAGTCTCTAGGCCCCGACGTTCCTTTCACAACACTTGCCTCATCAGAAATCTTTTCGCTCGAAATGTCCAAGACAGAAGCCCTTACCCAAGCCTTCCGAAAGTCCATTGGTGTCCGAATAAAGGAAGAGAGCGAAATTATGGAGGGAGAAGTTGTTGAGATCCAGATCGACCGCAGTGTGACTGGGAGCGCAAAGCAGGGAAAGCTAACTATCAAGACCACCGACATGGAGGCAGTCTACGATATGGGTAGCAAGATGATCGATGCCATGACCAAGGAACGCGTTATGGCAGGCGATATTATCTCGATAGACAAGTCTTCTGGAAAGATCACCAAACTCGGCCGATCGTATGCCCGATCTCGCGACTACGATGCCATGGGTGTCGATACCAAATTCCTCCAGTGCCCCGATGGAGAGCTCCAAAAGCGCAAGGAGGTTGTTCACACCGTCACACTACACGAGATCGATGTAATCAACTCAAGAACCCAGGGCTTCCTTGCTCTCTTCTCGGGCGATACTGGCGAAATCCGCAGCGAGATCCGAGATCAGATTAACACAAAGGTCGGCGAGTGGAAGGAAGAGGGCAAGGCTGAGATTGTTCCTGGTGTCTTGTTCATCGATGAAGTACATATGCTCGATATCGAGTGCTTTTCATACATCAACCGAGCCCTTGAGGACGACCTTGCTCCTGTGGTCATCATGGCCAGCAACCGAGGCAACTCCCGCATCCGCGGTACTGACTACCGCAGCCCTCATGGACTGCCTCTCGACTTCCTGGACCGAGTTGTCATCATCAACACGCATGGGTATAACCCTGAGGAGATCAAGCAGATCCTGTCCATCCGAGCCCAAGAAGAAGAGATCGATGTGCATCCCGACGCTCTCGCCCTTCTCACAAAAATCGGCCAGGAGGCAGGTCTCCGATACGCCAGTAACCTCATCAGCACTTCGCAACTTGTTTCTGCCAAGAGAAAAGCTAAGCAAGTCGAAGTCGGTGATGTGCAACGCAGCTTCCAGCTCTTCTATGATCCCGCCCGCAGTGTCAAATTTGTGGCCGATTCGGAGAAGCGCCTGATCGGCAACACAGGTGCAGTTGACTTCGCAGTACGCGGAGCGGCCAGCAACGGCGATGAGAAAATGGATCTTAGTTAATTATAATGGCGAGCACAGCCTGGCGTTAAAAGGGTATTGGGTTGTGAAGATGGTAGACCTGAAGTGAGATGGACATCTGTATCATACTGATTTGGGCGTAGAATGGGATAATACGAAAATCTTCAAAGAGCACTATAAACAAACAGTCTTACTCTGTTTCGACCCCCCAAGTGCAGCAGCGATGACGTCTCGTTTCAGAGAGGATATATCCAGATGCGTAGTTGATTCTAAATATTATGGTGAACAGAGAGAAGTACCGAGTGAGATACGGCGTTTCTGCTGTGAGTACTATATCTTGTAATTGAGCTGAAAATATCTAGCTGAAAATAATGAGACTTGTAACTGAGTATGTGATTGCAGTCAAAAGCCTAATGTTGTATCGGCTTCTATGAAAAACTATATACCTGAAGTCATGCCACAAACATCACTTCTCTCTCAGCATCATTCAGGGGCTATCGGGAGGCCCTTTCAAATCTTTGGGCAGGGCTGAGCGTGAGTGGGCGTAATATTAAAGTGCTTCGAAAAGGGGTCGTCAGTCGCAACACGAGGAACATGTTCAACAATACTCGCAATACGCTCAGACTGTTCTGCACCCCAGAAAGTACTCATAAAGGCAAATATGAGATCCAGTCCAGAAGTGACCTAAGGGAGGGAGTATCCAATTAGAAACATCAACAGATTCAGGAGATCGATCAACCACTTACGCCAGAGGAAGACCAGACATTACCATCGATGACATAACGAGCGGGAGATACCCAGTTCACTCTGGGACCCATCTCCTTCATAGTTGCCCAGGCGTTCTTGTTAGTCGTTGCTAAATGCCCATCCAAAACACCCGATCTAGCTGCAACGCCCGCCCCAGTACAGATAGTCATGAGCATCTTGACCTTGGGATACATCTTTGCAATGTAATCCGTGACAGCCTGAAGATTCGGGTTCCTCGCGCCAGGGCCACCAGGAACAATGAGCAGATCCAGATCCAGGTCATCGTCGAATGTATTGGTTGGGGGGGATCGTTGGAAAGAAGCTCGAGTTGAATTTGTTCATGGCCAAAGGAGCTGTGCTGACTGGTTCAAGCGTCTCAGCGATGAGGTGAAGATTGAGCTGCTGGACACTGAGCGAGAGGATCTGGAGAGGATCTAGAGGACCAAAAACATCGATCATGTCGAGAGCCTGGAAGAGAATTACTCCAACGTTGCGGATTTGAGAGCCCGTGATGTTGGGGACGATGCCTGGAGTTATACAGGTTGGCTCAGCATCGCGCGAGTAGTGAGCAACATGGGCTTCGGGCCGAGAAATGGTTGAGGCAGAGCTGGTATTCAAGAGGGCAAGGCCACTGAGAAGAGAAATCGAAAACTTCATGTTCATAAAGCACCCTGATCTAGAGCTCGTGTTAAGATATGTACGTTCAGTAGGTAGTCAACAGAGCAAGACAAAAGAGCAAGGCACAGGTACTCTTGGAGGACAGAGATACTCGTCCATATATACTACCTACCTGGCATGCATCTCAAACGTCACCAGGAAATCCTTCTCTTAATCCGCGACAAATCCTCAATCCTCCATGTTCTTTGAAAGAAAAAAAAAACCTTCTCAAAATTGCGCTCAGCTTCCTGCAGCCATACCTTTGCAGCTCCCCGTCTACCAATCATTCTCAGGGGCTCGTTTATCTGATTGAAAACCCTTTCATAATTCTCCAGAGTGATCAAACAATCCCTCCTAAACTTGTGAACCAGTATCAAGGCCATCATCTTCCTCGTAGAGCTTAGACGACATTAAACCTGCAGTAAGAGGACGAATAATAGTTGGCAATGGAAAGATGCCAAGTTTCCGCTTACTATTAGCCAATAACAAGATCACCTTGATTGACTCGCTTCAGGTGTGCAACCTTGTTCGATACTCTCTCTCTATCCACTTAATCCTGGGACCCCTTGTTTCCATACTCATCAATTCCTGGATACGACGCGTGGTAGATATAGGTCACCATCTTGGGCAACGTCACTCAACAAGCGATCATCTCACTACTAAGACTGGTATGACTTGTTTATTTCATTCTCGTGTTTCTCATGTAATGTACCTCTCCAGCCGCTTCATCCCATCGGCTCATGACGTAAAGGCCAGTTTCTCTACATCTTCACTCGTTCGTACATCATTATTACCACCTCTTGCTACTCCCATTGGGTATTCAACCACGTCAGTAAGCTGTGACGTCCAGCTCCTTGAAACCATCTCTCTGTCCGTAGAGAGTGTGTATTTTCCTCCCATGAACTCCTATACACACCGGGGATGGTCTTCCAATCCCTTTTGTCCTAATAGAAAAACAAACACCGACCAAATTGCACGTCTATACACCGATACATGGCACGTATCGCACTCGATTGAGAAAGGGGCTTCAGATGCGCCCTTCTAACGCAGCGAGTTGGGCGGCCAGTGCCTCATTTCCTTTCAGTAGATCCTCCAGCCATTCCGCTGCCATCGCGAGCATAGTACTCTTACTGAAACCGCCTCCGCGAAGGCCAGGAACAAGGTCACACAAGTCGTCAAACCCTTCTTTAATCAGAGTGCGCCGTTTTTGCTCACTCTTTATGTGGTTCTCGCGCTTCTGTTCTTCCGAAAGATTCTCTCTCGACACTTTGCTATTGTTTGCTGCGGACTTGCGACGTTTGCCGCCAGCAACCTCATCTGCAACAGCCGACATGATGGAACCTGCACGTTCCGCTTTGGGTTTCCGCCTCCGCCCAGGCTTCGGCGTGATTGTCTCTTCTTGCGCCTCTTCATCTGGAGTATCTTTGTTATTTCTGCTCTTCCGCCTTTTACGCGGGGGCGTATCAGCTTCTTGCACTTTTGTGAGCTCAGTCAATTTGCTATGAGGAAGCGGCCCCTTGGTATGAAGTGGGCTGCTGGGTCGCGTGTTATCGGCGCTTTTACTAGGCTCGAAACACTCAAGAACTTTGAGTTGCTCCTTTGTCAAGGACTCGGCGGTTTCTTTCTCCGAGTTGGGAGTATAGCCTTGAATGCGGTTGAAATTGGCATCAGAACCCCACTGGTATTCGGCAGGCGGTGCTCGATGCTGGCGCTTGTCATGGGGTCCCATCATCCAGTCTGGGTAATGTTCTTGCTCACTTGCTGCAACGCTGCGTCGATGGTCTTCCCGGAATTCTTCTATAGGTTGGTGTCGTAGGTGGCCTACTGGAGGTCCTATAGGGTGCCTCTGTAACGAAGTATCAATTCCGTTGGAATTCTGACGCTGGTTTGGGCCGTTTTGAAGCAGAGTAGCCGCCGCGTTCAGCACATCTTCGGGAGTGTGTGTATGCTCAGTCTGATGTTGTAAGTGGGAAGGAGGTGGCGGTGGCGGTGGCATCAAATGGGATCCCAATGGTGCCATGCCATGGAACTCGTTCAGACTATGGGTGAGTCCTTGAGCCGGCGGCTCGCCAAGTGAAGACCCTGGCTGTTGACCGAATGAAGTACTGGATCCCATGAATTGCGGAGGAAGATCAAGCCAGGTATCGCTGAAATTAAGCCCCTCACCGAAGGAGGGCATATTGTAATGGTCTGCATTGATATCGTCGAAGAAGGACGTCAAAAGCCTGTTGTCGGTATCTGTCAAGAGAGGAGCTCCAGGTGCAGGCTCCGGCGGATCGTTGATCGGAGGATCTTGATTAGGATCGAATGAATCTGGTCGGGTTAGAGATTAGCAGACTGCTCTTTGAATTGGTGGATGCGACGCGAAGGATAAGGATCTCGGCGAGCGGTTCACTTACAGCCAAAAGGCATAAAAGGATCTGAGGGCGGCTGCGACGAACCCATCCTCGGAGCGTGCTGTACGGCGAGCATGGATGCGTCTTTGGTAAGATGGGCTTTTTTGTAGAGCAAGCGATGTGCTACAAATGAGCCACAGTAGATGTATAAACTTTTGTGATTTGAAGGACTGATAATATTTGGCGGGCGTATCTCGACTCGACAGTGTAAATGGTAATGTTTCCAGAATGGTGTGCTTTTTTATTCGGCATCAAGAGTGTAGATAGGACAATATCAAGCTATGTTCTGTCTGTCTAGCACATGACAGTTCAAGCCCACCAAGTTGATGGCAAGTGAGTATGCCTGGGGGATTTTCGATTCGCTTCACGTGAAGCGCAAAGAAGCAGCTGTTGTATCTGTCTGGAGTCTAGGAAGGAATTGCTGAGTCGCCAGAGCACGAGGAGAAGATCGATGCAACTGTGCTGGTGAATGGGTCGTGAATATATTATAGGCTCTTGCGATTGTATGCGTGGCATGTACGTTGCTGTTTTATGTGCTTCTTGGATAGAAGACAAGGAAATATGCTGATAGTCGAGTTGTGTCGCTGGAAGCAAACAGCTGTAAATGGATGTTGGAGAAAAGTCGTTGACAGTAGAGTTGCAGAGCTGCGTGCTTAAGCCATGGAGGAGAAAGAAGAAGAATAAGAGCGACAGGGGATCAACACAAGAAGGGATTTAGTCTGGACGGGGAGTGCATGTGCTAAAACGTGCATTTGCTGCGTCACATCACACCCGCGACCTAGATGAAGACAAAGAAGGAGCAACGAGGGCCCGGCATCTCCTGCTTCTTCATAGGATGGATGGCTGCTATGCTCCTGGCCGGGAAAGGTTTAGAAAATTTACCTTATAGAGGTCAAATGGTAGCGGGCCAGGAAAAGGATGGGAGGGTTGGGATCGTGGTGGTGGTGGTGGTGGTGGTGTTTAACTACCTACTAGGTAGTATGTACTATAGGTAGGTAAAGCGGTTTAGGTAGGTTGGAGGAAAGCGGCGGGAGCCCACCGTGACTGTCCTGGGTGCAGAGGAACGGTACGGCAGGTGGAAGGCGGACCACGAGGAGTAACTGAGACTTAGACGGAAGGTAGTCTTGTTTTTGGGGAAATACGTCCAAGGACCAGGCTTGCACGGTAATTGGACCTGTTGGCCCATGTTGAGCACACTTTGGACCGTCTTAGCCATGTGGGGTTGCCTCGGAGCATTAGAAGCACTCAATCTCCAAGTACTTTCTACCTCGCCCTGATGCGCTCTAGTCATCAATCCCCCATGTTCCCCTCCCCCAGGTCACTGTGTCACCTGCAACTTTCATCGACGTCGACCAGAGCCTTTAGCCTTTGGAAAAAACTTGGTTTGGAGCATTATTAGGGAAATCAGATCGTGGGTGATGTTCAGCGAGTCGAGTCGAGTCTCTACCAAAACCATAAAGTGATCCAAGCCCCCGCGCCTTGTTCAACAATTACCAAAGCTCTTTCAACACATTCGTCGTTACATCCCCCCCCCCGAGACTCCCGGTAGGGTAAGGTACTGCCCATCCTGTAGGTATGGGTACCTATCCTATGGGGGGTGTCTATGGGTCGGGTCACCTTGTCATGACGTATCCGTATATCATAGTCTGCAGTCCAACTCTACTGTATATGCATCTATGGGACTTTCACATGCTTGAACCTCTCTCATCTTCAGCACTCCCAACAGCTCTACTCTGCGACCTTGGTTGACGACGCCTCATATCCAGCTGTCATTCATTCGCCCAGCCAAGCCCTAAGAGTCAGACAGTTCGTTCATTCTTGATTGGCTCTGTTCTTCTGCTGAGAGACTCGGGAAATCTAGTCATCTTGGCGTTGCACGCAGTCGACTTACTGCAGATAAGTTGGCGGTCACTTGACTCGATTTACTCACCTGTACATAGTCAGCAACACGGTGAGGCTGAACCAACAATATTGCATTGTCTGAATCAGCCAGCATAGCCACAAGCACAAGGTCAAGCACATGCGTGCGTCTTTGTTGTCTCGAAAGTGACAAAGACTTTTTTTTTTTACATCGACTCGTGACCGCGGCCGGCCCGTGCCAGTCTGATATTCAGGGCTTACCAGGGTTGATATAAGACCTCCCCGGAAAGGAAAGATGCCAACTGAAATCATGCTTCCTGTGGGAAATCAGGCCAGGAAGAAGAGCCGAAACCTGTTAGAGCCCCGAAATTCGTCGTGGGGCTTCCCTGCCGTAGGTTGTTTTGTTTTTCGAGAACAATTTCATTCCCATGTGCGAATCTAAGTATGTCACTTGGAATTCGGATACGAACCAACTGGCACAGACGTAAACTTGGTGCTTTGATCGTAAATGACAGAAAGAATTGGGTAAGTTGTTGCTTCCCAGGGTTAAGGTGCCTTATGTAACCGATCAACTGGTGAAACTGTACCAGGTACCAGTAAGAGATCTACATCATTCGTTCTGGGCTGTTTGTTCTCTTTTCTCTTCCAGTACGAGATGTAAAAGTTCCAATTCCGGCGGCTGTCAACTGAAGGATTCTCAGTTATTCGGCCTTATAAGGTAAAATTTACGTACCGGACCCATCTTGTGCACATGCCTCTTTTCTCAATACAGCAGCTGCCTATCCCTGTACCCCAGAATTACGGGCAGACGGGTGGGGCCTTGCTCAGTTTGACCACATGCAAATTGTTGTACCTCCAGATGTTAACGTTAGCGATAACCTCACTCAGCTGTTACTTAATCTCACACCTAAAATACCTACCTACATACCTGCCGTTACAGCGAACGACCCGGATCTGTCCAGCAGCAGCCGTTACAGTAGAAAATCTGGAACGTCTCATGTCTAAATCTGTTTTCAACTACCGTGCCCAGGCCCAGGCCCAGATTGATCGGTTCTCGACTTCGATTTAGCTGAGCCCCTGAACTCTCAGGTCATCATCATCATCACCAGCGTCACCAGCAACATCGTCAGCCCTCCAATTCGGGCACTATCCGTATAATCTGCCACGAGTCCTTTTGAGCTTAATTTTCTCTTGAATACTCGCTAGGCTGTTTCATACTCTCAATCCACGGATTTGTTACTCAAAGAATAATAGTTTCTGTTGTGATAGGTTAGTTTCACAATCCCGCATATGTATTGAACTTCTCTCATCTGCATCTGCATCTGCAACTCCATCAACATGCAGCGGTTGCGCTACGCTACACTGCCTACCTATAGCCTTGGCAGGGGGGGCGTTGTGATCTACGACCTGTCAAGGTAGATCATTTACGTTTCTCTCCTCTCGGTCTATTTCCTGCAGTACATACGATCCATGCTTGCCATGTTGCATATTCACACGCGGCATCTCGAATTATCAAGCCGAGGCTCGAGATGAGAGCTCGGCGATGAATCTCCACATTTTTGATCAACTCCAAGGGCACATTTTATCATATCAATCTCCTGACTGTTCGTTCATTTTATCTGGCCAAGAGCCTAGATATCTTTGGCGCCGTTGCCGTCGAGTTCTTGTCATCAACCCTCTGTGATACTTCCTCATACGTTGCATGATGTTGACATATCCCCCCGCTACTCCAAACCGCCGACCTCCCCTTTTCGATCATCTTTACACCACCTTTTTCTCTATTCATTATACTTTGCAGGGGTAGATCTGTTATTGACCGCTCATAGCCTCATACACAGTCAGGATCCCCGCGATCATCCATCTTGTCAGATACCCACCTTCTGAGTGCCACCGGTAGCAGGTGCCGCAGCCCTGCTTCGGGACATTGTTGGACATCTCTTATGCTGGAGCAGCATGGCTATGCCTGCAGTTGATGTGCGCCCTGCCCGTAAAGGGCCCCTGAGGCTCGATCCTATTCCCGAGATCGTACGCCCTTTGATTCGCGCCTATCTCTTGGGCTATGCATCTGCCGTGGCTCCCCGGCTGTTGACATTAGTGTTACAGCATGTTGCGAAGAGAAAGAGAAAACTAGCCAACCAACTTGCCCCGGACCTTGACGATAGCTCATTCGTCAGCTCTGCGGCACACATAGTGAGGACAGGCTTCAATCCGCAGCGGTTTCCCACGTTTTGTGCCATACTAGCTGGTGGCACTACTCTATTGAAGGCAAGTTAACCTACTTATGATGGACTTGGCCCAGTCCTAGAAATTCGCCTACTTTTTTCTGACATTGGTCGCCTTGTCCTTGTTGGCTGTCAGAACTCACCGGAATGTTAATGTTACTTTGATTTGCCGTTAGCTAATACGCCGAAAGGAACCTTTGAAAAGCATTCTAGAGAAAACCACAAGGGGGCTCAGCGAGGCAGGTCGTTTGAGGTAGGCCTTCAGTTTCACTCTAATGAATCATGATGTTCCTTGCTAAACAATCGTCCCAGACTTGCAAGATGGTTGTCAACATTCCTTGCTGCCTGGTTTGGCCTGCGGCTGCTGCACTCCTACGAGGGCCGAGCGTATACCGAAACTGTGCCACCGAAAGAGGGCTCGGCCCATAATACCGAGCCTCAAACAGTCAAGTTTGCTGGTCGGACAATGGATCTAACCCTGTTTGCCGTCACTCGAGCCCTCGATGTCCTTGTTGGTGATCTGTGGGCGAGGCACAAGGCCCGTCGTCTGGCCTCCAACAGGTGGTCCAAGGTAATTAGACCACGAAAATCACCTGATTATGATTATCAGATATCCATAGTTGCTGACACCTTCCTAAGGCTGAACGATTCCTCTCCAAGTTTGTTGACCCCCTTGTCTTTGCAGCTTCATCAGGCCTTGTTATGTGGGCTTGGTTCTATCATCCTAGCCGTCTGCCCCGCAGCTACAACAAATGGATCACTTCGGCAGCATCCGTGGACTTAAGGCTCATCGAAGCCCTTCGCCGGTGCCATTCAGGCGAGTTTCAGTACGGCAAGGAGACCGGTCAGGCACATCTCCTCCAAGGCATGTGTGTGGACTACGAGTGGCCACTTGCCTGGGGAGATCCTGCGGTAGTTGTTCCCATACCTTGCCAGATGGTCCATATGTCCAGCGGGCCTTCATGCGAGTACCATGCTGCAAGCCGCTTCTTTCGAGCCTGGAAGTGGTCGATGGCTACGTACTTGCCCCTGACACTCGCTCTAGCTCTTCGGAACCCCTCTCGCAAAGCCCTACATCGGGCCATAATCTCGTCCTGTCGTTCCTCTAGTTTCCTCGCAACCTTTATCACACTCTTCTACTATGGAGTCTGTTTGAGCCGCACACGCGTCGGACCCCGTCTTCCTGGCGGCACAACCACTGAGCGTCGTCAGAGCATGGATAGTGGAATCTGCGTTGGCACGGGTTGTCTGCTATGTGGCTGGAGTATCATGATTGAAACAGAGAGCCGGCGAAAGGATATTGCGCTCTTTGTTGCCCCTCGTGCCCTGGCCACTGTTCTGCCTCGACGGTATTCTTTGGACAAAGAGTGGCGAGAGAGACTTGTATTCGCCGCCAGTACTGCCGTTGTCTTTACGTGTGTGGCAGAGAACCCTGATCGAGTGAGGGGTGTCTTTGGAAAACTGCTCAAGATGGTTCTCAGTAAGTAAACGAGCTGGCTCGGCATACATCACGAACTGGGACCTCTGTTTCGTTCTAGTCATTCCCGTCCTTCCTTTCTTGTCGCAGCCATTGTGTACAGTATAGCATCGTTGCATAGAATAGTACTTGAATTCTAATGTATAATCATTAAGCAATAAGGCCATATTTGGACACAAGGCCATGCTTGTAATGTAAAATGATGATTCAACTGCAATGTGTCTATGCTACTAAGCTAATTATCCCTTAAACCAAGCAACAGCCCCTAACACAAAAATACAGGCCAGTATATCACTCCTCACTGTGGTAAATATCTGACCATAACGCATCACGACCTCAACATATCCCTTGGCAGGCTGGGGTAAGAATTGCACCACAGTACCTACAATGCCAGAAGGGGGGCTGCCTCTCCTATCCAGAAAGAAGCGAGTTGTGAGTAGCAGCGACTCAGCTGTGGCAAATGTCCAAAAGAACAGCTTTTTGCGGTGCTCCAGTTCCGTCTCAAGCTCAGGCTCGGCGGCTGCGATGAGCGGGTCGGCGGGTGTCGTGCCTGCAAGAGCGGCACGCTCACGCTCGATCTTGCTGCCAGTGAATGGGGTAAGGATGACGATGTAGAAGCCCAAGCCGAGAGCTACGAGGGCGTGGAGAAGACGCCAGAGGTTTGTAGAGGCGCTATTGCGGACGGCCGTGGGCGGTACGGGGGGTCCTTGGCCGGGCGCCATGCCTGGCATACCGGGAAAAGGAGGCATTGAGCCAGCAGGAAGACCAGCACCAGCCATCAGCTGGGACATCATCTTCATCATGGGATCTTCCTCAGCTGCTCCGGGTGCAGGGCTAGCGGTACCGCTGCCATTACCACGCTCAAAGCCAAGCATCATCTGTCGCAGCTGATCCTCTGAGACGGCGGGTTCTGTGATTCCAGGTGCATTCGTTCGTGAAGTGGCAGTCCGCTTCGGCTCGTAGTAGTGATCTGAGATATCGACTTCTTCTGGGTCGGCATGATCGGCGGTAGCAGACGCAGCGGATGCTGAAGCAGCGGGTGCTGGCGTTGGGGCATCAGCCATGGCAGTAGACGCAGTAGTGGGTTCTGGTTCTGTGTAAGAAAGTTAGCAACTCTGCAGCTGGATCTGTATGTAACAACTGCGTCGAACCTCCTGGGATACGACCTCCAAGACCAGTAATCTTGTTCAACCTTGCAGAACCCCCGGCTTTGAGCTTGGCTTCACGGCGCTCTTTGCGAAGACGCGCTTGTTCAGCAGCTCGCTGGGCGGCAGCGTCGTCAGGACTTTGCGTCGTCTCCGACATGATTTTGTAGCTATTGGTAAGCGTCTATTTCGGGTTGATATTGAAATATTGGTGTTGATGGGCTCTGGTGACGATGATGTGGTGCTTTTGCTTGAGTGGGGATCCATTGACAGCTGGCCATGATATACGGAGTACCTAGGGCAGAATAATACAAGTCACTTACCCTGGAGATTCATATGCTGATATCGCGATACCTCACACTTTCTTTTGGCTTATAAATAAATGGTATTTGAATTTGTATAACATATTTTGTTCTCGAGCCTTGATCCGGAATGGATATTCTATTTGAATATTTCACTGAAATATTCACACATATCTATGAAAGGACACATCAGAAGTTCAGAACTCTATCCAACCATGGGAAACCAACCTGACTTCACTGATCGGTTACGAAATAGTATCTGAAGAAACATGCCAGAGTTTTAGAATCATGGCAGTATTAGGAGTTAGACAGGCACACAATAACATCTTCATTTATTTTTCTATCTATCAAACCATCGGCGTGATTGTCTTCGTGTAAGACTTCGTCCCCAACCATGCACCACGCGCTAAGCCAAATATTCAACATCACATCCGCACCCTCCATACATAATCCATAAGTAAGGCACAATAAGTCGTGTTATACTAAAAAGAAGCTTGATCACGGGGTAGCCTTGCTCATGCTAATCAATCGCTTGACACCGACCTATTGTTGGGCGAGTTAGCATTGTCACAGAGTTATGTATGACACAGCGAGAACTTACCATCCAGTTGCCGCACTCCTCAGTCTTGTCTCTCTGAAGCTCAACCTGAAGCTTGTGTGCACCTTCGTAATTCTTGACCTCAAGAGCATTGGCAAGCTCGGTAAGCTGTTCAATTGTATCAGGCTTGACAAGTTCCTCGTTGTTGAGGTGGTCAAAGAGCAAACCAAGCCGCTTCTGCGTGTCCTTGACTTGGGGTGCAAATGTCGCAGGAGCCTTGGATGCAACTCGTTGCATATCCTGGTCTAGGATGTCTACCAAACGCTGGGCATTGGGCGGGATATGCGAACGGTCACCAGCAGGATGTCTGGCCTTGGGAGGGGCCGAAGCCTGGGCAGGGGCAGGAGTTGGCTTGGGAGAAGAAGCAGCGGGAGGTCCGCCAGGAGGTCGGCTCATGGGAGGAGGCCCAGTCGGAGGAGGTCCCGTGGGAGGCGCAGACTGCTGAGCAGGAGGAGCACCATATGGAGAGGGAGCATACTGGTTATGAGGCGTCGACTGCTGAGGAGGAGCTCCAAATGAGCCAGCCGGAGGACGGCTTGCGGCTCCAGGAGGGGGTACAGACCCTGGGGGCTGGCTGTACTGCTGCTGCTGCTGTGCTACAGGAGTGGGAGCGTATCGGTTAGTGGGAGGGCCTCCTGCTGGAGGAGCATTGTACGGTGATGCTGTTCGAGGAACGACATTGGGCATTGGTGGGGGGATCGCGCCGGCAGCAGGGGGAGGGGGTGCGTATGGGTTATGGCTACTGGCAGCAGGAGGGGGAGGAGCCTGGAAGTTTTGTGGAGGAGCTGCTAGAGGTGACTGAACGCGAGGCGGCGCTGAGCCTTTGGGAGGTGGTGGAGGGGGAGTCGAGCCAGTTCGCTGTCCAAAAGGAGAAGCACCAGGAGGTGGAGGAGGCACACCTGTGCCTTGTTGGCCAGGGAAAGGAGATGTGATAGGCTGGACACTGGGCGTGGTCCTGCGTGCCGGGGGTGCTTTAGTGACAAGAGGGACATCATTCCAGTTGTCCATGTTCTTCATCTTGGCTGCAGGTGTCACTGATGAAGGTGTTGTGTTTCGAGGAGGACCGCTCATCGGTGGGGGTGCTAAGGGGGCGGGAGCACCGTAACCCGGCTGAGCAGGGGGCTGATAACCAACTGGCGCTCCATATCCAGTTTGCGCAGGAGGGGCATAACTGTTCTGTGGTTGATAAGGGTTTGAGGGGGGCTGATATTGCTGTGCTGGCGACCCAGTTGATCGGGGAGCAACCGGGGTTGGGGCAATATGGCTGTAGGGATTAGCTGGGACAGAGCCAGGCACAGTGCCAACCACAGGTACGGGCTGGGGAGGTTGGTAGCCAATACCAGGCTGAAGCCTGGACGATGTCCGGCTCGATGAAGCTGGCACTCGTGAAGCGGGCTGAGCAGAAGGCTTCTTGGTAGCAAGACGCACACGGTTCCTCGCCAATTCCGCCGCGGGGTAGTTGGAAGGGAGGAGATCAAGGTACTTCTGGGCGGTCTCTAGTTGACCGTGACCAGCAAGGATATCTGCGTACTCGGTGTACTTGTCATAGAGAACGGAAAGCTTCCAATCCGAGGTCAAGTTTGTCTCGTTATCCTGGAATTTGGTGGTGTGGCGGAAGACAGTCACCTTCTCGATGAAATTCTGCAGAGTTTTAGCATGAACTGAGAACGTGGAGTCTTCAGTCTCCTCTTTCAGTCCAGCCTGCTCAGCCTCGTCAAATTCGTCAACCCAGATAGACACCACCTTCTCGAGCTTTGATCCAACCAGGTAGCAGAAGAAGGCGTCCTTTCGATCGCCGTCTTCGTTGATTCGGTCGCCGAGCGCTTCGCAGAGGTCAGAGAACTCATCAGGGTCGGAAAATGTACAAAGGATAGCCATGGCCTCCTTCCAATTATCCAAATCGGCGTTGTAGACCACATCCCAGAGGTTCTTAGCTATAACAGAACCGAGTAAGCGCATGTAGCTTGGCATACCGCTCTTGCGGGACAGATACGCAGCTTGAACCTTGTCAACAAGTTCTTGACCACCGCAGTTGGCGATCAAGAATGCGTCGGCGAAACGGTCCTCCTTAAGGCAGAGTTCAGTTGCCTTGGAAAAGTTTCCCAACATCAGAGCAGAGGTGATGCTCTTTTCAACTGTGGTATCGGAGTCACTGAAAAGATGGAATGGATTATCAGTCTTGGCACCCTTTGTAGCGGCAAGATTGGACAAGAAGTCGTCACCATCGCCCTCAGCACCATCAAAGAAGCTCGAGACTCGCTTCTCTTTCTTCTCTTCGACGTCCTCATCTGAGGGTTTGCTTTCCTCATCTTCTTGGACTTTGGATGTCTCCTCGGCACTGCCATTCGTGAGTGTGTCCTTGTTGAAGCCAAGATATTCGACAATTTTGCTACGGGGGTTCTCGCCAACAAGAGTCTCCATCACTTTCCAATCAGCCTTTTCCTCATCAGTCTTGGCTTGCTCAACCCGATCGGCACATATTTCAGAGATCTTGCCAGATGCGATGTCCTCCTGGAACTTTTGGCTAGCAGTAGAAATGTCAGAGTCAACAGTGAAATTGGTGATCAAGATCTTCGATGAACGGTTTTGCCCGGGCTGAGTAGCATTGGGCTTGAACACGACAATCTTTCCACCAAAGCCGAATGAAGCACCCACGGGCCTCTCGAACCAGTTGGGAGCCTTGGCCAACGACCAAGAGGAATCTTGAGGCTTGTCCTGGGCAGCGTGGAGGAAGAAGTCCTCATCGTCAAGGTTCTTCTCAGCCGCGGCCTTCGTAGTATCAGGGTTGGTGTTTTGGAGAGTCTGCACGGTGATCTTGCCGTCGGCGCTGGCAGTTGCCGAAAGATTGGGGTTGTGAGGGTTGAATCGAGTGAGAAAAGCGGAGTTCGTCGCCTCTGGCAGTTCACCGTACCGCTCGCCAGTGTTGGGATTCCACACGATGGTACGGTAATCCTTACCCGAGGACAACAAGAGGTCGGCATCTTGCTGGCACCAAGACAGGGATAGAATACCAGACTCGTGACCTTGAAGCGTTCTCTCGGGAGCATTGGAGTTTCGCAGGTTCCATAGAAGGATGACAGGGGAGTTGTGATCAGGAGTAGCTGTCAGGAGCTTCGTCGAGTTGTTGGGGTCCCAAGCAATGGAACTGACAGCCTTTCGATTGTTGTTGAGTGTTAGAGAAGCCTTTTTAGTCTTCAGGTCCCAAACGGTGACAAATCCACCGTTTCCACCGGTGGCGAGAATGTGTGAGACCTTTTGGTTCCATGCGAGGCATTCGATGTCGTCTGATCGGGCAGTAGAATTGCCTAGTCGGAAGGGGTTGGCAATATCGTTGACATCGTAGATGAAGAGCTCTCCCTTGGCGCCAGCTGTGGCCAGGATTTGAGGCTTCAAGGGGTTGAATTCAAGTGCCTTGATCGGGCCACTATGTTTTGATGTTTGAGAAATTAAGGCATCAGAGTCTCCAGCAATAAGTTTCTCAGCATCCCAAAGGTCTAGGGAGCCGTTCTCGAGAGCACCAGCAATGATACCCCTGGGGTGATCCTCATTGGGAGGACCCCATGCAACGTCGTAAAACCTGAAGTGTTGATCAGAACATGGGGTTTCAAAAGCGCATTCTTGAGTATCTACCTAGCGTCGGTGTCGATGCTAGCGACAGGTTGTAGTTCGAGGCCTTGTTGTTGATCATCCAGAGCAAGATCCCAGAGTTCGAGCTTGTTGCTCTCGTCGGGAGAATCGACATGAGTACCGGTGGCTAGAATTGGCTTGCCAGCACCTGGTGACCAGGCGAAGGCGGCCGTTCGTGGAATGTCTCGAAGGCGCACCATGATGGTGATGGTGGGGAGCTTAGGGACTAATGCGACAAGTGTACCAGCTCAGGATGGTGTTTCGATATAATAAGACGAGTTAAAAAGACAAGAAAATGGATAATTACGGCTGAGAAGACTCCATAAAGTTCTCAACGAATCGTCGCCTCTGCCCGCAGTACTGCTTCAAAAGGAGTTCGAACGAAGCAGGGCGAGGTCGGTGGAGGTGTGTCCTGTAGTGGGAGGTATGATGCCAGATTGCAGGCTGGCTGGCTCTCCCCCCGTTAGTTGGCTCCTCCTGAGTCCTGAGCTCCCTGTGGCCACGTCCGTGCCTCCTGAGCTGTCCAGGCGGTGGGGCTGCTTGTCACGTGAAGAGAGAGCTTGATCAGCTTCTGGTATCTGAGGTATCATGTTTATAGGTACGTGAGTGCTAGTGAAAAGGGAAACGAGTTGAGAAAAGCCCGAGATATCCTAAATACTAGGCGTTCCTATGAGTAAGGAATTATATGGGGAAAATGCGGAAGTTTAAAGGTCAATCGGTATTGGATTTATTACTCTGCTAATGTTGTGATCAGACTGACTTACAGACCCCAAAGGAAAGCATATGCCTTGATATTATAAGCTGCGTGTCAGAGAATCATCAATCATGCCTTAAGGGATAGCTAAAAAGTGAGTATGAACTATTTACATTAGTACTTTGCATAAATTGAGCCATTACCTCACAGTCATGAAGCAGCCAGAAGCCAAATGCTGTAAGTCAAGTTCGAAAAGCTATAATGATCACGTGATGAGCAGAGAACCTCCAAGCTACTCAAGCGCACCTTGAGTGAATGCTATGAGTTCAACTTCAAGGACTTTCAAGCTTACGCTAGCGCCATTCATTCTTCTTTCAATCACTAAAAAGCGCATATATCATTCCAAATGTCAGACGCAGCTCGATGGAAAGCCACTGTCTACGTAGGCGGACTATCTCAGATGGCAACTCAGAGTCATGTCCTCGATGCATTCATCCCATTCGGGGAGATAGTCGAGGTCAAAGTTCCAAAACCCGATGCGCCAAACTCTACAGAGACACACAGAGGATTCGCCTACGTCGAGTTCGAAGACGCAGCTGATGCGAAGGAGGCTATTGATAACATGGATCAATCGGAGTTTTTCGGAAAGGTCCTAAAGGTATCACAGGCCAAGGCACCTAAAAGCGCAGAGGATGGACTTGGTAGCAGAACAGCTATTTGGGAGAAGGTATGCTATAATCGAAATGATTGAAAAGCAAACTAACATGGTTTATAGGAAGGATGGCTGGCCGAGCATGCGGCAGATGATGAAGACGCAGTGCCAGGTGCCGGTCCTGACCCCATGCAAGGATTGGAACAACTCGACGTTGCAGGACCAAAACCTGAATGAGGATACAAGTTGGAGGTTTGTTACTGAGCTTATTGCCGGCATAGCGAAGGCGTTCAAGGCATTGGATTGGATCACGGTTACTGGCGAGTAAAGATGACATATCATCACCGAGAATATTCAGATTTTATACCTGATGGGTTTCCCTACTACCACACTCGTCTGAAATGTACAGTACTGTCCTTCCAAGGACGTGTGGACATGCAAACAATTTCATTTCCCCAATAGCATCCCTATCTTTATGCCAAACTTAGTGACCCTCACTCTCGCCCTCGGCGTGGCCCTCGGCATGGCCAGCATCGTGGCGGCCAGCAGCACCCTGTCGGGCCAGACGGAGGTTCTTATCAACGAGGAACTTGCGAGAAATGGAGTAGCCGGCGGCGCCGAGAGCGAAGCCAACGACGACAGCTAGATATAGATATTAGCCAAAGACATGGTTCAGTTGAGTCGTAGTGGTTTACCGAGAGGGTACAGCTCAGGAGGGATCTGCTTGAGCTTTCGGAGACGCTGAGAGATGGTGTGGCCTTGGATTCTGTCAGTATGCAGACCGATTGAGATAGTTTTCGCATCCGCATCCGCATGTGTAGGATCGGGTCGTTCGATTAAGCATCGTCGGGAATTTGTAGCGTTACGTACCAGCCTGGTCCTCTTTCTATAAAACGAAGCTGGGTCAGCAATTGATGTCATACTGAGCCGAGGGCTAAAGAGCTCGTTCCCTCAGACCATTGCATAGAATTGGAGATACTCACGGGGACGGGTCGCAACATGCGAGGCGTCTGCCTGAACATTCGAAGAGCAGTGGTAGAACGCATCTTGGAGTGAGTGGGGAGGGTCTAAGGGATCAAAGTCCAGAGGTGATGGTTCAATTGGAAATTATCGGCCTTGGAAGGAGTGTTTGGAGTTGGCCGAGCGAACGAACATCTGCTGATGTGCAATTGCTAGAGCCTAGCAGGCCCACCAGTCAAGATGGGTGCCTTACGCCATGCGCCATTGGCCCGAGGTAGCCTGAGGCACACACTGAGCTCTCCCGGAAGGAAATCGAACCACCTGATTTGATTCGAGCCGACACCCATCCTAACGTCGACGCATTGGATACTTACTCAACCTCTCCATCCTAAACGCACCGAGCTCCATACTCGCCGTCATTGACCCCAGAAGAATCTCCCCTCCTCCAAGTCAATTCCTCTTAGCAGCTATTCACAATGTCGGACGACGGTCAGGAGCTTGTTACCAAGCCTTTCAAGTTTGTCACTGGTATGTTCAATGCTTGTTTCCCTGATAATCCCGCTGTTGGTACTGCCGTTGCGGGCTCGAAAAAATGACCTGATTTGGCTCCGAGGCTAACACTCCTACGCAGCTGGTAAGCCTGAATCCCTCGACCACCACCATCATTACCACCGATTTCCCCTCGACGACAGACTGCGATTACGCGACCCCGGCGACGATACTCATTGGCACTTGCATCAATTCCTAGGATTCGATCTAACACTTCACAGGCACTGACGCTCGTTTCCCCAACCAGAACCAGACCAAGCACTGCTGGCAAAACTACGTCGATTACCACAAGTGCATTCTCGCCAAGGGTGAGGACTTTGCGCCTTGCCGCCAGGTACGAGTTGCCAAGAATCACTTCCACCTGCGATGTTCATGCTAATTGACGTCTAGTTCTGGCTGTCTTACCGATCTCTCTGCCCCTCCGGCTGGTATCAGCGCTGGGACGAGCAGCGCGGTATGTTGAACCCCAGTGGTTCCAATCGATCTCGATCAAAGACTAACGCATTGCGCAGAGGCCGGAAACTTCCCCGTCAAGCTCGACGCCTAAGCAGACCCCGTAGACTGGATGGATTAGTGGATGCTGTTAGAAGAGTCAGAGCAGACACACTGCAATTGTATCATTTGTGATATTGCTTTCAAAGCTAACCCCAAATATTGACTGTTGTGTTTTGAATCCTGGCTTTCCGCATTGTGATGACGTCTCCAGTCTTGAGTGGTAGACTGTCAAAAGAGATTATTGATATTATTTTAGCTATATGAGGCTCATGCAAAAGCGCTGGCAATTCAAATTCCTAAATAATACTCCATACTCCGTCATCCCAAACATGGCTACTGCGATTGGCCACTATGAGTCGTAATGGCGAATCCCTAATTTGATGGCCATTTTGACGAGACATATCAATTTTCCTCATCTTCATCATCTGAACTCATAAATTCATCGTCCTCATCGAATCCAAAGAATGTCGTAGCTTTGCCTTTGCCCTTGTCGGCCTTTGCCCCTTCGGCAGGGGGCGGCGTTGACTGCTCTGATGATGTACCCTTGTCCTCATCTGAACCGGATTGGTCGTTGCTTGGCTGTGTAGAGCTCGAATCGTGAGATGTGCCGAGCAAGTTGTCTTTGTAGTTACCAGCCTTCATGGCAGCCAAAACAGCCTCTCGAGTTCGCTCACTACTCTCTTCCTTGTCCTCGACCCACTGACCGTCAAGACGACTCTTGCTACCCGACTTAATTTCAGCTTCCTTCTGCTCTGACATTTGAACGATCTGTTCCCAACGCTCACGGCGCTTCTCTTTCTCCTTCTTTTCCATCTCGGGCTTGATAGCTAGATACTCAGCCAACGCCTTGGCCTCGTTCACAGTACGTAGACGTCGTCCATCCAGGTTTCGGCTAGATCCGTGGTCCTCTTGGCTCTTCTTTTTGCGCGAAGACATGCGACCACCCGCGGCTCGAAGTTGAGATCCGAAACCACCCTTGCCACCACAAAGGGGGACAGCGAGTCGCAAGGAAAGGAATTCATCGTCGGCAGTGGAGAGATAGCTGGAGATAGGAGAGTCTGATGAGGCTGGTAGTTGCTTGTTCGATAGTGTGGTGAGGATGAGTCTTGACTGAGTCGTCGGGAGTCGATCATCTATGCGTTCGCGCAGTTCTGTAACTGTTGTCGATGATGCCAGAGGAAGAACGAGGGTCGATGGTAATCCTAGGCCAGCAAAGCTAGTGACCAGCACGTTCACATTTCGGGGAGCCATGGTATGGTATGGGATGTATTCAATTTCAAAGATAGCAGAGGCCGTTGTGATGAATGATTGAGAAGGCCTGTCCCAAAGATTCGACGCTGCTTTGGTTGTTTCTCATGCAAATGGCCTGCACCTGGCAGATAAGCGGGCCCTTCCATCAACCACTAGCCTGCCACACCTACAAGCATCAGCCACAGCGCAGTCGTCCTCATCACGTGAAACCAGCCACAGATCAGCCACGTCTCCACCCCACTTCGCTACATCCAAATTCTAGTAGGGTTTCCGCCCACAAAAGTTATCATTTTGAGAAGTCGTCTTCGTCCCTCCTAAACTGCCACCTTCCAACATCGACCCTTCCGACGAGCAGCAAATACCGCCACGATGTTGATTCCCAAGGCCGACCGCAAGAAGATCCACGAGGTAATAACCATTACATTCATCGAACTGCCTCTGCGCACCGACGACGGCGGAGAATTGCGAGCTACAGAAGAAAGCACAAAATCATGGCGCACATAACTAACAGTTTCCCGGCAGTACCTCTTCCGCGAGGGTGTCCTCGTCGCCCAGAAGGACTTCAACCTTCCCAAGCACCCTGATATCGACACCAAGAACCTGTTCGTTATCAAGGCTCTGCAGTCGCTTAACTCTCGCGGCTATGTCAAGACCCAGTTCTCTTGGCAATACTACTACTACACCCTGACCCCCGAGGGTCTCGACTACCTCCGCGAATGGCTTCACCTCCCCGCTGAGATCGTTCCCGCTACCCACATTAAGCAACAACGATCGCACGCTCCTCCCCGTGGCATGCTCGGCGAGGGTGAGCGCGAGCGACGACCTTTCGGCCGTGGCCGTGGTGGTGACCGAGGTGACCGTGAGGGTGGATACCGACGAAGGGATGCTGGCGAGGGCAAGGAGGGTGGTGCTCCCGGCGAGTTCGCTCCTCAGTTGTGAGTTGGCCTTCGAGAAGTTGATGGATACTGGACGAATTGCTAACACTCGAAACAGCCGTGGTGGTTTTGGCCGTGGACGTGGCGCTGCCCCCCCTTCTTAAACGAACCCATTTCCTTTAGGTGGTCACGAATGAGATGCATTTCGAAGGGTATCGGCATGTACTCATAAAAAAATGGAGGGCAATTTCTACCATGGGTTTCGCTCGTGTGACTGGGTTGCGTTGCGTGGGGGACACCGTGGGAGTTTGAGGGTTTTAGAACCTCGGAATCATTTTCATCAGGGTCAATGTTTGCCGCCGTCGAAACGAGACAATTGCTCGGGAGATTCGTGAAGACGTCAATCTTTTCAGTGATGTGAGACGAGACCTCTATGTTTATGCCAAACGCCCACCGAGGCACGTCTGAATGAACGATCCGTGCCGCTGATCCGAACTCCTGCTATGACGTGTAATGATTGTGATCTTGTGGCTATTTGAACCTTCGATCTGGCTTGGTGGCTTGGAAGGATTCCCCCGGATGTGCCGTACTCAATGCTTGACTGGGGATCTCATGTCTGACCTACCAATAGCTTACCATAATGGCCCCGGGGTTGTTCTTGGAGGACAGACTGAGCAGATCCTTTAGATAAGAGATAAATCAATGGATACCAGTGATGTTAATTTGTTTATCGGGCAGCCTAAATCAACTAATTTACTACCAATATGTCACAGGATCATTAATGAGATTTGGTGATGAGATCTTGGCCTCTGATCACTAAGATTTGTCACTATACCCACCTCGCTTGGAAGGTCTACATATTAACGCAAGCCTTTGATTAGCGAGGTATCTAATAGGAGTAATTGTGCGTATCTGAATACGTTCTTCTTGCCTGGTGCCACCAGTTCTCGTTGTCCTCACTCAACTTATTTGCCATATTTGGGCCAGGGCCAAGACGGTTAGGGTTAGCGACTCAATATAATGAACGAGAGTCACTCTGGGGCAAGTTGATAGCTGAAAGACATGCTTTTGCATTACGCAGAAGCGTTGGTTGTCAGTGACTAATGCTATAGCCCTGATATGTGACACATCGGCGGAAAGAGGGAAGATATGCGTGACGATTCAATTTACTTGAGGACTTGAATATAACAAATAGCGTATTGCTCGTCATTCAGATCCTGCTCAGACATAACATGCATCCCAGGAGTTATGGAATACCGGACAACCAAGTGTTTTTACATTTGTTGGAGTAAGAATGATGACCAGAGGATTTAATAACAAAATATATACCTAGATAGTTAGTATTAGAGGCTGGTAGCTCAAGTCTGCGTACATCATGTTACCGTGTTTATCCTTTTCAAATACTTTAACTTAGGTATACATACATGTTGCTGACTTTTGAATACTCTTTCTTGATAAGACTTCTTAAGAAATCTAGATATATCCAGTATCGTCTAGAGAGGGTGGATTGTGCCTATTCCAACCTAGATGTGTCGTGGCCAGCAACAGACACAACAGGAGCATGCCTAATCATAACTCTAAGCTGACACGAAACGTGGTCTAGGCCTTGCCATTGGGCAAAGAATAGAACAAGAACGAACTAAATAATACTGTTTAATTGGTCTTATGTCAGCAATGAACTGGTGTTTATATCTATGCGCCTTGCTCCTCAGCATTTAGCATGAGTTTATGGACGGGGACGGGCATACAGTCAGATATCTGCATGCAGACAGCAGGTGATCAAATTTTGAACGGAATTCAAGATGATCTTGACATTCTATCTTGATTGTGCATAAGATGGCCTTGATTTGCACACGTCCGAATTTTTATAAAGCAGTGCTTACATCTGCCATATGCTTATAGCTGACGCATAGACATACAATGGCTCCCAAGTTCAAACCCGTCGGGTCAGTTCTCTTGATTCTTTGCTTTCTATTGCTTTGTCTTTCATATTTGCTTGTTGTTTCTCAGCTTTCCATTACTTCTGAAGCTTACCGGTTAACCTAAAAATCGTTGTCCGCAGCAAATGCCCGACATGATTATCTCCAGCTCTCCTCTCTTCAAAGAGTATGCCCAAAAAACCTTTGATTCTGGAAACCGTAACAGAAGGGCACCCTTTTCACCCTTGGGCATCGCGGATATTGTTGTACAGCACCTTCTGGACCTTGCAAAGCTTGAAATCACTCGATTCAAGATCAGCAATGCCACTGAAGAGTAAGCGTAAGCCCCCCGTTTATACTATGGCTTGTTAATGCTTTAGCTCCTTCAATATTGTGATTGAGGGTCGCATGTTTGGGACAGGAACGATCTCTAGCACCATCATATCGACGGAGGCATCCCTATCATTCAACGGGACTGCATTTGGACGGATTAAGTTACCACAAACCAAGACGAGTTTCTGGGGCACCGACTTTGTTGTTCAGGAACAGCGTGTCGAGATCACTGACTATCCCAACTACTGTGCCTTTATTCGGGGCATCATAGTCGACGATGAAACCAGCCTTCAACTCGAAAACAACAACTGCACAGTGAGAGCACTTGGTACTTCGTCTGTATGCAACCTCCGTCTTGATATGCCACTCAAGGCTATTGGGGGGCCTAGAATGGCAGTCAAGAAGCTTTCACGCTTAGGTAGTGACGTGACAATCGTATTCAGCTTGACTTACTTAGGCCCTTTCGAACTTGACCATGGCTGTTGTATTTTCGAGCTTCGAAACGGCCATAGTGAAACATCGGCAGAGCTGAAGGGTGAACTGAACATTGCCGCAGGCCAGACTGAACTTACTCTGCATGGAACAACACGAGATGGGGCGGTGGCTTCAAACAGAGTCAGGCTTGTTGGAGTCGGCGTGGAAGCGAAAGAGAAATCATGGCTCAATGAGACCATAAGAGAGATTGATGTCCCCGTTGACTTGGAACCGAAATGCGCGGAGATATTGTGGTGCTGATACAGTACCTTGGATATGGGAGGATAGAAGACTCAGGGCCTTGATCCTAGATGACAAAAAGACCTGGTTAACTTATTATAAGTTTATAGATGTTTTCTTGCTCCCTGGCGGTTTGGTGATGCGGACTTGATCTAGTTCCGGACAATGTGTGTTGTTTTCACTTGGAATAGAGTCAGATAGTATGATAAAGATCGTCAGTTTTACAGTTTCAGGGTTGGCGATGGATTGACCAACATTGGTGATTACTTCCAGTACTTTTTCAAGATGACTGAGCTTTGTCAACAATTTGTTACCTTGTAGGCTCAGATGACATTTTCTTTGTAATTCTCGTACAAGACAAGCCCCCTTGTTAAGTGTGAGCCCACAATGCCCATTGTGTCTTGCATATAAATGCTCCGCTGCCATTCACTTTGGCAGCCTTGTTGATGATGATTCCACAATGATAAGAGCCGGCTTCGGCCGCCGGCGCGTCTACCACCAGAAACATGGGTTCGTTTGCGGGGACCCAACTGTATAGGTACAGTGGAATGAAATGAACAGCGGGTTTCGACATATCTCCTTTGTCTCTCTAGGCACTGCCATATTTCAGCAGTTAATAATTACATTAAAAATAATCGTAGCAGTTGCGTTTGCAGCGCAGTCTCAAACTTGGGTTGTTGCAGCAATTAAAAAGATACGAAATAGAGCACCACAGCATCCAATTTATTACACCCAGATGCGGCCATTAGCTTCACGATCATTGGACCGGGTTTCAGAAGCCAACCACTAACACAATACGAGGTCTTAAAAAAAGATACAGCACACTCACCTAAAAAGGCAGGATATTCGCGTTTCCCATTGCGGTGAAAGAGGACCTGATAAACACCTGAATCTCACATTGTCTTGTCCATTCCTCACTGGCCGCCAGGAACTCCACGTTTGCTTGGAAGCCCTGGTAATGCCCGTATCCGTCAAGCCTCTCGTCAACCCCTGCTTCTCGGCGTTTACAGGCGATATTCAATTGGAGTTCAACGCCCAAAATTTCCCGGGTGTCGCGGAGACGTCTGATAGACAAGGGGAAATGTACGGACGGGTCTGTGATGAATCCGTCAGAACAAAATGGGCCAAGATAATCAGGAACTCAAATGTCGGCGGCCGCGCGTTGCATTCGATTTATTATTACTACAGCCATTGGGTTTCATAGACTACCTACCTAATAAACAAGGTATTGGATCCAAGCCTAATATTGAATCTTTACTCATCAACAACACTGCCTATTCGTACAAACCAGGCTTGTTTCACCGACCACAGCCACGGCTTGAGCTGCACCCATCCATCACTCATCGTTTATTGCTTTGTTTCCGCAGACTCGTTGACCAAATTTCGATCTTCTTCTTCTTCCTCCCACCAATGGAGACTAGGTGCTGAAGGACAAAGCATGGGCTTATTTGGCTGACTTCGCCGAGCTGAACTGGGCTTGTCTGATGTTGGCGTCAACTCCCGTTCGAAACATGCTGACTTTGGATCATGTCCATCATGCTTGGCTAACAAAAGACGTTTAAAACTCTGATTCAATATCTTTCCTTCCTCCAAACATCGTCCGAAAGTTGCAGAATCATTACCTTAGTACCTAGGTATCTCGACAAGTGTCTCGTGACTTGCACGAGATCGCCTCCCTGAATCCTTAGTAACTTCCCTAGAAATGGCTCCCTGGCCGAGTCGTCGTGGGTCGCAACCCAACAACAACTCTAACGGTGACCTCATCAGTCGAATTCACAATACGGCCTTACACACGCCTACCACATTGCCTGCACTTTACTCGACGAATCTGCCAAATACATCGAACGGGAATCGCCTCGAGTTATCCTTCTCCAATGCCAACGCCGATTCCAGCTCCGACGACGAGTCTGATTTGCATCCCTCGCGGCCTCAATCTTCCAAACCTCGTCGACCCCAGCACACGCGCTCTATGAGCCAGCCTTTTCCTTCTCTCTTCAGCAGCAAGAAAAAGAGGCAGAACTCAGTCGGCGCACCACCGCCCGATCTGGGGTTTGAAGACGATGATTCGGCAATGCCTCGACAAGCACCAAAGACACACACTCGAAACCCTTCCCATACTAGAAATGGCCCTGTAGGGAGTAAGGATTTTACGACGGGCAACTGCATGACATGTGGCTCATTAGTACGGTGGCCGCGGGAGCTCAAGGTGTTCAAATGCACGATTTGTACTACAGTCAACGATTTGGAGCCTCTGAGTGCAGATCATGATGGTTCGAAGTTGCGTAGAGATGCAAGCCAGGATCCCTCCCGGTCTGTCCCAACTCGAGGTAGGAGCAAAGGCAAGAGGAAGAGGAAAATCACTAAAATAGGTGCAGGTCCGCATATCTCGATCGAACAGACAAACCGACTGGTTCAACAATCGATACAATCCTTCCTTTCTAAGAAGTTGCATCAAATTTCTCAACCTCCTACCGAGGCACCCCCACAACCGCCGTCGCAGAGCAAGTTGTCCTTTAGCAGCCGAATGCAGGCTGCTGGCCAAAGCCTTGCGCCGGTCGATTCTAGGCAGGCAGCAGCGCCTTCATCCAAGTCCCCTGCTATACAGGTTTCTCATTATGCGTTCGATGAGGAACCGACACTACGGTCGAGTCCTGCCCGACCGAACCCTACGCCAATGCGATCCTTCTCTTCCTCTTACACCGAAAGACCTCCAGTACGTAACATATTGCAAGAACGCGGACCAAAAGAGCAGCGTAAATCGCCAGATCAATCTGAGGGTGACCCGAAAAGGATATTCAAGGCTTTGGAAGACTACATCGTAGATTGCTTTGGCTCATTCGAATGTATCAACTCATCATTCCTAACGCATACCCACCGCCAGCCCATTAGATGCAGAAGCGAATCGACTCGTCGCAAGCCTATGCTCCCTAGTGAGCCTCGTGAACAGAGAGGGCATCGTCGCGAGCCTTCGGGGAACCATGCTGCTCGTGAGCTACGGGAGGAGCGGTTCACTCCGCAATTTGAAGATGGATCATGCGACCTCGATCCAAAGTTGCTACTTTTAGGTGACTTTGCTGAGAATGGGACATGGTGGATGGGCAACCAAGAAGACTCTCGGCCTCGACGGCCGTCGACAAACCGTGTGGAACGGAGTTTCTCAAGAGCGCCAGTCAACACGAAGACGCCGCAAATGAGCTGGGGTGATCTCACCAAATGGTACACCACTATTGTGAATCCTGCTGAGGGATGGTTTGCGATTTACAAGGACATGTGTCAAGGAAAAGGCTTCTTAACCCCTTCTCAACGAGAATTGCAATTAATGGAGCGGGAACTACTGCAGGGCCAAGAACATGCTCGGCGAGTTCTTCTTAAAGCAACCGAAATGCTTCTAAAAAGACCTGGAAGGCCATTGAAGGATCCGGCAGACTTGAGGTTTCTCCTAATCATTTTAGAAAACCCATTACTACACGAACATGAAACATTGTTTCGGGGAATTCTACAATTCGACAAAAACTTGCCTTCTGGCCCAAGGCCAATACAGCAGAGAAAAGCCAGCACCCCTGAATCTGGTCCTTTATCAGGGCAACACTCGGGCATCATCAAGCGCATAGTGGGCTTAGTTTCAAACTCGTCGGCTGAATGCCATAACCAGTTAATCACCTGGTTTTCAAGACACCACTCCTCTCGCTTCATTCGTACCAAAGAGTTAGCATCTGGTTTCTTAACATATCGGATGATTCGGCAGAGTGGAAAGAAGCAAGAGGTGAGGGTTGACATCACTGCTGGCCTGATACCGCAAATGCAAGAAGGTCGCTCAGGAGCTTACCTCTACGATGAGATAAACCGCGCCAACTCGTCGAAGAAAGCCAAGGAGCCTGAAAAGAAAATCATGTACGCCGAAGATTGGCAGATTAGAGCTTCTTCGCGAGTCTTGGCGCTCCTCTTCGCTGCCAACAACTTGCCACACAGCCGGAGAAATGAAGAATCCCCTTCGGGCTCGGCCGAGGGTCGTTCTAACGTTCATTCTCACGGCCAAATCCTACCAACGAGCGACTTCTACAATTCAATGATCGATTACACTGACTTAGTTGCGGACTTTGAGAATTGGGAGGCTCGTAGGAGCAAGTTCACGTTCTGCCAGTACCCATTCCTTTTGAGCATATGGGCCAAGAACCATATTCTTGAACACGATGCTCGTCGCCAGATGCAGAGCAAAGCCCGTGACGCCTTTTTTGATAGTATCATGAGTCGCAAGGCTATCAACCAGTTCCTCGAATTAAATGTTCGCCGAGATTGTCTGGTAGATGACAGTCTAAAAGCTGTCAGCGAGGTGATTGGAAGTGGGAGCGAGGATATCAAAAAGGGTCTTCGCATTACCTTTAGTGGTGAGGAGGGAGTAGATGCTGGTGGTCTACGGAAAGAGTGGTTTTTACTTCTGGCCAGAGAAGTTTTCAATCCCGACCACGGTAAGCTGAATTGCCCAACAGAAACACAGGACCCTGCTGACTCTCGACAGGCCTCTTCCTTTATGACGAGGATTCCCAGTTTTGCTATTTCAACCCGAATGCTTTTGAAACTTCCGATCAGTTCTTCTTGGTCGGGGTCGTGATGGGACTTGCTATATACAACTCGACTATTCTGGATGTGGCTCTCCCTCCTTTTGCGTTTCGAAAACTTATTGCATCTGCTCCTACACACGGTACAGGAGCATCAGCTCACCCAAAACCTCCTATGCGTTACACCCTTGAAGACCTGGCAGAATACAGGCCTCGACTAGCTCGAGGATTACGACAGTTGCTAGAATATGAGGGCAATGTGGAAGAAACCTTCTGTCTCGATTTCGTTGTTGATATGGATAAATACGGTACTCAGGTGCAGGTTCCCCTTTGCCCTGGAGGCGAACGCATCCCTGTCACTAACAGTAACCGTCGAGAATACGTGGACCTTTACGTGAGGCACATAATCGATGTGTCTGTAACGAGGCAGTTCGAACCTTTCAAGCGAGGTTTCTACACTGTATGTGGAGGTAATGCTCTGTCTCTGTTCAGGCCGGAAGAGATTGAACTCCTTGTACGAGGCTCTGATGAAGCACTTGACATCAACTCGCTAAGGGGAGTCGCTGAATATGATAACTGGGGAACCAAAAACCCGGATGGTTCCGAACCCGTTATTGACTGGTTCTGGGAGACGTTTCGGGCGGCGTCATCTCAAGATCAACGTAAACTACTCCTGTTCATCACTGGTAGCGATCGAATTCCTGCTATGGGTGCGGCTGTACTGCCGATTAAGATATCCTGCCTCGGTGAGGATGAAGGCAGGTTCCCCATTGCTCGAACGTGCTTCAACATGCTATCACTGTCACGATACAAGTCAAAAGAAAGATTAGAGAAGTTGTTGTGGACTGCTGTTCATGAAAGCGAGGGCTTTGGGATAAAGTAAATGAATGGCACAGTTGATGAACTTACGAATAAGCATTGATTTCATTTACGGAGTTTTGATAGGTAGTTCAAGGGGTTTTGGAAGTGTAGATCTATATACAGGACCTGTCAAGGTGCAATTAGAAATTGAATTTGTTTGTCTATCATAAGGGATCCTGTGAGAGCATCGCAATTCTTCAACATTGAAATGCACGTTGTATGTATGCGGCAGCCCAAGAATCCATTCATCGACCAACGGAGGAGTCCAAGCAGAAGGTAGCGCGACTTTCTAAGTTTCCAACTTGTACACTTGCCAGATATGTGGCGTTCGTTAATACACATTTATTGTACAGCATCGTTATGGGTCTCTTTCATTCCAAGCCTTTTTACGAATCCTCTTCCTCCGAAACGCCGCCAGCAGCCCGGGCTCGCTTCAGCATATCCTCCTCGCGCTTCTTTTCCTCACGTAGGCTCCTCATACGTGCTCGGTCGACCTCGGCTTGTCTGGCCATGGCGTCCAACTCCTGCAATTCACGGATCTCCTCCTTGGTGGGTTTGATGGGGACAGCACGGGTCTCGGCAAGTACGTATTCAAGAATGTGAGAGGAGTGTTTCTCAGTCATATCGACGGTGATAATCTTCTCGTCAGCGTCCGGTGGTGTGGCCTTGGACATGTTATTGCGTGATGAGGAGGGCTGGGAACGGGTAGCGGGTGCGGGAGTTGAAGCGTCGGGTTTGCGGAGATAGATAGAGATTGTAGGCTTCTTGTTATTCCGACTGTGACGATTGACGATCATAGGAACTGAGGGATTATGGTATTTTAGTCGGGGGAGGTTCTCACGCCAGAACTTTCTGTTTTTGGTGTGTTAGTTGATGTGCCAGAGAGACCTTGATATATGGACTTAGACTAACTTGGCGCCCATATGACCGTTCTTGAAGCTTGTTGCAAAGTCCATATGTATTCTGGTCACCTCTGGGGGGAGGATTGCTGCGCCCGGGCCGCATCTTAGGGAAATGATCTGATTGAATCGTGAGCAATGGATCGCGGATCATCGTTTGTGGGAGAGATATCTACCTTCTATATCAACTGTCAGCCATACCCTTAAGATGCGAACCCAGAGAATTGACTTACAGCGCGAAGCTTGTTGAAACGCTCACCGAGAGACCTCATCTTGGACTGCGCAAGCCTTTAATCTATAAAGGTAACGCAAGCGTCTCTTCAGAATCGAACCAGTTCCGTGGTCGCAATGCTTCAAAAAGTCGACGGCTCTAGGCCCAGAAAATCATAGACCCCTGCCCAAAGGGAAACGCTGTGCTCGAGACTGCGGGCCGAGCGTTGACCCGAACTGGCTGGTGGGGTCCATATGCCACTCTGACTTACAGTGGAGGCTAACAAAGCTATGATTTCCTAGGAAATTTTTGGGATAATCTGTGTAAGTCCAACATTTTTAGTTGCGACAACCCGAATTCGTTTCTTCACTATAGAAACAACGCAATGCATCGCGCATTGTCAGCTCGATGGATCAATCGGGCTCTCAGTATCGGTGAAGCATCTGCTTCATCGAGTGTTCCTTTATTTTTATGTCCGGCCGTGGGAGCTTCGAGTCGATTTCATAGAACACCAAAAGCGACGCCTTTTCCAACTCCGATATATACTCGACGACTTAATCACACCGAAGCGACAGTCCAAGATGCACCAATCACAACAAGCGAAAACTCACCTCTGGGCCTTGAGATTCCTAAGAGACGCTTACCGTTAAATTGCACGGGATGCGGTGCATTTACGCAAACGAATGATCCGCAAATGCTGGGCTACTTCGACCCTGAAAGCAAAAGAGTTAAGAAGTGGTTGAACCCAAAGGCTTTTGAGCGACAGCATGCAGCGAGCCAGGAAGATGGAGTTGTCGATGACGTTCTCAAATCCTTAGAACCAGGCCAGCTGGAAGCTCTTGGCCTAGATCCCTCTCTCTTGGTAACGGGAGCTGAGAAGGAGGGAAATATTGCTCCGAGTATGCCTCTAAATCCTTTACTACACACCACACAGAAGCTAACAAGTTAAAAGAATCACTGCCCCAAGATAAACAGCCTGTCTGCGATAGATGCCACAATTTACAACATTATAGCACCTCGAGCGACACAGCAAAGGTTGCTATGTTCCATCCCACCGTTGAGTCCTTGCGCGAAACCATCGAGGAATCGCCGCACAAGTACAATCACATATACCATGTCATCGATGCTGCCGATTTCCCCATGTCTCTCATCCCTCGACTTAATGTTCTCCTTGGCGACATTCCCATCAGGACGCGCAATCGAAGATCACGATCGGGCAAGTACCAAAATGATCGCAAGACAGAACTGAGTTTTATCATCACTCGAGGCGACCTTCTTGGTCCCACGAAAGAGATTGTGGACTCAATGATGCCCTACCTTCGTGAAGTGCTACGAGATGCTCTCGGCCGACTTGGAGGCAGGGTTCGTCTTGGCAATGTCCGGTGCGTTAGCGCAAAGCGTGCTTGGTGGTGCACGGAGGTTAGAGAAGATATCTGGCAGCGCGGCGGCGCGGGGTGGATGGTTGGAAAGGTCAACGTGGGCAAAAGTCAGCTCTTTGAGGCTGTCTATCCCAAAGGCAGAATGGGGCCAAGCAAGGAGGGAGGGAAGGCATCAGTATCAACATACCCTCGGGATAGCGTCAGTGCGGAATCTATATATGCCGAGCAGGTTGGAGAGCAAGATGTGGATGTTGGGGAATTGCTTCCGCCCCCTCAGCCGGCTCAGAACTATCCTGACATGCCTCTGGTATCCTCACTCCCCGGCACTACAGCATCCCCAATTCGAGTACCTTTTGGAAACGGAAAAGGCGAATTAATCGACCTTCCTGGCTTGGCACGAAGCGACCTAGACTTGTTTGTGAAGGAGGAGTGCCGTCAATCGATGATCATGAAGAAGCGCATTGTCCCTGAACAGATTTCAATGACGCCTGGCAAGTCCCTCATTCTAGGAGGAGGTCTCATTCGCATCACACCAAAGAACCCGGGCTTGGTCTTCCTAGCATACAACTTTACACCTCTGGAGGAACATCTCACTCAGACTGAGAAGGCCATTGCGTTCCAGGAGCAGACACGAGAATCCATCGGTGTACCAAGTATCATGCTTCCTGGAATTGGAGGCAAGATGAAGCATGCTGGAACATTTAAGCTGTCTCACGACGTCACTAGACAAAGAGCCGGCCCTCTTACGCGGAAGAATGCAATAGGGTTAAACGTCGACAGGCTTCCTTTCCGAGTGTTATCGACAGACATCCTCATCGAGGGTGTGGGCTATGTTGAGCTTGTTGCTCAAGTCCGCGCACAGGATGTTGCTATGAAAGTCTTTCCAGACCAACAACCCCGATTCGAGGAAAGGGTCAAGCCGAAGCAGATCGATACGTCTGATCCATTTGCAGCCATGAGAGCTCAGCGGATAGATGTAAACACTCCGGTAGTGAAGAGGCGTAAGGAGCCTGAACCCAAGCCTGAGCCCGTGATAGATCCTGGTTGGCCAGCAGTTGATGTCTTCAGTCCTGAGGGACGATTTGTTGGCTCTCGTCAACCTATTCAAGGATGGTTACATAACAAGCCTCGTGTATTGCCAGAGCACAAAAGGAGTCGGCCGCGAAGAAGTATGAAGGGTGCCAAGAAAAAAGACAAAGCCGGGAAGAGAGCTGCGATCAACTGAGCTCTGCCATGGTTGGATTCTGTACGATATAAGGCTGTATGATGAATGAGTAGACGATGATGGTGGCATTACCATGTCAATTGTATATCACCCCAAGTATAGATTGCATCTAAGCGTTGTGTAATATAGAACTATAAGAGAACTATGAGACTCAGCAAAGTACCCAGGTAAGAATTCATTTTGGCTGATGTGCTTGGCCCCTTGCCATGTGTGGAAATCACATTATTGTGTACCTTACCTTAGTTGCAATATCAAAGTTGCACCCTATCATTAAATAATAGCAGAGTTCCTTTCACCAAGTCTGTTCCTTCATAAACCCTCAAAAAGAAGGTTACTTACTTACATTGGTGTGGATAAATTGTTTTCACGTAGTTACAGAAATAGAGGATTGCGAATAGAAGTTCGCATCCAATGATTGATTAATAAACCGGGCAGGAAGGTTCAGTGACGTGAAAAGAGGTACGTATCTTTACAACTCAATGCCGACCTACCTATGCTAAGGCAAATCATTTATTTGCCATACGATTCCATCAACAAGCGCGTGACAAGATTATTAACAAGACAACACCACATCCTTCGGGGAGAGATTACTTCTTTCTCTCTGGCATACCTATCGGAAGAAACAAACAGTCGCTCGTGCTATAGCTACGTCGAACATCACATCGCATCGCATCACATCAACAAGACCATGTCGCAACAGCAACAACAACGAAGCGCACCAGCGCCCTCACAAACACAAACCGAGACCCCGACGCAAACACCAGAAACAAGGGAACAGGCGCCTCAGATCCTGAGACTTCGAGGCGCTCATGCGTCCAATGGGCGATCCGTACAGTGGGCAGAGGACGTAGTAGATAATGAAGGTCTTGGACGTAAAAGCTCAAAAGGTGAGCAACATGATCTTAGACCACTGCACGCCCATATACTGACACATACTTCAATAGTGTGTTGTATCTATCATAAGCCGAAAGCCGTCGACGAATCCAGCGACGAATCTTCCTCCGACTCCGACTCAGATTCAGACTCGGGCTCTGACCGCGACGGGGCCCAGCCAGCGGGCGGGAAGCGCCAAAGCTGTGGGCATGGACACGAACACGGACACAGTCATGGACGAGGGAGGAGAAATGGAAAGGGAAAAGAGAAGAGGGCGCCGAGTCCGAATGCGTACGAGAAGGTGCCCAAGCCAAAGCCCAAGGATGGACCGCGGGAAAACAAGTCATAGAACAAAGAGGACGCCGGACCGTCGAACAAAAAGGGCAATGCGAAATGAGCGTTGATTATGATGATATGAGCATAGAGACTTATGGATTGGGGCCTGTGTATGTAAAGACTACTAGTGGCATCGTGATATCTGGGCAAGGTCCAAGTGAACATGATTGCAGAATCATATGGTTCAGAATCTTCCATTTGAGGATTTAATATACAAAGGGGTATCTCATTGGGAGGCGTATACAAAGTAGCTATCTTGCGAATCGTATATCGCAATCACTCGGCACCCTCCACATTGTTCTTCCCACACTCAACCACGAAATATCTTCCAGCTGTTTTGCCAGCCGTCTTGAGGGCATCCCACTTCTCTGCCTCGGACCCAACCGTCTCTCTAACCCTCCTTGCCCTTTGATAATGCCCTATACGAACCTCCTTATCCAGAGCTTCTTGCAATTCAGCGAGTCCAATTGTCACCTCTTGTCGAGCCTCTGTGGTCTCATCACGGATCGCCCGCAGGGGTTCAACCCCGGTTGTGTCCACACGCTGCACGGCGCGGACGAACTGCAATTGGCTCTGGAGGGTATTGATCATGGCAGCTTCGTCTTCCGGTGTAGTTGGCAACGGTAGGGCTGAGAGGCGGAGGAGGTGGTGTAATTGGGAGGGCGTGATCTTTTCTGCGGGAGCCGAAGATGGCGAGGATGGTAGAAGGCTTCGAACGGACCAAGTGGGTTTTTCGAGGATCGAGGCGGCGGTTGATGAGTTTGTTGTTATGAACCGAGTTGCCGAAGGTCTTGTAGAGTGTGTGATGCTGCGCCGAAGGGCAATACGGCAGGATGCGCAGATAGTCATGGATGCGTTACTGGCGTGATCTGTCGATAAGGGTATAAATTCTGTTGACTCTCGATCAAGGTTTTCTTTCTAGGTAGGTTTGGCGATCAGTCAATACAGTCTTGTGATGGGTATATACCTACCTATCCAAGACAACTTTGATTCGTCTTAAACCTTAGTAGATCTGAGGATTATTAAAGGTAGCGACAGCGTGGGCCCACTAAAAAAGACCCCAGGTGTCTCTCTGTGGCTCAAGCGACCGTCGTCATAGCTCAGCCGCTGTCCGCGCCGCAAGTAGCGAGGTACTCGCCATCTTCACTTACATACAACTTAACGCGAACTCGTGATAACCCAGAACGTGGTATTTTTCTCTCTTTCTGTTTCTCCTCCCAACTCTTCCTTGATACCCCCTTTCACGACTGTCACAATCATGGCTCAAGACCCAAGAGCTCTTCTCCAAAAGGTTTCGTAACCCCTCCCCCGCTTTGCATTGGCTGTTTATAGCTTTGCAGTTCTGCTGACACATTGCAACTTTCAGGCTCAGAAGCAGCTTCAGAGTGCCGGCGGCGGCTTCAGCTTCTTTGGTGGACGAGAGGACAAGTATCAAGAGGCCGCTGATCTCTTCACTCAAGCCGGCAATGCCTTCAAGATGCAGCAACAGAGTACGCCTTTACCGCTTTGTTTCGTTGTGAAACCGAAGCTGACACTTCCGACATCTAGTGCTCGAAGCCGGAAAGGCTTTTGAACAGGCCGCGCAGGTTCAAACCGACAAGTTGAAGGAACCCGACGACGCTGCCAACACCCTCGTGGATGCCTTCAAGGCCTACCGCAAAGACGACCCTAAGGCTGCTGCGCGATGCCTCAACGTTGCTGTCGACCGGTACTGCGCCAAGGGCAATTTTCGCCGCGCAGCTTCTCACAAGGAAAACCTCGGCGAGCTGTACGAGGTGGAACTCGGCGATGCCAAGAGCGCTATCGAGTGCTACGAACTCGCTGCTACCTGGTATGAGGGCGATAATGCGGCAGCGTAAGTTGGATATCACGTTCGCAACGGTATCTTGCATCTAATTATGGATCTTTACAGTCTTGCCAATAAGCTATGGTTGAAGGTGGCTGACGTGGCTGCTATCGAGGGCGACTACTACAAGGCCATCGAGAAATACGAGAGAGTGGCCGAGCAATCAATCAACAACAACCTCATGAAGTACAGCGTCAAGGACTATCTGCTCAAGGCGGGCATCTGCCATCTGGCCAGTGGCGATTTGGTCGCTGCTCAGCGCGCGCTGGAGAAGTACCGCGACATGGATCCGTCATTTGGTGCACAGCGAGAGCATCAGCTTTTGACCGACCTGTGCGAGGCCATCGAGGCCAAGAGCCAGGAGCAGTTCACCGACAGACTGTATCAGTTCGACCAGATCAGCAAGCTGGATAAGTGGAAGACGACGATCTTGGTGCGGGTGAAAAACCAGATTGAGGAGGAAGAGGATGAAGAGTTTGCATAAAGGACCTACAAATGGAATGAGAGAGATTGGCACATGAGTGGCTACAGAAGGTATTGGGATATATCACAATCAGAAGATTCCAGCAAGTGCTTGGGATTTTGCTATTGACATCATGGTCGAAGAGATGGGTAGTGACTTGAGATGCACTCGTGTCCCCTCATGAAGGGGGGTTACAGTTGCTAATGTTAGGCTTAGAGTTAACATGACTGTTGTGAATATCAGAGCAAGCTCGTCATAGTCTGAGTTGGTATCTCAGTGAGTCATGAACGAAATGAGCATTCACAGCATGACACTCCACGGTCGTCTACACAAGTCATGCGCCAATCTTCTTCAGCCAGATATTCGAGGAATCCTTGCTCGAGACCACATGTGCACTTCAACGGTCGATATTCAGCGCGAGGGAAACATAGTAATAGTATATGTGTTATAATTAGACTTGCTATCTCAAAACACGTATCCTTCGTTTTCGTCATCAAACTCATTGGATCTCACCCACAGCCCTGTCAAAGTAACAATCTGAGTCATATTCCAACTCTGCCTATCAATGTATCGAAATAGCCCTCAATGCATATGGAACACAGCATCATATCAAGACTGCCACTTGTCAGACTTGGTAGCCGTTGTGGCACATGTCTTGGGAACAGTGTAGGTACGGTTGGGGTCCTTCTCCCAGGTGAGAGAGCCGTCACTCTTCACGTTGATGTACTTATACTGAATAGACTGCCCTACAGTTAGAGAAATGGTGGCCTTCCACACAGGGTTCGAGGAGGTATAGTCTGAGGCGCTCAGGGCAACAGCCTTTGATGTGTCCCAGTTACCGAGAGCAGCGATGTTACCAACAATCTTGATTGTATCACCAAAGTTGGTGGTGACAACCTCTTGGAAAGTGACAGCCACAGAAGTTGCAGTAGCGCAACTGGTGCTAGTGGACGAGCTTGAAGTGGAAGTGGAAGTCTTGGTGCCAGTTGGAGTGGGAACACCACCCTTGGGTGTTTGCGATGCCGGGAACGAAGTTGCAGTGGCCGACGAGTACGAGCCAGCAACAGTATTGGTACCGCATTGGTTGGGAACAGCAGCCACGCTGCCAGCCCAAGAAGGAGGAATAACACCAGCTCGACGATCAGCAGCTGAGAGGAAAGCGGCATATGACCAAGTCAAGTCTGTAGCAGAAAGAGGATGGCCGTCGGTCTTGTCAAACTGCTCTGCAAGGTGGCCATCTGTGCCGACATACTTTGCAACGATGGCAACATACCCATCAGCATACTTGGAGACGGCGTCTGTGATGCTCTTGAAGGTGGCAGAGTCGCTGGCGTAGGTTCCGGTAGAGATCGAAGAGACGAGGTCCTTGAAGAACGAAAGAGAGACGTCCGACACAGTGATGGATCCCTGCTGCTTCCAGACGTAAATGGCGTCGTAGAGTTGCTCTGCCGCGGCAAGCGTAGCGAGGTACCAGGGGTTACCATTGTAGTAGACGTCTTCAACGTATCGTCCAACGGCGACAGCTGAGCCTTGAGCGATACCCTTGTTGATGTTCCATGAGCGGAACGAGTCAGTAACTGCCTTGTGGTTGGCGAGGGCCTTGTCACTGCATGGCTGGAAGGTGGCGGGATCACAGTTCAGAGCAGGGTCGAAATTGTGGATGGATGACAAGATACTGTTGGCGTCCTTGCCAGTGCGGCCATCGTTGACATTGACTGGCATGGGTCAGTGGTCATTATCATTGATGGCCGAGACAGAGCGATACTCACTGTTAGAGTCGACGTACTTGCCGGAAGAGATCCAGTAAGTCTGCAAGAAGCAGAGAGCCTGAGGAGCGATGTTGGAGTAGTTGTCTCCTGACTTGCCGAGCTTCTTGGCCAGAGCGGCACCTTCAATGAGAGCTTCAAAATGTGAGCACATTATATCTCTGGTGAATCATCCAGCAAACTAACCTCGATATTGCGAGCCAGTTGTAAAGAACGAACTGCCCTTGACCTCTTCCCACAAGTCAAATCCGGTTTGGTTCCTGTGACGGTCAGAACTAGCTCCCATCAATGCGGCTACATCACTTACCAATATTGAGCCACGTAGTTAAGATCGTTGCGAACAACAGGCCACACAATGTCGTTAGCTGTGGAGGTGTAGCCGTTGGCAATCAGCCAGTTGGCATAGGTGATCATAGCAGTCGCACGCAGAGCTGGACCATCTCGCTGGGGTCGACCTTGACAACCTTTAGTCAACTGTTCTCAAATCAGGGGCGCCAAAACATGAATACTCACCCCAACCGCCAGTGAAGGCACTCATGTCGACGTTGAACTTGGCCTCTCCTAGACCTGAGCCATCCGAAAGCGACCCAGATGGGTTGCTAACACCCTGGAGCTTGGCTTGGGAGGCGATATACTCCTGGATCTTCCTCTGCAAGCCAGCATCATATTGGTTGATGAACCTATCGACAACATACTTGAAGACTAGAGCAGCATCTCGAGTCCAGGTGTAAAAGTCTAGCGTATGTTATGTTAGGAAATGTCCTTAGTTCAGCTTGTCTATGCCATCAACTTACAGTCAGGATCCTGGGTGTCTGGAGAAGCGATGACAATACCAGTGGCTACATTCTTGGAGTTGCAGCCATCAGAGCCGATATTGCAGAGGAGTTGCTCAATAGCAACTGAGCTCTCAGACTTGATGAAGGAGTCGACCGAAGTCTGTCTCTCTTGTACGAGACTCCGCTCATCAAAGGCTGGTCGGCCCAAGACGCTCTGGAGAGCGAATGAACCGAGAAGAAAGGCAGAAGACACAAAGTACATGATAGGCTGTATCAGAGATGTTGTAGAGTTGATCGAGGCTGATGAGACTGGATCACCAACATCTACCAGGTCCATCGTGAAGGTTTTATAGAGAGCCGGCATGCCGACTATTACAGGAATTTCGTAATAGAAGAATTATACCTGTCAAGGATCTAGTTGTTAGATGCCGAATATGGAAGTGCGGAAGCAGGCTGTAGAGTTCGTGAACATCGGACGCAGGCCTTTGGGGGATAGTGCGGTGTGGTTTAAAGGCCCGAATAATTAGAATGAGGCCGAGTTGATTACAATTAGTCTGCTGCAGTTTCCAGGAGGTGGTGTTGTTTTGCGTGTGATATCACCTCGGCTTGTTCTACTTTGCTGAGGTCATACATACTCATGCGAATATGCTCACCAGCTCAGGATGGCTTCAGATGCCTCTTGAGAACAGTAATGATTTGGAGCTTCATTGTCAACTTGACCTCTAATACCTAGCCAGGAGGCACCCGGGTATTCACATGCACCAGCTGACTTGAGCTCCTGTGACTGTTCCCCAAATTAATACCGTAATGTATGATTTCACTGACAAAGTCTCCAATTCATGGTTAGTAGTGTGGGGTAGCTTGGACAAGCTAGCTCCATGGCATGACTGACTGACTACCTCCCAATAGGGAGGAGGACAATCATCCCCCTGTAATAACATAACATCCATGGCCACTCATAGACAGTCTTCACATGCGAGCCGAGCTATGGGCTCTCGCTTCGTTCCGCCCCCTTCCCCAGACTCTCTCGTGATGCTCAAATTCTCAAACCCCAGACTAGACAGGTCTCCCCCGGATGGAGGCGTCGGTAGTGGACGGATGATTAGTGAGGACAGTACCGAGTAGCTTGGAATAAAGCGCCGAGTGTAACGCACCCTTCATGTCTATTCTATGTGTATGTACTATGCATATATGCATGCTGGACATACATACTATCCTCGGTTATCTTACTTGGATTCTACTTCATTTACGGAATCATGCCTACCCTGCGGCTGCGTTATTGGTCAATCAACGCCGTTACAGACCCGACAACAGGACACTCCGCCGTCATTATGCGATCTAGTCAAATCTTGGTACCATACTCCGAAGACGGGCCGTAGATCGTGAAATGATGCTTGTTCCTCTGTCATGAGGTGGACTTGATCCCCAGATTCAGGATCAAAGCCGAAGCTATCAGGAGGAGGCTCTAGCTGTCAACGGCAAGATATTTGGGGGATCAGCAACGACAAAGGCCAAGCCGTTGGATCGCTTTTGTTGCTTGGCCAACGTGACGTTAGTCCAGGGTCCGCCTAAAAAAAAAAAAAAAAAGAAAAAAAAAAGAAAAAAGAAAAGCTTGATGGCCTGTCTCAGGCGCATCGCGCGACATATACATATGGAATTATACGGACATCACGGATTGCATAAAAGATTCTTCTAGTCATAAGATATGTAGGTAGGCCATGGTTTTCCCCAACCTCACCGACCGACGGTCTCGGAAAAGGGGGGTGGAATATAGCGTCTCGTTATGCAACAGCCTCGACACTCAAGCTGTCTTTCGACAGCGAATGAAGCGGCTGAAGCAACAGTTACTCTTGGACCTGTCGATAGGATGATTGACACCATAACAAGTTGATGGCTCCTTATAAGTTATCGAGCTGCAAAGCAATCGACCCTGACTCCGAAGAGCAGGGGATCGCTAGGCACAGATCCGTGTTTGCTTGAAGAAAAGAGAAAAGAATTTTTTTGGTTGCGGCTCGGAGACTTAAATACATAAAATTGCGACTGTCCGCTTACATAATCCGGCCTAACTGCGGAATTACCTTGTACCAACGAGCCGCGTTTCAAAGTGATCCGTGCTCATCAACCTCAGGCCTGTCTTTCTGCCTACCAAGAAGTAGTCGTTTTCATCATCTAACACAGTCGCATCACATATACCGACGTTTCCATCGCGATACGACCGCCAAGATGGACGCAGCAACGATCGAAGAGACGAACAGAATTCGTATCTCCCTGGGAATGAAACCTCTGCCTGTCCCAGGTGCAGATAACACCAGTCAATCTCAGTCAATGTACGCGGATGGCGATGCACCCAGCACATTGGAGAGCCGCCAAGCTCAGGCCTACGACAACTACAACAAGGTCGTCGACGCGGAAAAGGCAAAGAAGAAGCGCGAAGAGAAGGCCGCAGCTGTCCGAAAAGCCCGGGAGCTGGCGCAACGAAACGCAGTTCTGGAAGGTAAAGGCTTTGGAGAAGCCGAAGAAGGTGGGGATCTTAGCGCCAAAGACTGGCTCATTGGACAAAAGAAGCGACAGAAGAAAATCGCCAAGGTCCGGAAATTGGAGGAGGAACTGGCCGCAGCCGAGGCCGAAGCTGCAGCTGCAGTCCAGTATACTTCTAAGGATCTTGCTGGCATCAAAGTTGGACATGACACGGCGGATTTCCTCGATGGCGACGACCAAATCCTTACCCTCAAGGATACAACCATTGATGAGAACGAGGAAGAAGGTGACGAGCTGGAGAACCTGAACATGCGCGAGGCTGAAAAGCTTGCCGAGAGACTTGACAACAAGAAGAAGAAACCAGGTTACAACCCCCTAGATGACGAGGAGGAGGGTGAGCGTGGTATTCTATCACACTATGATGAAGAGATCGAGGGCAAAAAATCCAAGAAGTTCACCCTCGACACAAGTGGCGTCATTGCAGAGCTCTCAGATATTCTTGAGAAACCGGTTGACAAGACAAAGAACGGCCAGAACGTGAGCTTGGACGATGTTATTGGTAAGTTCTGCTTGCGTACCCAAGGAAAGGAACACCATACTGACAAATCATCTTTTATAGGTGATGCCCCTATCTCTTCAGACTATATAGATCCCTCACAGATCAAAGTCAAGAAGCCTAAAAAGAAGAAGGGCAAAAAAGGAACCAGACAAAAGCCCACAGACGACGATGATCTCTTTGCCACTGAAACAACTCCCATAGATGACGCGATGGACATTGACTCAAAAAACACGACGAATAATAAGAGAAAGGCCGTCGATGATCCTTTTGTGGATGATGATGACCTTCAAGCAACTCTCGCGATCCAAAGAAAGAATGCCTTGAAGAAGCGAAAGAAGACCCGCCCTGAAGACATCGCCCGGTTGCTCAGGGAAGACGACGAGCCAGAACCAGCAGAGCAACAAGAGGGTGGTCTTGTTCTCGATGAAGTCTCAGAGTTTGTCGCAGGCCTAACTAAACCAGGTGAAAACGAAGAGCGCAAGCCCAGAAGACCAAAGACTGTATCAAAATCCCCAGAACCCGATGAAGATCACCCCATGGGTGACGATGCAGAAGTGGCCGAAGAGAAGCCCCAATCATCTTCTGTCGAGGAGTTGGATGAGGCGGGCGTCGAAGAAGAGAAGGCCGTTGGTGCAGGTATGGGCGCGGCTCTCGCGCTACTAAGAGAGCGTGGTCTCGTGGAAGATACACGTGGAGATGCGGAATATACCAGCTTGCGAAACCGAGAAGACTTCCTCGCCAAGAAACGTCTGTTGGAAGAAGAACTGGACGAGCAGGCACGCGCCCAGCGAGAGCGTGACCGTACAAGTGGCAAGCTGGACAGAATGTCAGTTCGTGAACGCGAGGAGTGGGCACGTCAGCAAAATACCTGGCGAGATCAGCAGCAGTCTCGACGCATGGCCGAGCTGTTCTCAGCAGGATACAAACCCAACGTCGACATCAAGTACACCGATGACCACGGCCGTTCCCTTGACCACAAGGAAGCGTTCAAGTACATGAGCCACAAGTTCCATGGCAAGGGAAGCGGCAAGGGCAAGACAGAGAAGCGGCTCAAGAAGATTGAGGACGAGAAGCGACGCGAAGCACAGAGCATGTTTGACGCAAGTTCTGCCGGAATGAGTCTGGCAGCTCAACAGCAGCTCAAGAAGCGAAGGGAAGCTGGCGTACGACTTGCATAATTCACTTGACTTTTTTATTCAGCAGAATGGAGTTGGGGGCTACGAATAGTAATACCGGCAATGGACAATTCAGATCAACGAAAAGGTGCATTTACCCTTTGCTCATGTGCTTATTTGAGATTTCATTTCTTGGCTGACACCATGTGAAGATTTAGATCCAAGGTATGTTTTGTGTTCAACTAACTCTGACCTAGGCTCCTGTTCCACCCCTAATTGCTTCCCATGGCAGCCTCTCCTTTTCTTCTTCTTCTTCTTCTTTTTTTTTATGACAGCCCCTTGATTCTTTCAGTCCCCAGAAAAATGCAAGTTCAAAGCATGAGCTTCAAGTGAAAATTATCGCTGCCATCATTTCTTTACGATAGACTGGCCTTTGTTCTCAGCCGCCATCTCGTTCCAGGTCCTCTTCATGTCTCTCATTGCCTCATCCACCTCCCCTTCCATAGCCTGCGCTATCTTCAACGCCAGGGTCGACCCCTGTTCTGGCTTACCAGCCGATGATGAGAACAATGGCAGGGGGGTCGCACTGTTGTGGTGGCTGGAGTTGTTCACCTTGGTAAATGTGAGTCCAGGGGGATATTGGGAAGCCATGATTGTTCGTGAAATCGAGAACCTAGAATGCTTAGTCGGTGAACTGTTTGTGACTTACCTGCAAAGCCTGCCTGCTGGGGAAGATGCAAGGTTGGTTAGTTGAATGTTTCTAGGTGTCTGGGCTGGCACAAATGAGCTTCTTATACGTAAGATGCTCGTTGTCAGTGGTCTGCGGACATGTGAAGGTTCAACGAACATCACCTTTGTTCCAAAAATGGCATTGGTGATTGTCTACCTTGTGTGCTCTGCATATAGGTGGTTATTCATAGAATCAGTAAAGCTGAACGGTTGGAAAAACTTGCTGCTCACTTCAGCTCTTTCAATCAACGCAGTGTAGAAGCTGAACACCAGTATATGTCATAATGTAAATAAATCAATTTCGTGTATCCTAGCTGTCTAAGGGAAAAGAAATAATACGCACCGGTATCGCAAGTGAGTCTTCCCCCCGAAAATAAGAACCACTTACTCCAAACATTCCTGTGCCAAGACCTCACAGGATCGATCGCTCCTATAGGCTGACCTTTGCCCCGATGCCCTTTCCTGTGTAATGGATTTTCTCAGTCCAGCTGCCCAATCTCACAGTCACGTTGGCTATGGCATCAAGCTTGAGCGATCCGCCCAGTGCTTCTTTCAGCTTGCCATAGCCCACGCTGCCGGCAGACCAAATGACTGGCAAGCGTGGGGTCTGGGATCGTCCAGGTGTTGCTGGGAAAGGTTCATCGTGTATAATCTGACCGACTGGCTCAGTGTGGTTGTAAAGAGCAGTTGCGTTTATGTGTTCTATGTATAAAGTGTTGTATAGCAATGGAGAAAGAAGTGTAAACGTGGCTGTCGAGGAAAAGAGATGAAAGGTGGCATCTGCGATAAACTGTGGCTTCTCGCCTTCGTGCTCGTCTTCGCCTGGGACAGTTATTCGCGGCGTAGGCAGAGTGATGTTGATCTTGGACAAAGCCTCGCCGATTATAGGGACATTCGGGACACTTCGTTTGTGGGTACGTGCCGTCAGTGTCGTATTCTTGCCGGACACATAGTCTGATAGTAGCTTGCGGCCAATTACTTGTGCCTTCTCGCCACCAAATCGTAAAGGGTCCCAAGTCGCAAGAACAGGAAGGTTGGTGTTCTTGCCGAGGTCAAACGTGACATTTCTTGATATAGCCTCGCCGAGAAGTTCTCCATCGTGAAGAATGTGTACGCTGAGGTAAGGTACAACAGCGGCATAGGGTGTAGGGTTCGTGAGGTTGACAAGAGCTCTCATCTGAATACCCGTCTCCGTGGTTTCCATTACCTCGATCTCGCCGACCTGAGGCTTGAGTTTACCGAGTGCGTTTCCAGGAAATCCTAATTATAGGTCAGTATTGGCTCTTGCCATGATCGCAAGGCGTGTTAAGAAAATACTTCAGCGTGTAGACAAGGATTATTCATCCTCATGGGGGGTACAAGAGATTACCACAGCGATGACGGACCGTTTACTGGAATCTTGCCCTCTGCGGGAACCTTCTTCACCGTCAGAATGCCGAGGACGGTTTTCAGCTTTACGTCGACTTCGGCCTTGATGTCGAGTGTGATATCGCCACCTCCAAACAGGAGCTTCTGCATGACCTCGCTGAACACGTCACCATCGGTGATTGTCAAGGGGACGTCGACTAGTCGTGACGTAATGTTAAGAAGAGTTTCGCCGTGTTCTTTGTCCTGGACCTTTGTTGAGTTGGCACTCTGCCAGTGGCGCAGGTTCAACTCGCCCATCTTACGCTTCTTGTAAAACAGATCAGCGTTGGAGCGGAGCTTGTCCACCCCCAAATCCACATTCAGTTCAGGTGGAACAGCTGCGAGTACTTGTGCAGTACCAGATACTCGGGGCTCACCCTCGGGGTCATTGACGTCGGCGAATGGGTCGGGTAGTTTAAAGTCGACATCCGTTAGGGAAAAGTTGCGGATCAAACTATCAAATGATCGTCCTGGGAAATCGACCGGCACTGTGATACTCTCCAGGATATCTGAGATCCATTCGGGGGTATCGGTATTGTTTGTCTTCTTTCCTCTCACGAACACCTTGGCATCCTCGCCATGCAGATAACGGTCCATGAAATGGTCGAGAGGGGATGATTCAGAGTGAGGGCACGCTTTCGTCAAAGATTCTGGAATGTCGCGGATGATGCCCTTGGCGTCGGCTTGAACATCTGCCTTGGCTTTGACATCAATTGGCTCCGTGATAGCATCTGCAACGCTGATAGAAGGCAGTGATGAGTCGCAATTGGGCACCAAAACTTCAAACCCAAGAGTCGGGACTCTGAAGGACACTGGGTAGTCATTGTGGACTTTCAAGGATACGTCAGCCTCGATCACTTTTCGTCCGTGGCCATCTACCGGGCGATCGTGAAGATCCATGCGCTCTATGCTGTAGTTGGGCATTGATGGGATCTCATTAGCTGCAAGTTTGTCAGTCCAGCACTACAGAAACAAATTCGCGTTTTCTCATTAAAAGAGTGTCTTCTTTCCTAAGAATAGAGCAGCATAGGAGCGGTAGAGAGATTGACCTTCAAAGACCATGGACTCCGCCACATCGTGAGCACCAAGAGGGATGATTCCCGATTTGAGGTGAACCTTGGTTTTGCCCATTACTTTCAACTGCTTCAGGTTCCCCTCTAGCCAATCATTCGCAATCTTGCGGATATGCTCAGCATCGCCAGGGTTGACGTCTGCCACGAAGTCTAGCTCATTGGTGTGTCCGTTAACTACATCAATGACCAGGGGAGGAATAACAGCAGTGCCGGCAAGGGCATCGGCATAGTCGGGTAGATAGACGTTGACAGTTGTTTCTTTGGTCTCAAGTTTTCGCATAATTCCAGTGACTGCTTTTCCAATACGGCGGGAATTTTTGTTGTCGACCCGCGATCCATCGAGATAGACATTTGCACGAATACGCGCCCGGATGCCATCGCTTGTGATGTTCTCAATGGACAAATTGGTAGGTTCAAGTACAGCAGCTTTTTCGGCGTACTCCTTGACGGCAGGGGGGACGAGGAACCCGAGAATTATGATGAGTATTACAATGATACCGAGGAGCGCCATGGCGATAAGGGAAGGCCATCGCCAAGGTGCCTTGGTACTGGTCTTCTTGTTGCAAATTGACCAGAGACTCCATGCGGCCCGTGACTGAGGCTCATTCGAGACTCGACCATTTTGTTCGCGCTCGCTATCGTCACTGTGATGCCCGTCATCGCTTCTGTTGAGAAGCGGCGATGTCTCGGTAGGCTCCTCTTCCTCGCGCGTTGGCGAGGCAAGAGGCCCGTTCTCCTCGGCTGGCATTGTAGTCGTATCGGATGAAGTGGAAGCCCGTCTAAGAGAGATTCGGGGCGCTCATACGGCGCAAGTGACTTGGGGCAGGCTGCAGTAATGTATTGTCGGATTCAGGGGGGAGGTTGATGATCTGTTGGTTGTTGAAGATGATGTTGATGTCAGAAGCATGAAGTAATCACCAAGTTGAGGCGGGCGATTCGTCATCGAGGTGAAGTCACTTTGGCAGGGTTTATGAGTGATAAGGTTGTGGCGGGCGGCGTTATGATTGGCTTGGTTGTGTCTGATCCAGGAACGGAACATCACCTCAGGCCCCAGCTTTTCGACCCTGAAACTTGGGGGTGGAATTTAGGGCCTCGCACGCGACGTCATTCTTTAATTGAACTGATCTTATTAATAGATCAAGTTTGAGAATCCATTTCCGTTTCCAGGCTAATGGATCTTGAATATCTTGATATATTACCTAATTAGCCCATAAATACCTACCTAAATATTAATGCCACCAGGTGGCATTGCAGCATCGTCTTAGCCAAGTCAGCAAAAGAGCAACATAGTAACATAATACACCAATAAAATTAATACACATACACTATTTACAAAAACACTTTCGTGCATATGTGCACTTCAGACATTTCAACACCGCCTAGGTGTATCTACCTGAAGGAGACTTTGGAAGGAGGATACCTATCTGTCTCAGGGAACAGCTATCTCATCATCATACCGATGGATACTTCCAATAACTACCGGGGATCTGGGCACCTATATCACGCGCCTGAGAGCTCTCATATCATTTCTGCTCAGGGCAGGGCAAAACAGAAAGCAGCTCACGTTTGAAACAGAACAAGGAAGCAAGATATTTCGATTGTGAGCATTAAGATGGCCACTCATGCTCATCACGGCTTCAACAACGTGAAGTTCCAAGCTTAGCTTTATCAGAAGGTTTACAAGGGGACCAGTGATGCAATGAAAATACTCCAATCAAGATTCCCTACGCTCTTATTACCTACTTATTTCCACCTCGAGATCTTGGCATAAATTGACAAGCGCAGTTGTCCAACAGGATCATGGCTATTGAAAATTCAACTGCCGGTAACGGCGTTTGACCTGAGAAACCAAGCTCCAGCGAAGCAAGTGGAGTAAAAACAGCAGCGATACAATAGGTTCCCAACTCCCCAATGAGTATGTATAGACGATTGATATGAACCGCAATCAGATCCAATCATGTGTAATGTTGTGTAAGTTATAGATACCTATCTGAAGACTACCTACCTAAGTACTAAGATATCTCATTAATGAGAGTCAGCGTCCCGAGACCGGCTTGATTTTGCATTAATAAAGTGGAGCATATGCTCTCTGGGCTGGAAACAAGCGGGACATGGCCCTCCTCCAATGGTGACTCTTCCTACCACAGACTCATCATATCTTGACCTGCCTTACCTACTTAAGCCATTGGCTTAAAGAAAAGCTCACTTCCTTCCTTTGATCAGACGTTCAACTCAATTGTAGGCTTCAGAGCTCATTTTCTAATTATACGATTACTCATTGACTCACTCACCTCAATACACGGTTCAAAATGAAGACTTCAGCTTTCCGAATCGCTCGAGGAGCCGCTGCAGGCCTTCAGAAACGAGCGTATTCACAGGCTGCGACACCTAGGCATCTCATGACAATTGCTGATCTTACTCCCAACGAGTTTGCCAACCTTGTTCGTGACGCCAACACTCGAAAAATAGCTGTCAAGGGTGGAGCTCCCGCGAGCTATCTCAATGCCGGTCTTGCTGGTAAGACTGTTGCTATGATGTTCAGCAAGCGCAGCACCCGTACTCGAGTTTCCACTGAAGCTGCTGTGACCATGCTTGGTGGCCATCCCATGTTTCTCGGCAAGGATGATATTCAGCTTGGTGTAAGTATTGCACTTACATGATCAAGACCTACCTACTGATGCTAATGCCTGCCAAGGTTAATGAGTCGCTATACGACACTTCGGTTGTCATTTCTTCCATGACCTCCTGTATGGTAGCTCGAGTTGGGCCTCACTCTGACGTCGCCAATCTCGCAAAGCACTCAAGTGTCCCTGTCATCAACGCTCTGTCCGATGACTTCCACCCTCTACAAACGATTGCTGACTTCCTCACTCTCCATGAAACTTTCCCATCAGCAAGCGCCAAGGGAGCTACACTGGGCCTCAATGGCCTCAAGGTCGCCTGGGTCGGCGATGCTAACAATGTCCTGTTCGATCTCGCCATCGGTTGTGTCAAGATGGGTGTTGACATATCCGTTGCCGCCCCCAAGGGATATGAGATTCCTGACAACATGAGGCAACTCATCAGTTCCGCTGCTGACGGCGTGTCCTCACCCGGCAAGCTTTTTGAGACTAACGTCCCTGAGGAGGCTGTTAAGGATGCCAATGTCCTGGTGACTGATACATGGGTTTCCATGGGCCAGGAAGCTGATACCCAGAAGCGCCTCAAGGACTTTGCTGGTTTCCAGATTACGAACGACCTTGCAAAGCGAGGAGGCGCAAAGTCGGACTGGAAGTTCATGCACTGCCTCCCTCGACACCCTGAGGAGGTCGCCGATGAGGTCTTCTACAGCCCCCGCTCTCTGGTATTTCCTGAGGCCGAGAATCGTCTCTGGGCCGCTCTTTGTAAGTCTTTCTGCCTCTTCATTTCGAAGCATGATTCTAACATCAACAGCTGCATTGGAAGGCTTTGTCGTCAACAAGGGCAAGTTCTAAAGTATGGTGACAAGACGGAATACGGATGGATACTATATCATTTACTAGCCACACTTGGTAGGAAGCGGAACATTGGCGCACGAACAATAAAAATAGTCTTGGGAATTAAATCAATTAAATCAGATCCTTTCCTTGAAAACGCCATTGGGTCGGGTCACTAATTGGAACATCTATTTGATTTTAACCGGGAGGGAGCTGACTGGCATCGACAACCTCGTCTGCCTCCATGACAAGGGACTCCTGGTTACCTTCAGACAGAGGAGATCGGGGTAGAGCCATCAGACCTGTACGGGCAGACTCAAGAATGCCAAAGGGAGCAACAAGCTTGAGGAACGAGTCGATACGGGACTGCTTAGCAGAACTGGAACCACGTGTTAGTATTGCGCACGATTGAGTAGGCAAGAGGGAGAGGATGGGCAACATACACTTCAACAATGCAGCTGTTGGTGCTGATATCCAGGACCTTGCCGCCAAACTGGTGGGCGAAGTAAGTGATCGACTTAAGATGCTCGTGCTTGTGTCGCAGAGCCTGACTGACTGCCAACTTGCTGGGGTGGAAGTCCTTGGCGGTATCGGAAAGGCTACGTTCAATGGCCTCATGCGCATAGTCGACATCAGTCTCTCCAGCTGCAATCTCGCGGTGGTGGTGGAGGAGCTCCTCGAAGTACTCGGGACCGAGGATGTTGATCTTGGCAAGGAGAAGTTCGCGCTGGACAAGAGCTGCGTTGGTATAGTCAAGGACAGCCCAGACAGGGACCAGATCCTCAAGCTGTCGGCGAGCCTGCTCAACAACTCCGTCTTGACCAGTGAGGACAATGGTCATGCGAGAAAGGTCGTCAACCTCAGTGTTACACACGACCAGAGAGTCAATGTTGAAACCGCGAGCTGCCAGAATTCCGGAAACGCGGGACAGAACACCAGGCTCGTTCTGGACCAGACAGTTGAGGATATGGCGCTTGGGGGGAGCGGTTGAAGGGACTGGGGTCTCGTAAAGAATGTTGGAGACGGCGGCCTGGGCGGACCACGCAGGAGGACTGTCGCTCACGGGAAGGGGAGCAGAGCGACGGCGGAGGGCCTTGTAGGCAATGGCGGAGGTCGAGGAGGAGCTATATCGCACGGCGGCGACGCCTCTCGCGGAGGCGACCCAGCGGAGGGACGAAGTCAAGGGCCGTAAAGAAGCCATCTTGCGGAGACAGGAGAACAGGAACAGTTCTCTGGTCAGAACAAGAAGGGTCCCAGCACGGTAGAAATAGCAATTGGTCCGGGCGGAGGATGGGATGAAGGTGACTCAAAGTCAGGAAGAGATAGGTCGAGGGAAATGCCGAAAAAATCAATGGGCCATCGTTAGGCCGGTGACCGGAGGTCACAGAGATACGGGGGCAGATGTTTGCGCGGGGGCACGGATCAGCTCGGGCAAGGGTCCGCTGTACGCTCCGACTCTAAGTCATCAGGAGCTACGGTAATAGGGCTCTTTTCGAGCTTGCATACGACTGGCAATGGCTCATACTATATGATTGAGCCATTGAGTCCGAAGCGACTACAGAGATTAAATTATTTTATAGGCAGGTGTATAATTTCTTCCAACACAGCAATTGGCCCCAGTTCATGCCCATGACACTCCCCAGGTTCCTTGTAAACCATGCAGGGCTCAGCCAAGCCACACTAAAGTACCAAGCTAACCATCCAATGAGGAAGCACTTGATAATCACCTGGAAGGAAATCTATCACAGGAATCGAAATGCCAGAGCTTTACAAAACGAATTGACCTGGACAACTGCGCTCAGCGCTCGCGCTATAATTAAATACTTCTATACCCGTTTGCCTTCCGCACTCTCCTACACTTTTACCCCGTGTTGCCCATTGTTGTATCTATTGCTCCAAGCTCTCCCCACATTCTTAACCGCCGGTGTCGGGTGGCTCACCAGCCACATGTGGCAGAAGGCTGAACGTGGTACGTGCTCCAAGTCCATCAATCAGCCTTTTCAGGTTCCTACTGCTCCGTAAACCATCAACCATCAACTCCACTTCAACACTGGCGCATTTCCGTTGCTATTTTTCACACCGGGTTTGCATTGATACATAGGTGCATATAGACCGTTATCGACAACTCGACATCTTTCTGTACTCCTGCGTGGCGTAGCTCCGACCTATATCCTCCAATTTTAATTTCAATATTCGCAACTCGCCGAGTATGGACGAAACAGAGCGACGAACAGTGAAGCGTTCGCGCTTCGACCAGACAGAGCCGGAACCCAAGAGGACATCGCGATTTGACCGTCGCTCTCGATCTCCCCCGTCGCGTCGCTCTGAGTCCGGAAGAGATCGCAGCCCCATTGCAAAAGATGCAACCCCCGAGGCAAGGAAATCTCCAACTGATGCTGCCGCTGCCGCTGGTTTGTGCCCTTGTCCCATGTCCTTTCCTTCTTCTTTCTTTTAATCCATCGCTACAAAGTTTGTCTGCACACGCCTCTAACATAGTGTATAGCTGCCGCTGCGGCTCGCATCAACGCGCAGCTCCAAGCTCGTAAGGGAATTCAGCACGTCGATGTGCCTCCCATTAGGTCTGCTGATACCGACTCACCACCGCCGCGACCAACTTCGACTCCACAAAGCGCAAACAAGACAGCCCCGGCACTCGATGGCGAGATGTATGTTGCAGATGGCGACTATATTCAGGATATCGAAGTCAATGACCTCAGGAATCGCTACCTCCTCACCAAGGGGTCCACGCAGAAAATGGTAAATACTCCTGATTTCAAGCACACTGATCCTCCCAGAACCGCTCCTTTGGATTTATCTCTGCAATTGGATCGAGAGTATCATGCTTACAGCTTGATAGCTCGCTTCAATACCCCCTTCGTTGCCCCTGCTGACTCCCGCTTGATTAGATTAAAGACGAAACCGGCGCTGGTACGCAATTCCTTCATGTTTTTCGTAGGATATCATATTGACCTAGCAAGATATTACCACCCGGGGCAGCTACTATCCCAACAAGAGTATGGCAACCGCCGCGGTAAGGAAATCTTTCAATCTTGGTTGGGCCTTACTCTAATCCCTTATAGAATCCTCCGCTGTACCTTCACATCACGAGCACGAGCAAGTCTGGCTTGGAGTCCGCTGTCGCCAAGATCAACGAACTTATTCAACAGGAACTCCCCCAGCTTGTCGATGAAAGGCGTTTCCGCCGTCGAGATCAGGAGCAGGTTGAACGTGACGAGTTTGGACGAGTAAGGTTTTCGCGATTTACGTGTGGAACAAGGATGCTGACAATCTTGGTGTAGCGTAAATGGCCTGAAGAGAAGATCCCTATCAGCCTAGAGCCCGTACATGGGTTCAATTTGCGTGCTCAGGTCGTTGGACACGGAGGTGCATACGTCAAGCACATCCAGCAAGAGACAACTTGTCGTGTGCAGATTAAAGGACGAGGTTCCGGATATCTCGAGGCAGCTACTAACCAAGAGAGTGATGAAGACATGTTTCTCCATGTGACGTGAGTTCACGTGTTTTTGCTCTGGGATATCCGTAACTAACATAAACGCAGCGGTCCCGACCCCAATATGGTTGCGAAAGCCAAGGAGCTTTGCGAGGACCTGATCGCCAATGTCAAAGAACAGTACGAAGAGTTCAAGAGCCGTCCACCGCGCTACGGCGGCGACCGCTATGGAGGGGACCGCTATGGGGGTGATCGCTACAACGGTGGCGGTGACCGTAACCACTCCCATGGTGGCTCACATGGAGCTTCTCATGGCTCATATGCCGGCTCTGGCCATGGTGGATACGGGTCTAACCAGGGTGGTGCTTCAAACAGCCCAGCCGCTGCTGGCGTGAACAGTCCGACCAATGCTGCTGACTATGCCGCCCAGTACGCCCAGTACTACGGTGGTGCAGACCCTTACGCAGCCTATGGTGGTTATGCTAAGTAAGTAGAACTGACCGCTTGAGATGCCTGCTTCGTGACGCTGACGATTTACTACAGCTATGTTGCTATGTACCAGCAATACTATGGAGCTCAGGCTCAAGCACAGGCTCCCGGTGCTCCTGGTGCCACTCCTGGGCAGTCAGCTTCACCTCCTCCGCCCCCAAGTGAAGCCGCTCCTCCTCCTCCGCCGCCGCCCAGCTCGGCACCTCCCCCGCCTCCCCCTTCTGGGTCCCCTCCCGGAACAGGTGGGAGCTACGGTTCGGTATGTGGCATAGATGCCGAGATACTCAGCTCGCATTCTACAAGATATCCTCCCCCCGGGGTACATGCTAACATTCGCAGGTTCCCCCTCCACCAGGCCTTTGAGTCTTGGTTGGGTCACCCATCACCAAAAGGGCAGTCACAGAATTACAGATTCTGACAGAAAAGCATGCCGCTGGATATGGAATTCCATGGCTATGTACGTGAACGCTCCAGTTTACATTGCAGAAAGAAAGAGTGTTGATTCAGGTCTCGTATGCGATTACGAGCTATTTGAGTAGGAATCTGCTTCCATCCATCTTTGTATGGATGCGATTAAGAAATAGCAGCATTACTTTCCAGTAGGTCGCAAAGTTGGTTTTTTAGGAATGACATATTGCAGGTCGAAGTACATTACACTCGCAGTGAAGAAGGTGACGTTTCTTACTAAAGTATATTTACTATCTAACAGACCAGGGACATGGCGTTTCTAATGGTTCTAGCTTGTAACAGTTGTAGATACTAATATGCAGCGTAAGAATTAGTCATTAGCTCTTATATTAGCATATTTTTACTCTGAGGCTGATGAATTCTGAGAAACTCGCATGTCTGTCAGTGTCGTTCAGCATGATGCAGGGCGCTAAGGGACCGTGCCCGATGAGGGGCCATTCCCTTATCGATAAGAGAACCAACCCCCATGCTCCCGTGTCGCATTTCATGGAACATTGACATCCAGACATGCCACCTGCATCGACTACTGAAAACACTTGATTATCACGATTGTCTTATAGTGTAATAATTGTCCCGAGAAAAGATGGCAAGATGAGCCATCAGCGATATCCTTCCCACGATCCAGTCAAGGAGCCTCATTCCATCTCGCTCAAAGTGCTTCGGTGAGCTACCTAGCGATATGAGTCCAGGTCTAGATGGCTCCGTGCTTTACCTACCTAGGTAGCTAACGTACAATCAACTTTAAGACTGTCGCGTCCGTCGCTCGTTACTCAATACCCGATCGATCCTCCCTCCTCAGTAGGCGCATCGATCAAGTCACCTCCGATCCCTGCTTCGCTCGCGTACCATTCCGAAGCTGCCTCGAACCCATCTCCTTTCCTTCTCAGTCCCGCCGTCAACCTTCCAGCATCGTTTGGTTCAGCATATGTTGGCGAGACTTTTAGTTGCACTCTTTGCGCGAACAATGAACTACCCATAGATGCTGCCAAAAACATTCGTGATGTGCGCATCGAGGCAGAGATGAAGACGCCCGGAATGGGTGCTGTTCAGCGCCTTGAGCTTGGCCCCTCAGATGGCCAACCTGAAGTTGATCTTGAGTCTGGAGGGACCCTGCAGAAAGTGGTCTCGTTCGATCTTAAGGAGGAGGGCAACCACGTGCTTGCGGTAACAGTGAGCTACTACGAGGCGACAGAGACAAGTGGACGAACAAGAACTTTCCGAAAGTTGTACCAATTTATCTGCAAAGCTTCGCTCATCGTACGCACCAAGGTGGGTCCCCTGAACTCCAACAACACTCTTGAGCACGGGCGATGGGTGCTCGAGGCGCAACTGGAGAACTGTAGCGAAGACGTGGTGCAGCTGGAGAAGGTGGTACTAGATACGGAGCCTGGGCTGCGGTATCGAGACTGCAACTGGGAGGCGAGCGGGAGCGAGAAGCCGGTGCTGCATCCGGGTGAAGTGGAGCAGGTTTGCTTCGTGGTCGCGGAGGACGGCATCGAGTCGGGTCTGGAGGTGACACCCGACGGGAGGATTATCTTTGGATCATTGGGGATTGGATGGAGAGGTGAGATGGGAAACAGAGGATATCTGGCTACCGGGAAATTGGGCACAAGACGAACCGCAGCACGATGAAGAGAACCCCTCAAAGCGACGAATGAATGATACCCGTAGCATTCAGTTGCTCAAGGCAAGGACGCTATGACGCCTTAACACGGCATTTTGTGATCGTAATCTTCCTTGTCTATTCCACAGTCCGCAAAGTTCGATAGTCTATGGATATCAGGGCCCGGGGCTGATCAGAGTTCTCTCGAGCCGATCCCGCTTGTGAGCCGTGTCTTAAACCTTATTTAAAGGCTTTGACACACTACCAGATGGCAGATGCCACACAAGCATTTGTCTAAGACTCGGGAGTCAATGCTAAAGGCCACTGTTAATCACCGAGACATTCTGCTTCTTGTTCTCACCAGTGTCTCTGATTTGAGTGATTGACGGCAGGGGGGTTCATCACGTCCAATCGCCGATTACGTCTTGCTAGGTATCACAGGAGCACGAAAAGGAGTCGCTGACAGGCCAGGATGTCGACACTATGTGACTAATTCAAGCTTGAACCGTCATCGACTTCGCAGGAAGACCCATCCTTGCCGGACAACTCAATACTCCATATGAGCTGCATGATTCCATTAGACAAAAGCTGTGACACCCTTTGTGTCCGTAAGAATTTGTGTATTGCGATTCGGTACAGGGGCTGAAAAGTATGTCACTCCAAAAGTAATTAGGGTTAGTAATGGCACCGACTGCTTGTTGGAAGAGTTACCCCCCATACTCGAAATACTATAACGTAAGTGTTCCATGAGGGGATTGACGAATGGTGTGTAGTATCCGGAATTGAGCAGTAGAGCTGATATCATACACAGTATTGCATCGTTGTAATGTGGGAAATCGAACTTAAGAGACTAGATCGAATGTGCGAATGGCGATGACCGTATTCCGAGCGATACCTAAATTGTTCATTCTGTTTTAGAGAGTATATGTATACGCGAATCCTGAGTAGTTGACTCACGAGTAAAGTCTGTGTTTCCAGACTTTTAGAGATGTACGCGGTTCCTCCCTCGAACCACTTTGTTTCAAGCTCGAAAAGTTCTCTTCAGACGCAAAGAACCCCTAGGGACTAGGATAAGGAGGCCATGGCGATCGACCGGGATGAGCGAATATCAATCGAAACAACGCATCACACTAAGATCGATGATAGCCGCGTTGTAGCACTTGCTATCGTAGATGGGGGGCCAATGACCAGGTGCGTAACACACGGTCCAACATGGAGAGCGACCTGAAACAGACGACGCCGTCGAGGTGTAAGTGTCGTGGGTGGATGGGATGGCGGCATTAGTATGATTGTGACAGCCATGCGCTCAGGCCTAGCTTGGCCGTTCGGCACTTTACCTGACACTCGTCATGCAGACATATGAAGGACGAGTGCTCCGAGAGATGGACAATGACGAAGCAACGCTTTTCTGGTGCCTCCCAGTGTCAGGTCGCGGTCCAAGGGAGAGCTGAAAGCCCATGCGAATACGGATAGTTGAAGGAAGCATAAGTCGTTCTGTAACTCTGTGAAATATTGCCTAGGCAGTCAAGAAAATATCGGCTTGCGTGGAAACATGACGATATGTACGTGAAGGAACTTGACGTCCAACATCATTCGATTCGTCAGTTATGGCTGGCTATATGTATTATTTGACAAGGTGAGTTGTCATGTGTCAGAAGATCGAGTCTCTATTACTCCGTAGATTCGGCTCATTTTGCTAAAGATAGCAATAGACTACGTCATCATAATATAATCAACTTGAGCTGGCCTAATGGCATTGGTGCTCTGTCAGATGTATATGAGGCCTCTGAATTTAGTAGCAAATAATCCGTATCCAAGTTTAGATTCCCTGAGTGTGGCCAGACAGTGTCTGAACATTAATTCAAGGACTTGCCGAGTCAGGAGAAAAGTGCCAGGGCTGGAGTAGGCCCCTAGTCTAAGTTTCTTCATATTGATCCTGTTTCTTTCTTGATTTCCTGTCTTGTCGATGGCGACTTGAATAAAGCTCTTGGATTGGCCAACGCGGGGTCCATGTATACGTACATACGTACAAACAAAGATGGAGTGAAGGGTGGATGCTAGATGTTTAAAGCGTGTCTGCTTCGCGTATTAGTGTGTTCATACATACTCCGTACTACGGAGATATTCCTCGCGTGTGCGAATGTCGTCTATCACCGTCAATGCTCCGTACCTGCATCACAACGTGGCTCGTGCTTTCGTATTCCATGAGATCCGTCAGGGGCATTTGTCGTTGGCCCTGACTTTGACCTACATACGGAGTACTCTGTATGCTAGGAGGCTTTTCTTGGCCACTGCCCCTAGACTATTGACGCTGGTGCCAAATTTGGCGACGCCTCAAAAGTCAATTATTAGGCCCAGAATCGAATATTCATTGGAAATTAATTATCGCTGAACTTGCTTGAGCCTCTCAATAGCCATGTTAAAGGAAGAAGAAAAAGGGGGTTGAAAGAGAGATTCATGTTTAATTGAGCAGGAGTTGGAAATATCAATAAGGAAGCACGTCGTTCAACAAGGCTCGAGTCTCGTCCAATCACGACCTTGCCTCGAGAACGGCGTCAAATTCTGTAAATGGCAAGAGTTGTCCATTTCCATCAACAAGATCTACAGGGTTTTGTCAATTTTGGGATTCGAGACAGGCAACCGTCAGTGTCTGACCTGCCTCCCTTGTACAACTCGACCGTCGATCGGGAGGGACGATGTCAGGGCAGGCCTTCCATGAGGTGGTATCTACCTACCTAAGGTACCTTAGGTACGTACGATGGGGTTATACTAACAAAAAGCAAGAGCAGATTGAAAAATGTCCGTTTACTTCTTGCATTGTTTTTCAGCTCCCTTTGCAGCAAACATTGTGGAGAGACGCTAACTATCACAGACGGCGTCTCTGAACTACCTACACCCACACATTATAGCGTCAAGGTCCGATTAAATACGTCGGATGGAGACACAACTGACGTAGGCGGCCGAATAAAGCCTGGCCTGTACTCTGTATTCATGAAAGAATCCATGGACAAAAGCAATGCCTCTTATGACATCCCGGAGAGGTAGTCAGGCGAAGGGTCAGAGATCGAATGATATAAATCACAATCACAAACAAGCAAGGCAAAGTACTTATGTAACTAAAGAAAGATCAATGTCGTCCTGATGGGTTCCAGCCAAACACGATCTTGTTATTATGTGTAGCGTTTCCGACACACCCTCCACACATTGTCCCCACGAAAACAGTGAGGACGGGACAAGACACTGAAACCCCAATCAGGGCTAAATTCTTCTCTCACCTATTTGGGCTTCATGGTTTCACATCCTTTTCCCGTCGATTGCTCATTAATCTATCACGGTGTGCTCCAGAGAATAGGCACAAAGCACTTTATCCAACACCCGTACTGCCGTTATGCAACCCGTGGCTGACTTTGGCCGGGGCGATACAAATGGGGGATCTCGCACTTCAATGGGGACTGAACACCGGCCCAGACAGACTCACACTCAAACCAAGACCATCCCTGACCGTGTCCCCGTTCTGTACGACACAGGACTTTGTCTCACGCTCTTTGCCGGGTTGCTCGTGCCGATTAGGAACAAACCTAGGTAGATAGTGAACTGTATGTATGTAGGTAGGTATCTGTACGGCACCTTTGAGAGGCCATCCGTCATTACAAAACGACAGCACATCAGTCAGGCTGTGGCTGCACTGACAGTTCGGTTTGGCTGATATCAGGCACAAAGGGGGGAAATAACAGAAGAGGACAACTCATCAGACGCCATCGGTGATGAGTGCCGATTTCCACCTGTCCACTGCATCAAGCACGCAGCTGGGTGAAGCATGTTGATGCAGACGGATACAGTATCCCGCATACATACGCAGGCACGCCCAACGATACAAACAGATTGCTGACGCCTCATATCGTATGCAGTGTTGCACCCGCAGCGTGGCCGCCCCGTCGGGACCGTTACCTTGCGATATAATTATTTTAAGTTGAGGACTGTTTCCTTTGTATGTCTAGAAGGTACTCTGTAGGCCTGAACCCATGGTCGATAAGCACTCCAACCAACATCCATCACCATCACTTGGGATGTTGGCTCGCTCAGCTAATGTGGCACCCAATCCTTAGCTGATGGAGCAAAGATGGCGACTAAGTGGGTATTGTTATGGGGACGGGAGGGACACCCATGAAGCTTGCCCTGCGTCCTGGAGGTCAGGGGATAAGACCTGACACTAACTAGCGATTCCTGGCCTGCAGCATGATCGTGGAGCATACCACACGGGCGACTTTACATGTACACTGTACTCCGTACCAACAACAGAGTTGAACGAGCGGTGGGGGTGAAGAGCGCATATCCATATCCGAACCATACGTACTTTGACGAATGCTAGTGTGGGCTTCGAACAGAGCACAATGGATGGGAGAAGACATCAGTGAACCAATCTGCATAGTATGGTCCGTGGATCCGTTGGCGCTTGCCTGAAACCCCTGAGGCTGAAGGGTTGTCGGAAAAGGATAGAGAGAAAGCCGAATTGAATGTATGTACATATGTATTGTGCTGCATCTGGTTACGTGGAAGGCCAACCGTTAATGGGTGCATCCATCGAATAGCAGGGCTTGGAAAAGGCGACGGCGTACGCCTCAAGATCGACGGCTTGCTTGCTTGCGGAATCGGTCAATTTCCTTAGCACACCAAAAGCCGGTCAGCCAACAGCTAGCTGTCAGGTACCTTGCAGCAGAAGTGCGTGCGGTAGATTTTGTTACCTGACTGAAGCGATTGTGAAGTGCCTTGATGAAAGGTGAGATAAAAGGTATTCGCTGTTGCTAGCTTGAGGGAAGCACATACATGCCCAGTTAATAAAGAGCGATAGATTTTGTAGCCCACTCACTCACCTGCATGATCCATACAATGCCATGTATGTAATAATCCTTGTGTCGTCCCAGCCCCGGTCAGTGGGATATGCTCATATGCTGTTGTGATTGTTTGTTGTAGTTCAAATGGAAGCCAGCGGTGAGTATCATAATAGTACCTAAGAGGAATGGATGGATGGTAGAAGTCGTTACGCTCCTAGCGGTTGAATGTCAGGCGCACGTCTCAGTGGTCGGTCCCCAAAGAAAGAGGTGCCCCTACCACTCGATACTGCAACCCCACGGCTTTAGGCGTACAGACTGTGTGGCAGCCCCTACCAGAGCTAGGTACTAAGACAGCCATCCCGGGAAACCCCTGGACAGGCGCCCACCAAAGGAAGCTACAGCTCGTTCTTCTCCAACTTTTCGTGGATGGAAAGATTTGGGACCTGGACCCTAAATTCATCAATCAATCGCCCGCTCATTGTCTCCTCAGTGAGTCAATCACTCACTAAAAGGAGCCTCCTCCAGATTCCTAGCGTGCGTCGACACCCCTGGTCTGGTCAACATTCTATGCTCCGTCGCTCCTTGTCTTTCTTTGGTCTGCAAAACGACCTAGGTATCCGATACCAACGTACGTTCACAAGTAACCTGTACTTCATCCACGGGCGTTCCTCGTTAGGTAGATAACCCAAGACGGTACCTAAAAAAGTTACCTGTACGAGCACAGATCGACGCCGAATCCTCGTTCTTTCTCCTGGGTTGTGTTGTGTTGTGTTGTGTTGTGCTGTGCCATTTTCTCATCTCATCCTTCTACTCTCTTTATCACGGCCCTTTTTCCTTTCTACCACTTCACTTTCTTCTTCAACATTTGGGCTCGGTGGCTTTCTGGAGTTCTTGTATCTCCTTTATCCCCTGCGTTGGGTTTTTAGCCGGCTCGTCCATCCACTTTAAACTAACTTTTGGCTCCCGTTACGTGCAACAGAGCGGCGCTGGGCGACTGGCTCATCGCTACACATATAGCATTGCTTGCTGCGTTTCCTCAAGCGCATCATCTATCTGTACTCACCACGTTCCGAGCCTATTGTTGATCCAAATTCGGCCTCGAAAAGCAACGGTCTTCGCTTGGTCGTGAGTCGCCCACAGCTGAGCTTACCGTTATCGCTGTCTTCGTACTCGCCTGATAAAAAAGCCCTGGTACTGGTCCTGTCGTTCATGACCTAACTGAAACCCCAGCAACCCGACCTGATTTTGTCTTGTCGATCGCCCACCTCTTCAGATCAAAACCACAGCAAGTCAAGCAGAAGACACTGGCAACTGACCCGATAGCTTTTGCCTGCGACCCTCCGTTCGCTTCTGTTCCGCCCGTTTGTGGCCCAAACGCTACGATTGACATGTCATGGAGAACTCATCGACCCCTCTCGCCGACTATTTCTGGATCGCGGGCGTAGAGTCGGTGTCCTACCACGATCCCAACTCCCAGTCCGCCCCCGTTGTTGTTCCCGTCGAGTCTACCATTGTCGAGGATGGCGAGTCTGAGGATGAAGATACAAACGCCGGCCAACCAAAAGCAAAAGCAAGGCACTCACGCCAGGGCTCCGCCAACCGTCTCTCTCGGATATCTCTCACCGACCGTTTCTCCATACATACTCTCGACGAGACAGACGGCAATACCAAAAGCAACCGCAGCAGCGCCACTATTCGCGCTATAAACCCCCCTAATTTTGGCAATACCAACGGTAATGGCAATGGCAACAGCAGTACCAATGGCCAAAATGCCGGTCCCAGCGGCATACTTGGTGAGGGCTCCATGCTGATGGGCGACTTCGACTTTGATAAGGCTCTGGTCAAATTTGCCGCTGAGAGAGAGGTATTTCTCGAGGACCTGACATTCAGTGCGGGCGCAAAAGTGCAAGCTCGTGCACCAATGGTGAATCCTAGGGCGGAGAGGATCAAGGCAGAGGAAAGCGACAGCGGCAGACTGAGTCCTCTCAGGAGCATTAAGGGTAGCATCCGCCGCAAGATGAGCTTTAGGGATATGAACAGTGTGCGCAAGCAACCCAGCAACAGGATCAGCACCAGTCGCGCAGGTTTGTTCTCGTCATGCTCTGGACTTTGATCTTATCAAACTGCCAGGCAAATACAGGGACATTCGCTAACTTAGAATGATAGCCTCGATCCGAACCACGAGACGACTCAGCAATTACAACTCGGTAATTCCACCCCCCGAACCCCTTAACACCGACCCCGATATGCATCCTCTTAAACGACGCTTTGAACCGGTTCTTCTTGACCGATATCCTCCTCAGGAGGCTACAGATGAGATTGCTCGACGTGGGAAATTTCCTGACTATGTGCCCATGTTTGCTTTTCCCAACGATATTCAGATTGTTTCGTCCGATGACCGACCGCGATCTACATGGCATGGTTTTACTATGACTTCGGACGATAACTCCAAGCTATACGGTATAACTATTATCATCTGGACTGCTCTCAATGCCGAGGTGGCAGAGGAAGTGGAAAAGAAGTGCGAGCAATGGCGACAAAGTCACATGTCTGAAGAAGAGCGAGAGCTGGCAGCCAGCTTGGGAGTTCGCTTGGCTGGTGAACGCACTCATCTATCACAACTCCTTGCAAAACTCCCTACAATCCCGTCAGGCTCTCCAGCACGTGAGAGACTCGAAGATGAAATTAGCACTGTGGAAGAAAAGATCACCCTCATGACGGACATGCTTAGGCCCCTGAGACATGGAGCTGCGTCTAAGATCGAGGGTCTTACTGCTGGTGAAAGCGGACTCTGGACGCCCCGCGCATATGGTATTTTGGGCCGAGACGCAGCCAATATGTCCTTCTGGAAAGAATGGCTCAAGGCTATCGTCACGCCCATGACAGATGGGGGTGTCCTAAGAATCCCCCCGAGCTCACCCAGCGTGGGACGCTGGCAACCCCTTGAGCGATATGTCGTAAACCTATGCACCGAGGCATTCAATCCCCTAGGATCCAAGACTCAGGTTGAACTAGGAGTGCGCGAACTGCGACTTTATGCTCGGAAGGAGGCAGACAACGAAATTCCCGGTTCGCGATCCATTGATCTCTACGCCCTCTTCCGTTGCTTGTCACTCGAGAACATTGTCGCTCTGTTCGAGTATGCTATGGCCGAATCCCGTATTATTTTCCTGTCTTCTCACACCAGCATGTTGCACCTAGCCTGTCATGCACTCGCAAACCTGCTATATCCCCTGAAGTGGTCGAGCATTTTTATTCCCGTCCTCCCTGCGCGACTTCTGTCGGCTCTGGAAGCGCCTTGCCCATATATAGTCGGCATTGAGCGACGTTACGATAGAATTGAACTGCCCGAGGACGATTATGTGCTCGTTGACTTGGACAAGGATACGATTGATGCTACATCACAACCCGTCCGACTTCCTCGTCAGGCCCGGAGGAAACTCATGTCTCTTCTGCAGGTCGCGGCGCCCCACAAACTGCGATATGGAGTCACAACTGGACCGCCTCCTTATGCCATGGAATCATTCCCTTATGACGCCTTCTCCACTGAGAATGCCACCCTTTTCAGATCCGCAACGCCCAAGAGCACCCTAGGCAAATGGGTGACCCAAAGCTCGTCGGGATTTGGCGAGCCAGACCCGCCAAATGAGGTCCTGCCACCACTGTTCAATGCTTTCGCTTCGGCCAAGGTGGACAACGGTAAATCGGACAGACCCAGCACAAGCAAGTCTGGTAAGACCAGTCCTCAGTCGTCTGTATCCCCTGTTTCAATAAACTTCCCCCCAATGCCCTCCACGCCAGTTTCTCGAAGCGACTCTGGCTTTGCTTTGGCGGCGACTCTTCGAGAGAAGCGCTCTGGACATTTTGGCGAAGAAAAGATGCGGCGCAGCTCCTCCTTTGGCATTGATAAGCACCCGCCATATCACAAGCCAAACCTCCCCTTCCTCAACGGCCATCAAGCAAACCTGTCAATTTCAGCTATCTCGGTGGACTCTCAGAACTCCGTCGTTGGTGGTGGCGGTGGTGGATACGGGAATGGATATGCACCTTCAACCTACGCACAGTCAACGCTTGCGGCATCAACTATCATGCCCAGTATGCAGATCCAGCCTGTCCGAAACACAGAGACAACAGTTTGGGTCGAGGGCCATTGCTTCAACTGGATCCCCAAGGACAACACATCAATCTGCAATATTTGCAATGACCATGCCGAGGGAGATGGCATTTACAAGTGCACAGGCTGCAAGATCTTCTCCCACGGCAGGTGTCTCGGCCATGCTTCGCTTGTCTGCCCTGAGGCATTTCATCCCGACCGAATCCGAGCAGCTTTTGTTCGCTGCCTTGCAAGTCTCTTGTATACATACCGCAAGTACCTTGGACGACCTTCAAAGCAGCAAAAAGCAAACGGTCAGCTGTATGCCTTTGATATGGATGGTTTTATCAAAAGTCTTCCGCATGACCAGCACGACTATGCTACTATGATGCGGGAAACACAGTGTAAGTTTGGCCACGCCTCCTCGACGTTTGAACGGTCTGAATACTAACTCTGAACTCAAAAGGCTTCAATGAGTTTATCCACGACCGAGAAATGCAGCCAGCCAACAACGCCTCAATCCGTGTATTTGACGAGATCATCATGGCTAAGAAGGCCCGAGGCCGTTCCGGGTTATCGACGGGCCTTTCCCGCCTTTCCACCATCCGTGCATCTCATGGCGCCTCTACTTACGGGGGCTATGCCCCTCCTCGAGGCAGTTCCAATAGCAAGATACCTGCTTGGCTCGGTGACACATCCGATCATATCTGGCGGACTGCATCAGTGCCGTTACCCAAGGGAAACTTTCCAGGAGAGTATCGAACAGTTGTGACGAGAACGCCCGCACGTCTCGATAGGTCCTTGATGCGCGAGCCTCGTTCTATCCAAGGCATGCCTCGTGTAGAAGGTCGAGGTGCTCGCGGGCTCATTCGAAAGCAAGTTCCTAGCATGCTTGGCACAACCCCCCCGACGTGAGGATGAAATATTCAGGGGTCAATTACTTACATGAGGGGCTTCTCATGACTGTAATTGTGCGATGACGACATAACATAAATCATCCTCGCCTTGGGCAAGCAAGAAGATGTTCGATTACAAGACAGAAAAGCAAAATGAGGAGGGTCTATTGTGTACGATACCACGTTTTGTAATAATCTAGGTGATGGCGGGGAAGAAAAAAGATATATGACTCGATTGCCAAGAAGTTCTAGACGAATAGAGCATGGAGGAGTCAAGGCCTTCAAAGGTGGAACTGTCAGATGGTTACAGATCCAAATGAGAAGAAGGTGGAGTGAAAGAAGGGAAGAGAGGGCATTGCATCTCGCCTATAATAGACAAATATTGGATTCCCAATTTGCTCAATATGGCTGGATGATTAGGTTCACCACTTCTCAACTAGAGCATCCAGACGTACATATGCATGGTAGGTAGTTGTCGTTAGCATACGCATCAGCATAAGGGGCGGGACAGGAGTGCTGCACTTGGTCAAGGCTTTGGAATTGGAGGAGTTAGCGGCTACGAGATTCATACCAAGAAAGAAGATCGTTGATAACCACCCTATCCCCATGGAATCCCTATGGGAATGTGAATATAAAGTGCACTTTGGTGCTAATCTTACATGTAAACCTGGCTTCTGCAATCTTGTTGGTGTTCCACCAGCAAAGATACTCTCATCCCGTCCAGTCCTGACTAATATGATGCCGACACTTTTCTCGTTCTAAGTGGTCCTGCGCAGCTTCTCCGCTTTCTAGGCGTTAAGGTCCAGGTCCTCCCAGTGAATGTCCTTGAGAATCTTTCCAACCAGGGTGGAATAACGCAAATGTCCGTTCACAAGGTTGCTAACGTCGTGGTTTTCGACACCATCTGCTCCCTGGATTCGTTGCAGGCCTGCTACGCCGAAGTGAATGTTGGATGTACGATACAAGAATCCTAAAAGATAGTCACTTTCTGAAAAGACGTTGATCAGCCGACCAGACACAACACTCTTGAGGGTCAACCAAACCCGGCTCTCCGAAGGAGCGGGTGTGCCCATCAAGACGACGGAATCGATGAGGCCGAACTGACGTCTCTCAGCAAGAATCATCAGGCAAACATAGATAGCTCGGGCTGCCAAGCTGAACCCAATAAGGGATACAGGACGGTCTCCTTGAATCTTACTGCGCATTACAGCGTCGGCCAGCACCGCGCCGGCCTTCTCAGCGCGCACCATGCCCATGCTCCAGGGGTTATCAATGATCTTGCTCACTTTCATGAGCTCCATTGGCCAGGTGGCTTCGATAAGGCTTGTGAAAACTATTTTATGTTAGTATTTCTCGCTAGTCATCAGAACTTTCAACATACTTGTTCGCGAAGATATAGCTTTCTTGGCGGTGGCCCAGGCTGAACTTTTCACAACCGTTTCGAGGGCAGTGCCTATGTTGTTAAGGACGTTCATTTCCCATCGCAGAACGTAAACCTCCCCATTATCTCCAAGAATTTTCCAAGGCCCAATGAGGCTATCCTTGTCTGTTACCCAACCATTCATAGCAATCACCAAGCGTAATCGTCGGCAGCTGGCTGGGATAGCTTTTGCATCGACATAGTCCCCTTGAAGTCCTCCGCGGGTAGGAACAAGTCCAAAGTCCTGAATGTCTCGGGAGAACGACTCAATCATTTTCTCTGTGGGTCGTGCCATATAAATCCCAAGCATCGAGCCGGTGGAAGGGCCGTTATCTGCCATAGGTCCCAGCAGATCAGCAGCGTTTGGAAGTCGTAGTCCGAGTCCACCATGGGGAGTTCCGATACCGACAGCAATGAGCTGTGTTCCAAGCCGGAAGGGTCCAGTCATGGCAGCGATTCGTGCCTTTGATTTTAGGACAGGCTTATTCTCATCTTGATCCGGTTCAGACGCTTGCTCAATAGCTGCATCAACTGCAAGTTGGCTGAAACCCTCCGCGATGCGCTTCTCTTCCTCATGAAGCACCTTCAGGGGGAGGTTCAGAGATGAGGTCAGGTTCAGAAGTGTCATACGAGCATATGCAGTATACTCCTGAAGCGAGATAAGAATCAAGAGTGAGATGTGCAGCAACAGCTTGCGCTTATCGAGTGGCAGAGTCCAGAGGGAAGTTGGAATAGGGGGGAAACGGCGAGATAGTTCGCGATCAACGTGATTTGAAGGGGTGCGGGGGGTACCTGGTTAACATTAGCTATGAAAACACTTATATGCCTTCAACAGAGAAAGGCAACACGTCAAGGAACTTGTGTTAACCCACCAGTTGCCAGTGTTAGGCCTTCAACACCTCCAGTGCCTCCGCGACCAGCCCCTCTTCCACCACGAGCCACACGTCCACCACGTACAGCTCGTGCAGTTCCACGTCCACGGCCACGACTGTTAGATTGAGAACCATTTGATTCCATGACACTTAGATCGCGAAGACGCTGCAGAAAGATCGACTGCCACTTTCGGAAGAAGATAAGAGCTTCTTTCTTAAGCTCCCTCAGCTGAGGTATGCTGTTCTCTGAGTTATCCTTATCTGGGGACTGGCTTGTATCAACTCCCTTCTGTGACACCTTTGCGACAGGTTTGCACATCGAAGGAGCTCGAGGTTTCACATTCTCTTTTCCATTCGTCTTGAGTGACAAAGCCAGCCAGTGATGATGGCCGATATCGCCCAAGTCTCCCAGAGTAGGTGTGACAGGAGGAGAATCAAATATGACGCTGATGTCGTTATGAAGCTTCTCTGTTATGGCAGTGATAAGAGTGGTCAAGTCGTTCTTCTCAGCGATAGAGATAACACCGGTCAGGTCAACGGGCCGGCGAGATACTGGACTTCCTCGTCCACCTCGAGCCATGATTTCAGTGTTTGGAATCCTGAAAAGCTAGATGACAGACTGATTTCTTTGAGTAGGACGGATATCTGACTATTCTTTCCGGTGTCGATCTCAAACAGCCTTTTCTTGTATAGAGGTAAGGATCGTGATAGTATGGGTGCTTTGAGTGTCGAAAGATGATCAAGTTGCGTCAAGTTGTGGTATCAGTGAAAGGTGCAGACGATCAACACAACAAATACCTGAGGTTAATTGCTTCTCAGACCGAAATGTTTCTCGTGCTGGACAACTCAACCATGGGAAACATATAGTCAAGTCAGTCAAGCAGAAGTCGTAAACAAGTGACGGGCTCGATGCAGTTGGTATAGCAAAGCCGAGCGAACAATTAAAAAGAGCTAACAAAAGCACCAGACGCAGTCGGTGGTAACGACGAAAGTGAAGTTACAAATAGAGAATGGTCAAATGGGAATAGAAGACAAACAGAAGGAAGAAGAGATGGAAGGCAGGCAACATGCCAAGCGGAAGGAAAGATACGGATACAGTCGCGTGGTTTCCGCAGCAGATTTCTTGCTTTGCATGCTTACAACGCGGATACAGCGATGAAGAAGTTCGTGAAAGGAAGGAGTTATGGAAGAAAGTGAAATATAGAGGAAAGTGGGAAGGGAGTGGAGGCGACGACGGGAGGTGACAATGGCAGGAGTGAATGCGGTGCACCTTCAGGATGATGCTTCACCAGAGGCCTTGACAGTGTCGCCAGCTGGCAGCCGTATGTGACTGGCCGCTGCCGCCTCAGTGCCACTGCCAGTGTCAGTTAGATCAACCACTCCATATCTACTTAGGTATATACCACCATTGCCTTAAAAAGCTCGCCTAGATACCCAACTCTCCCGCAGACAAGGGGGCAAACGCGGGTGCAGCAGTGTCACAATGTACGATGTGATGTGTATGGGGTCATCCGGCTCACTGTGTGCACCTGCTCCTCTAGTACCTATCAGTGCATGTATATACTGGTAGACAGAAAGATATGGACCCGGATCGCTTCACTTCGTTGCGTGCCTCTTGTATCTGCATGTTACCGATCAGGTCTGTGAAACTCGACATCATTTTGCATTTTGGTTGTTACTGTCATCTTCTATTATGACAGTTCGTTTTATCCTAATTCCTCCCAACAGACTTTTCATCAAGACTATCACTGCACAACAAAAGGTTTGGTACTTTGGCCTATGGATGAAGGGGGCTGCAACTCCGCAACGTTGTGTTACTCGCATCCCGGACGGAGGCTGTTCAATACCTATTGTGATCATAATCGATAAGGATATGTCTGAGTGAAAGACATGATCGACCCTAGCATTCGTTAAACTGACAGTGCAGATACTTTGAACCTGACTCCAGGTCATTATTGTCACAATCAAGTATACCCGCCACATTGTCATTCACTCGAGCTACTAGTGTCACGCAAAGCCCTTCGGCTTCACTACCCGGTGTATCGTGGCTAATCAATGTACAAATCAGAGGGTTGTGCTACCGTATTTCGGTCGAGCCATCGGTGAGCATGAGGCGGGCCGCGTGATAGCTGCAAAATTGATGCGCTGCAACTGGAAATTTTGTGTAAGAACATTACATCTCGTTTCTTTTGGCGCCTTTCAAAGCTATAATAGTACGGTTGGGCAAACCATGGAAACAAAGAAGCGAACAACAGATCATACTTGTGCCTGGGAAATATCATGGTCAAAGCACACGGGACACTGCATACCTATTCAGACCCTTCCATTTCATGATATCTCTGATGCGCCGAAACAGCGAACAAAGGAATACAATGACCACAAAGAGGACATAATGTATTGTCACCCATGTCCCAATCATCATCATCTTCGTCCCCACCGTCGCCTTCTGACACCGTTTGTGTAATTTCCTCACTCTGTGCAACAGGCGTGTCTTCCATCACTTGAAAGGGCTTCAGCACTTCGTCTTGACGCTTGAACATGACAGATATATCCCTGCCTGCTCCCGTCTTGTCATCCGCTGCACCAACAACCATGTTTGCCACGCAGATATTGAGCATCTGTAGATTCCATCGCTGTCCCTTCTCCGGGGACAGACGCCGGAGCAGTGGCAGGAGAGCTTCACTGACAAGCCGCTCCGCGATATGAACGATGTCGTCTTTGGAATCAAAGATAAAATGTGGTAAAGACCCAGATCGAGAGACCCGACTGTAGTTCTGACCTTGCGCTGAGTGCAGATACGCCCATGTCCTGAGCGCTAATCGCAATGTCTTCGGCCGGGCAATCCATTTTTGTGCCCCTGGAGTGTCTGCCGCATCGTCAGGTACGAGAAGGTCTATCCTCATTCTTCGAATGAGTGAGCATGATAGCTTGTGTAGCTCTTCCGTTATTTGTGCCAGCGTATCTAAGCCCTTGTAGGTATCCTCGATACTAATCTGGGTTGGCACATCGCTGGCTTCCTTTACCGCAGTTGTATCGACTCCATGTAGTAAGCCCCAAATTCGTACGCCTGCCCCTTTCTCTGACCCAGGCCCAGTGAGTAGCTTTTCTATTGCCCCGGGCGAGATGTCAGGGTGGAGGCGCACATCGGCAACTGTTACAGGATTGTCACTCAACTCTGGGATCACGGATACACCTTTACTCATGTCAGCACCGGCCTGAGTACCAAGTACCTGAACAGTTTTAAACCCTAGCCCTGGAATTCTTCGCAATTTGTGGGCGTCTACGAAGGCGATCACCTCGTCTTCAGTAATAGCCATTAGTGTCGTTTGGTTTCGAGGCTTATTCTTGCTGCCGACAAGTTTGCTGAGCATCTTGTTAGTAGAGATCCCACAAGTGGATGTAAACCCATGTTTTTCTTCCACCTGCTGCCGTAGGAACTGGGCAAAATGTGATCCCAAGATGAGGCGCATATAGGCTAGGTTGCTTAGGTCAGGGGTGGAAACGGGTAAGCCTTCAACACATCCGGCAATGCTCGTCACATCGCAGTGAAATCCTCGTTCAGGATCACTTCTGGAAAGGCAAAAGAAAGACTCTTCTAGGGACGCCCGGTTGAGGCAGGATAAGTTGTACTCAATGATATCCGTTACGTCTGCGAGAGCATTGTGGTCTTAGCCAACACAATAATTTGGTTAGGATGCGAGATGACAACATACCCATGAACACCTCATCAAATCCCAGACGTTCAACTTTGTGATTCCACGAAAATGTTTTAAAGAAGTTGAACAGGGTCTTGCTCATGTCACGAAAGGGGGTAAGGTCTTCGCCGTCGACGAGGACAAGCTCTGGACACAATCTTTTCGCCTCAGAGACGGACATAAGCTTTGTGAGACCGCGAGCCCGAGCATTATAGTTACAGGTAGCTAGACAATTCTTCTGCTTGACGCCTAATGGTAGTTTCTTGAGCTTCGCGTCCTTGTTCTCAAAGACCTGTGCATAGAAACAGTCGTAGTCCTATACAGTCCAGCCAGTTAGCAACGACCAAGGTCATGATTAGAGCTTGGTGGCCCACGAATTGTAAGATGATTCGAGCGTCATTCCTCTTAGGTCTCTTCTTCCTCGGCGGCTCCATCCTTGACTACGGCTGCCAACCTAATGGGCGAAGGATTGGGGAACATGGGCTCAAGTTTCATGTGCGAGCGGACGGATGGAAGTAGTCGAGAGTGAGATACAGCTCAATATCCAGGCCAAGGTTGTTCAAAGAGCCAGTTTATTTGAATACGGGATCTTGTTTAAAATCAAATAGGGAAGTTACGTGCAATGGAAGAGTCAGCACATGAAATCAAATCTGGGCATGAAATTCAGAGAATGCCCTGAGGTGGGCTGCAGATTAGTGGTGTTGCCTTCTCCCTTAGTAGGTACCTAGGTACAGTAGGTCCCTCAGGTGCCCGTGCCTGGGCGCTGGGTCTGTCCACGAGGTGCCTGAGGCGTCGATTCCATTCTGTGGATGTGACTTACACCACGCCCTGCATCATCCATCATCAAGTTACCTGTATCAGCAAACAACGAACGATTGGTTTTCCTGATGGAATGAATCACCTTGGATGTAATCGCCTGAAGAGCGAAATAGGTCTTGTTTTTTCGAATCTGATAAGGTGCAGAAATAGACGCGACATCTATCCATACTTTTGTTTCAGGCGACTCTCTCTCCCCTCTCTCTCGACACATGCATGGCACCCTCATGTTCGTGTCCACAGCGGATAGGTAAGCTAATATTTCTGCTTCATCCATCCCGATGAAGCGGTAGAAGTCAAATCCCAAAGGGCAACGTCAAAAGAATTACGGGTGCGGTACCCATTAGGTATGTGACTGACATGCTGGGTGCTACTGTATGTCAGTCATTCTCAGGAATAACTACTGCAAACACCAACACCTCATCCCTGCTTTTGGCGAGTAGATAATTAGACTCGATGCTCGGTTGGATGAACAGTCACAATCTCGCCTGTCTGTATGTATCTGTACGATCCAGCCACTTCTTCAACCGTCGCCGATCCCTAAGTTCTCAACTCAAGCGAGTCTGACTCTAGTCTCCCCGCTTTGATCCTTGTCCAGACGACAGACACTACGGCGCAGTTTCAGCCATCCACAGTCGCCCTGTAGCCGCCCAAGTATATACTCGATTTGCAAGAGAAGGTTGTCTGGCCCAGCCAATAGCGTCAACTCTGAACTTTGAAAGACTTGCATTTGGACGAGACGTCCTCACCGCATTTGTTGATTATTCTGCTCTTATGTCAACAATCACCCTCCTCATCACATCGTTATTGTTTGTTTGAAGATTGTCAGCTCTTTTGCGTCAGCCCTAACTAAACAAGCGCAATTTCAACAAAGATGGCCGAAGCTTTGAAAACAAGGGCAAGCAAGCCTTGTCAAAATCATGGCTTAGAACATGGCTGAGCATCATCCCGCCGCCGCCGTTGCGTATTTGCTCTTGTCGAAGGATCATACCGACTTTTTCGAAAAAGCCCTGGACACTAAAGAAGGATTGTCTTTGTTTATACATGCACGCAAGAGCAGTTCTCAAAAAACATGACGAGAACGCAAATGACCAGTCATCCTCTTCTCAACTCCTCCACGCCAAGGCGCCATGTCGTCTAAGGGAGGGGACATTGGAAACCCTCTTGCATAGACGCCAGCGCGAGTGAAAGAGCCGACTTGTTAGCCGCGTGATTGGACATGAGTGAAGCTCACCAGGATCATACATTCAACTTCGGCGCTTGCGCCTCTAACGCTTCCCACCAAGTTGCTCTGACGAGCCAACCACAGCGCCCGCCAATGACATCCTCGTCAACTTGCTACGCTTTTGGCAGGCCAGAGTCTCCCGGGGCTGAATCCTTCTCAAACCCCCCGATATTTCCGCGTCTAGATCATGGAAGGCTTATCACACTGCATGCATGCTTAGGGGCGCTTGTTTGGGTGCCAGGACTGGGTCATAGAGTAGATGAAAGCCCTGGTCATGTCTCCCCGCCCACCCAAGATCCAGTGAGATGCATGTCTCACTGTCTATCATCCTATATAGACGCAATGTCCTCGTTTCTCGCTGTTTGTTCGCGTTGTTTCTGCGTTTTTGACATTGCAACGTCTTTATAATCCCTGTCGGTCCCGGTCTCTCGGTACCAGCGTCTCCGCCTAGGCCTGTTGGACGGTGGTTGCTTGTCTGTTGGTTGATAGACACAGTCACTTGCAACTCCACGAGGCCGATTCGGCAGCTCATCTCTTGTGTACTCCAGCACAGCAACCTTCTCGGTCTACCTATCAACTACAACTACGGCTACAGCTACAGCCACAGCCACAGCTCCATCTAGCATCATGGCATCTTCTCAAGCTCTACCCAAGAAGCCCCGGCTTTCACTTCAAATCAAGACAGTATGTAGTCCGGTCACCAGGTCATCGAGAAGTTATGCAGTGGACCCGAAGGACCCAACTGCCTTTAACACGCTGTCCAATGTCTACGTTACCACAATCGAAAGGGCAACCCCATCTCAGCATGAGCCCATTACTGCCATCAATACTTTGCAAGCTTTCAGCTTGACAACTCCAGTGGAACGACAGGACCCGAAACACAGAGTTGTTACGCCCTATGTCGCTTCATACCCTGAGACTCCTTCATCCGATACAGCTCCTTCGCCACATCCAGGACTGGAAATCAACTACCCGAGCACAATGACGGCCACGCCTCCTCTGTCCGCTGGTCCAATGGATTCAAACACTCACAAGGCCTTTAGCTTTTCCCCTGCTGATATATCCGCGGCCCCAGCAAGAATTGATAGCTTACAACCCGATAAACGTGCTCTTGCTCGCCCACAAACTCTTGCTGAGTTGACCCTGCAGGCCCCTTACACACATCCCCGATCACTTCACAGTATCTTACGCAACTCTCCTCTTCCTCCACCCACAGCCATTCCTCCTCCATCTCCACGGCGACAGTCGCGGCGGCTCCAAGATAGAGCAAATCGAAGAGTGTGCTACAACAACCCCCTCACTCAGGAAATAGTGACAAATAAGTACACGAAATCTCATATTGACCTCCTCGTTGAGGAGGCTTCACCACATTCCCCTCCGTGCGTGCCCCCTCAGCCCCAGAGTGCTGTCGATCTAGCTTCGGCATTTACACCAAACGAGATCCAAGATGGAGGACAGACACCTGGGCCTTTTGAGGATATGCGTCGCCGCATGACAGGACTGGCCGCATCAGGCACTCCGCTTTCCCCGTCGGGACCAAAGGGCATCTCAAAGCGCAAGAAAAGGGAGAAGAAGCGTAGGTGGGTATGGACAATCGGCCAAGAGGATGACGGTGATGACGATAATATTGGAGGGTCCATTGCTGCCCTGAGGGCTGAGGCTGCCAAAGCCAAAGACGTCGAAGAGATCAAGACACCTGTGACGGCCATCAAGGCACCCCTCATAACTTTTCTCACGGCACCGACACCAAGCACGGGTGACTTTCAGGGCTGGAGTGGCATCTTGAAAGAGGATAACGATGTTGAAATGTCTGACACGAGCAGTTGTCTTACAGTACCAGAAGAATCTCAGCACATAACTGGTGAGATGGACTTGGATATCAAGACTCCGATCGCACGCCAAGATGAGGAGAGCCAAGTCGTACTCATGCTACCAGAAAATCCTCTCAGTAGACTTGGTTCCAGTCCTGCTCTAAAGAGGGATTCTCCGGTGCCGCCAGATATGCTACGTACGGATTGAATAAGTTCGGGAAAGACATGGATGTTTATTATTGGGTTTCTTGCATTACCGGCGGTCCTCAAGCATTTGATTAAAAGGAGTTCTGTCACTGTAATTCTAACGAGGATTCGGTAATATGAGGATACCGAGCTCGAAAGTGGGCATTTATGAGGAATGAATGAATAAAATGAACATGAAATTATCTCTTAGCTCAGTTTCATATCTCGTGCGTCTCCATTGCCATAACCTAACACATTGTCATGTCGGTCCACGTCACGGGATGTGTTTATGCAATGCAGACCCAAGAGGTTCGCTCTAGGGTAGCTGTAAATTGAGATAGTGGTGGTTTCCACCACAACAAATGATTGTGATGATAGTATCGGAATACCCCGGTGTAGTTTAGAATGAACTTACCTTGCTCTTTTGTCAGTTTATTTTCACACCCGAGGTATGGTCTTGGGTCTTCTGGTGGCCCGAGGCTTGTGCATCAGAGACTGGCACTTGTATATCTTATTATGGATAGACGAGCCAACCAAGGTGGTCAGAAATATCGAAAGCCGCTAGAATACAGCAGACCCAGACGTACTCATTACGTTACTTGATATATTTCTCGTAGCAAACGCTCAAAATATCATTACATGTCCGCCAGTACGCACTCAGCTCTCAACAGAGAGTGCCTTGGCACCAATCAGCTTGCCGTCAGCGTGTGAAACGACCCAATACTCGGTCCTCGTAGCATCTCTCGTCACTTGATATACACGAACATCGTTACCCTGCGAGGCTTCTCGAACAGCCTCGATGACGTCGGTGTATTTGCCGTGAGAGTCCCAGTTGAGAGGATCCAGGATCTTGATATCTGCCGAGTCGGGGGAGGAGTGGTCGATGAGTTTGGCGAATTCGGCTGGCAACATGTCAGTTTATAATCTTCATAGGAGGAGTGCACTTCTTACACTCGCTGGGGAGGCCATTCTTGCCCTCCCACTTGAGAGAAACCTCTTGGAAGGGCTCGTCTGCGTCGGAGGTGTACACGGCGTTCTTGCACACGTCACTGATAGGTTTGGGGACTTGAGCGCCCTGGTCCTTGGTCTTGAAGGGTGCCTTTTCTTGAGTTGCGGCACCAGCGCCTGTGTCTTGGTTGGCCTTGTTCAAGAAAGCCATGTAATCGTCGTCGTTTGACATGTTGAGGGATCTGGTGTTGCTGAGTAGTCTTGTGTTGTGTCGAGAGGCAGTTGTTCGCGGGAGGACGGTTTGATTTCGAGAAAGAAGAGAGCCAAGATTCAGGTTGGCGAGGCGTCTGAAAGGAGTTCGAAGTGTCATTGGGACAAGATCTCAGCTCAGCTCAGGCGTCAAGTCAAAAGCTGTAACGCAACCAACATGCAGATGCAAGTTTGGGGAGTGGGGTGACGTCAGGCACGGGATTCACAGCAGGGGTACATTGACCAATCACAGACCATAAATGAGCACCATCACTCAGCACGTCCTCAAACTACTAACCTAGTAGGGTACCTAGGTGGGTATTCAGTCAGTATTGAGGTCATTCTATCAAGAGTGTAGTGCACTTATACCATTTTGATTGATTTAGATGCCGGCTCTTCTCAGACGACCTAGGAACCTGTCCTCCTTGAGTTCTTCCAAATCAATACCAAAGAACCTGGCATATAAAGGTGCCAAATGATGAGGTCCGCACGGTCGAGCATCACCGCTAGCACGTCGTTTGTCAAGGAAACCACCCAGAAGCGTTCGAACTGCGTTTTCGAAATCCTTTCCATGTTGTGAGATCAATAAATCCCGATCAATATCTTCAACATCGTCAGCTGCGGCTGGAGCTGCAGCATGCTTGACAAGGTCAACATCTATAATCGCTGCTTTGACCATCGCAGCTTGTCCCTCGTCAAAATATGGGACACTGATATAGTGTTCGTCCATTGTAGAGTTGAGGCGCTTCTGTGAACGAGGATCTTTGGTGACATTGAGGAAATCGTGGAGAAGAACTCGGATCCTGAAGCCAAGGATGGGGTCCGCTGCGATAGTCGAGGTCGTCGTAGTGAACGCATTTGCTGGTGCACCTGAGGCGGCCTCCGTCCTGTTGGTCTTGCTCTTCTTTTTGCCCATGTTTGCGTATCAATCAGGGCGATGAACAAACAAAGAACAATCCCCGTCTATCACTAGTAGGTATTCACTTTGCAAGGTCAAGACTGAGTTGAGTTTGAGTAAACGTAAACCACAAGTGGGAGCTTCACTATGAACAATAGACTTTACACACAATACAAGCAAGCATAGCCTCAGAAACATACATCTTGACATGCAACAGTTTGATAAATTATAATCAATATTATGGCAACAACGACGTGATCAACTGAGACTCATTTAATCATGAATATCACTCTTGCTGTGATATCTTGCATGTACTGCTAGGTTGAGTCGAATTGGCCAGTGAAGCAAGCATTCATGCAGCTAGAGACGGATGATGGAATCAAGGCAGGTAAAAATGCAATTTTAAGATAGTTTTTACGACATATGTACCTATCTACGTATCGGCATGTCTTCCATGACACCAAAGTTTCGTTTAGACAGCCACAGAGTGACACACAAACTCAAGTCAAACACACATTCACCGGAGAACAAAGGTACAGTCATATTAACATTGGGAATCTCGTTAGAATTTTTAAAAGCCATCCCTCTTTTGGCTGGACTTTTTTTTTTTCGTTCCATGCCAGTTGTAGCCTAACCCAGCCTAAACGCAAGGCGTACAGTAGTAACGAACCAACCCTCGACACCGGTGCAATGAATTGGTCAAGACAAGAAAGAGAACAAACAGCCGCTTTAAGCGGTGGAAAGATCCTTCTTGAGGGTACCCTGGTACTGCTTCTTCTCCGCAGGGGTCTGGAAAGCACCGTGTCCAAACTCGGACGACGTGTCGATCCACTTGAGGCTGACCTTCTCGAGAGCTCTTCGGGAGGTCTGGGGGAACATGGTCTTTCGGAGAGTCATGACTCGCTTCTTGGTACCAGGGATAGAACCCTTGACCATGACGAAGTCGTTGTTGACCTCACCATAGCGGACGAAACCACCGAGACTATCAAGTGTTAGCAATTGTCAGCCGATACCTAACGAGTTTGGGTTAACATACGGAGTGATGGTCTTCTTGGTGACATCGATCTCAGTGGCGGCATTGTCGTCAGCGTCGCCCTTACCAATGCGGTAGATCTTGTGGTTGACCGAGGTTCGGTGATGGTAACCTCGCTGACCAGCACGGGCAACTGTCCACTGGACGTGGGAAGGATGCCAAGCACCGATACAAGCAACCTTTCGGAGACCCTTGTGAGTCTTGCGAGGAAGCTTCTTGGTACCCCAACGGGCGGTGACACCCTCGAATCCGTGACCCTTGGTAACGGCAATAACGTCAATCATCTCATCCTGCTCGAAGATGCTGGAAATGTCAACGGGCTTCTCGAAGAGCTCCTGGCCGAATGAGACCTTGTCGGCGATGGAACCACCGTTGACCTGGATCTCCATGAGGTGGGCCTTCTTCTGCTTGAGAGGGGTCTTTCGGATCTGGGTGTGGGCGAGGACACGGACGACGGTGCAGTACTTCTTGATGCGCTCAAGCTCGCGGGTGATGGAGGCACCGCTGTTCTCGGAGTGCTTCTTGGCGTACTTGGTGAAAGCCTTCTTCTTGCTCTTGTACCAGTTCTTGTAGAATCGGCGCTTGAGCTCGTCGCCCAGATGCTCGGCCCAAACGGTGGTGAGGGATCGCAGGCCTCGGGGAGTCTCGATGTATCCCACAAGACCAACAACGATCATCTAAAAGATGTTAGCCATAGGCACATAGCCAAGCGGGCTGCATTGTTCGTACAGGTGGGGTATCGACGATAGTAACCGCCTCAACAATCTCCTTCTTGTTGGCCTTGGCGCCAGGTCGGTCGAGGTCACGAACGATGGTGGTCATACCAGCCTTGTAGCCCATAGCAGCTGTCAGATGAACTGGCTTCTTGGGGTCATCCTTGGGGAAGCTGTTTGTCCCAATGCATTAGCCAATGTCTTCCTCGGCTGAGAGAGATTGCCAAAAAGATTTTTCTTCTTGTTGGTGCAGCAGAAAATACTCACGACTTGACCTTTCCACGGTGACGAGCAGCGCGCTTCCTGGGCAGATAAGCCAGGGAGCCGTGGCGGGGAGCCTCATACTTTCGGTGCTGCACATATTGTCAGTTTACCCAAACTGAAGCAATTGCTTCCACTGTCGAGATCTTCACTTACACTCATCTTGGGCTGGCTGTGTGGTTTGAGGGGGTTAGTATGAACCTGAGTTGTCAAAGCCTGAGAAAGAAGAGATAAAGAAATAAACTGTGGGCGAAATTTTAAGCGAACCGCTCGAAATTCGTGGGGTGGCCCGTGCACAGCCAGACCCCACCGGCCTTCACTCACCGAGCCGACACCGAAAGAATCGAGGGCTAGATTCTACACCGAGAAGGAAACCCTCCAGTCCCTCACGTGACTCCAGTCGTTTCTGAAGGTGGTCTAGCGTGCTCATGTACAAGCAGGGGTAGGGTGAAATGTCTGCAGTCCAACGTCACTGAATGAACACGGTTTGTCGAGTAACGATACAACTGAGTTTTATTGATCAGAGTAAGGAAATTAATGTGCATAATATTCTTGTTCGCCGGTGAAATCGTAGCCAAGAAGGACCATAACCCCCGGTTTTGAATTTCTGTCTTGAGCCTCCCCGTCCAAACAAAAGAAATCACGCCCCCAGATAATAGTGGTATACAAAAAGGCAGACTAATCGGCACAGATAAGAGATGTCTTCAACTCATAAACAACACGCAGCTGTCAAATTATCATTCATTCAACTTTTGTGATGGTACCAGAAACTCCGTTTACACCAGCATTCGCGGGAGTGGATGTCTTGGCATCTCCAGCTGCCGAACTAGGACCAGAGCCATTTGTGACAATAGTCGCCTTCTTCTCGTCTTCCCCACTGTCATCATAGTCCTCGTCAACGTCCATCTTTCTTGCTGCCCTTTCAGGCTCTGTAGGGGGGGCTGCGCGAGTAGGTGGAGGAACATGTTCCAGACTTGGGGGACGATCTTCTTTGGGTGTAGCAGATACTGGTGGCTTCTCATGAACAACGCCAGACATCGGAGTAGGTGGCTGCTGCATTGGTGGTAAGTGGCTGGGACCAGGGGCGTGGCTCGGGGGGTGGTGGGCTGCTTCTGAGGGATGATAGCTCTCAGTGGCATGGCGAGGTGCTGATTCGGGTCTGCGGGGTTCCTCGCGGCGTGGTTCATCAGGTCGGCGAGTATCATCGGCCCGTCGAATTTCGGAAGAGTTACGACGATAGTTATCACGAGGAGGAGTTGACGGTCTTCGATGACGCATGTCATCGAGTCGAACTCGGTTTTCCTCACTGGCTTGCTTCTTGGCAGCAGATTCTTCTTCCCACTCTCGCATACGCTTGGGGCCGACTGAAGGTGGCCGGTCATCCATTCTCTGCATGGCAGCCTCCGCCACTGCGGGTGGAGGAGGCGGTCCTGGCGGCCCGGATGGTCCTTGAGGGCCATTCTCAGTTCCCTGAGCAGCCATCTCAGGATGTTGAGGATACAGAGGAGGGGCTTGGTGCTGAGGGTATGCAGATTTTGGCGAAGGCATGCGGTTGTCATGAACAGGGCGGCCATCGGGTCTAGGGCTGTTGGTAGGTCGGAAAGGAGCCATGCCGTTGGGACCATTGATGTTGCTGGGTGGGGGTGCTGATGCTGACGGTGTCGCTCCACCCCAGTTAGGATTTGCGACTCGTCGCTCAGAAGCGGGAGCAGAAGGCTGGGATTGTGGAGGAGCGTGCGGTGGTTGAGAGTATTGATGGCCGGGAGGAGGGGGTGTTTGACCACGGCGAGGGCCGCCTCGGTTGGGGTCGTTATAGGGCTGGCGCAACTGCTCTTGCTGAGGGCTAGGTTGTCGCAGAGGTGGTGCAGGTCCTCCACGGAAAGGCTCGCCTCGGGCTTCATAGGGATTGGGGGGTTGCGGTGGAGGGTTGATGTTAGACAGTCTGCCCGCCCAGTTCTCTCCGGGGCCTTGAGGAGGTGGTGGAGGACCGGCAGCAGGCGGCTGTTGAGTTGATCCTCCCCATTGTGGTCCAACGGGACCAGCGGCCTGGTAAGCTTGCGGGTGAACATCTGCAGGCTGAGGAGCAGGAGGAGGTCCTCCGTTGGTACCACCAGAGCGAAGGAGCTGAAGTCTTGCCTTGATATGGGGGTTGTTAGGGTCAAGCTCAGCAGCACGCTGGTAAGCATCTAAAGCATCCGTAATCTGATTGTTGCAGCTTTCGTACTATCAAGTTGTCAGTATACAACCAAGAGAAAAAGGGCTGACCGATGAAACATACCAGAGTTCCCAGATCATACCAAACTTCTGAGATATAAGGGTTCAGCCTGATGGCGCGAGAATAAGCGTCAAGTGCGTCCCTGTACTGGTTGATTTGATAGTAAAGCACACCGATGGAGCACCAGAAAGTTGGATTCTTTCCATCTCTATAAACAGCTTGTTGGTAAGCCTCATAGGCTTTTGGATACTTTTGCTGCGACATGTAGCATCGGCCCAAGAGATACCAACTCTGGGCATCTTGATTGTCTGGTCGCATGTTAGAATAGGTATTAAATTGTTTTGCGTTCGTCACGTACCTGCGCCGACCGACTTCTCCAAATATTGGATGGCTCTATCTTGGCTCTCATAGGTGTTGCTCTGCTGGTGATGCAGCCAACCAAGCTGCTGAAGAACTTTAGCATGGTTGGGTGAATGGTCGAGGACACGTTGGTAGGCAGCCTTAGCGCTATCGAACTGTAAAAAGTTAGGCATGCCACTATATTTGCTGCTCTGGCAAGACACTTACATCCTTCTGCTGCTCATGGACATGGCCAATCTGGAACCAGATGTCTTCCTGCGTCAAGGGACCAGGAGGAGAATTGACAATGTATTTGAAACACTGCAAAGGTTAGCTATGCGCATCAAAAGTGGGCACACAAGACCAGAACGTACCTCAAGACTCTGAACCCACTTGTTCTGTTGTTTGTATATTATACCGAGTCGGAAGTAGATCTCATTTGCTTTCTCGAAATCAGGCTGTATGTTCATAACTTGAGAGAACGCTTCTTCAGCGTAATCGTAGCTGCCATATCGATCATACAGTATACCTATACCATACCACAACATAGGATCCTGCGTTGTCTTGTCAGCATGTTGCGAGCAATGCGAATATTCCGCCTGGTGTCCGATTACTCACCTTAGGGTCTCTCAAGTTTACCAAAGCCTGTTGGTATGCATCGTAGGCCTTTTGAAGATTTTCTGTCATTAAATAACAGTGCCCTGAATAATTGGTCAGCGTCGTGTTGTCGCGTCATGGCAGCAAACATACCGAGGTTTCCCCAAGCTTCGCCGTTGTTGGGCTCAAGCTGAACGATGGCGCGGAAGAACTCTAGCGCCTTCTCGAAAGCTTCACGGGTCTTGTAGAGTAGGCCAATTGCGTTCATGGCCTGGCTTGAGTTGGGGTTAGCCTGGAGAGCGCGCTCGTATGCGTGCATGGCTTCATCTGCATTGCGCAGAACCTCGGCATAGCTCCCTATACATACGTAAGCCTATGTCGTCTTGTCTTGCGAACGCGACGCGACAACCACTAACCTATTTGCAACCAAACAGCCTCATTCATCGCCGCGATCTGATGTGATGGCGCAAACTGAGGCGGCGGCGGAGGGGGCGGGGGCACCTGGCCCTGATGCTGTTGCATTTGCATCATGGTCGGCGACGCGTGATGGTTCGCCATTGGGTTGGCTCTGAAACTGGCGATGGAGTTGCTATGGTACAGCAGGGGTCGGACTTGACAGCTGATGTGCGACAGACGCGAAGTCGAATGAATACCACGTGGTATGCGAGAGAGGAGAGTCGCGGTCGTGATTCAGAAAGCTGTTCCAGCTCAAGGGTTCGTGATGAGTTGACGATAGTGGCCCCTACCCGACGAGTAACAAGGGCCAAGCGAATTGAACAAAATGTCTAGGCAGAGCCGCGGCTAAGGCTGAAGCGCTGCGAAAACAATACGCAGGGAAATCGAGGGTCAATGGCAGCCCAGATGGGAATAGAAGAGTGCGGGATGATGGAAGAGATAAGATGCAGGGCAATCCAAGGCGCGACGGATGAGGCCTTTCGCGGGCATGGAATGCGTTGCAGAAGAAGAAAGTGAGGAGTACAGGATGGGGAGAAAGGACCTGAGCAAACCCGTTCCCAAACTCACCTAACCCACGACCAGCGGGCAATTTAAGCGCACGGTGGCGTGGAGTGGGATGGGGGATATGAACCCACTCACACACACTACCCGGACTCCATCCAACCCAACTCAACGCACGCGCTCTCGAGGCTCGAGGCTCACTCACTCACGGTTATGTTAGGTTAGTTTAGGTTAGGTTAGCCCATAGCTTACATACAGTAGGTACATACAGCCCAGCCCACACACACCTCACACCTCACACCTTTCACCTCACTTCAGTTTCCGATGCTGTACCCGGCAAATCACACCCTCCCTACACGCCAACCTACTCTGGCTTAGCCTCCATGGATAGGTAGCCTTCACTCTCTAGTGCCCTACGTCCCTACGGCCTACTGCCCGGTGGCGGCGGTTTACAGGCACGTACCACCTAGAGTGAAGTACGTACTGGACCTGATACTGGCCCTGTAACTGCAACTGCAAGTCTGCAAGCTGCACGCTCAAAGGTAACCTAAAGCTACCTACCTAATAAGCATGAGATAAATATGGAGCACCGAGCAGGTCCCTATCTTTCTATTCTGCGACCTAGGTACGGATCAGTGCGCAAGGGATTACAGAGGCTCCGCTTCAACCTTCGTCAGTTCACACGACGCATCGCAAGAACCACGAGGACTCAATAAGCGGGAGCAATCAGAGTTATGATTTGGCAGTGGGTTATTTAGGTTCCTTCAGTACACTTGGTTCATTCACCAACCCATTTTCCCCCCTATTATCAACTTAGACATCAACAATAAAAATTATGGGCGTGTATCCTGTCACGTCTGTCTTTATTGACTTTGATATCCTCCCCTGCTTATCTGGTGCTGATCAGAGAGAGGGCAGATGCAGATGAAAAAACGTCATGGAATAATTCGGGCAGAGACTTGAGCACCAAATCTATCTGAAATCATGTTTCAGCGACTTTAATTCAGGTGCCATAGTGACTCTCAGTGCCATTATTCGGACTATCATGTACAGCCGCCGCATAGAAGGCTGTCTAGGTACCTTTGAGCGAACAGAGAGCCGAACAAAGTCGCGCATGCATCGATACTGATGGTGTTCATCTCGGGGGTGCTAGGGTGCCAAGCGAAACGATACCGATTTAAATCCAGCAACGCACGTCCCCCATCTTCCATTTTGTGTGGCGCATCTGAAATGCATGCCAAGAGGCTCCAGCGGATACGTACCTCGGACAGACAGTCCTGGGTGGTGCCCTGTCTCGACTCTGCCAGGGTGAGAGGTATGACACTGAGCTTAGCACTTAGCAGATTAGGGATTAGGATGGAGGTGAGACAATAGAAGAGCGATAAGTTTATAACACAGCGAGCATGCTGATCTATGTACGGAGAACAGTACGTCTTGATGGGGCAAGCAGCGATCACAAGAAGAAGTTTCAGGTTATTGTAGCCATCTGGCTGCAGTAACTTGGACAAAAAGAGAGAGCCCAAAACACACAATGGCCACAAATGATGAGTGACGGGTAACATAGATTGGCGAGAAACATGATCAGAAATAATGAGGACGAGCAAGCAAACGAATCGTGCAACGACGACACAATCCCGGTTGAGAGGCGATGATGTAGCCGTGGGTGGATGTTAGGGGAGGGAGGCTGGGTGTATGTAGGTAGGTAATAAATTGTGGCCCATCAGATCGAGGCGGTGGTGGCTTTGCGGAAGAAGTAGAACAGAAAATGGAATCTTATTAATATCGCATGGATGGCAATGGAATGGCTAATCTTTTCACCGCTTGCCGGACTCGCCGCTAAACTATTCCGGAAGTCTACCACGTGTTTCGGAGCCATCCTTTCTCGTAAGCAAGTGGTGCGCCGTTTCGGAACATGACATCTTGTTTTGGCTTGGGGGAGGGGAGATGGCCCGACCAGGGAAACAACTTAACGAGCGAGCGGGAGGAAAAAGGGGTTTCCCGGGCCCAAACCAAAGGAACACATTAGCGCATTATGCCCTATCGCCATGCCCTGGTGGAAGTTTGACAGTACCTTAGCCACCAAAGTGCTGTATGAGCTTGCTAATAATATTTATTAACAATATCCAACATCTAATAATTCTTTTTCACTCAATGCTACCTGTTATGCGTGGAATAGCTATTTATTCAGACCTAACATAAGTATATATACTCCGTGAGAGGAGGCGAAAGCCGCTGATGTAAACGTCTCCCTACCATTATATTCATGGCCCAAAGCAATTGAGCTGTCACTACCAATATTACATAAGGAGTCTCCCAACCCGATGCACGATGACAACGAAATGCACTCTGATTCGTGGTTCAACAGGAGAAGCATATAATGCTCAGAGAACTGATCATCACCATGTTATGCCCTTGGGCCAAAGAAACAAAAAGAGGTGGCTAGATGCCTACTGTGTACTCCGTAATGCTGTTCATACATACATAATAATTCAGCCGCGCACCACAGGGCAGGCAGGTGTTGCTAAAAAGGGAGCACCATGGTTTTGGCTTGGTGCTCTCTGCTTTGTGCTTGGGCTAAGGTCTGTTGAGTCTGTTGTCTGACTAGCCCCAAAGCAAGAGACGACAGCAGAGCTGGAAGCCAATCGGTAGAGCCATTCCTTCTCCGCTACGAATGGACATTGGATCGATGCCGTTGGCTGGATTACAAAGGTGAGGTGATGCCATCTATTGCTGGGGAGGGGGCGGCAACGCGCTTGTTGGCGGTCTGGGGATGCACCCAAAGAAACCGCAGGACAAAAAATCACAGATAAAGTTAGATAACGACGGATGGCTGGTTAGGGTTTGGTCGAGAGGGGAAACGGTCATTTTTTTCACAATAACCATCCGTCAAGAATATCTAGTTTTTATACATATATCTCGTATAGCCATCGTCCATGGGAAGACAAGAACAACAAGGAACTGGGGGTGTCTTACAGACAGTATCGTCGAGTCACATTTTGTGTGGACGGATCAATGAATGCCACTGGCGGGTACCCGAGCAGGCGAGAGACAAGAGGTGAGGCTCGTTAATGAAAAAGGGCGGACCACGGGATGGGATGGCCCTGGGTATCCACGGTAGCACCTGGGTGAGTGAGCCAGGTCCAGGAAGGACGCCAGGGCTCGTTTAAGCTGGGGCTGTCTGGGCGTGACGATGCAGATGGGGACGGGAGATGACAAGAAAAGGTGGGACAAGGGGTGAAGGGCAGCTCCGGGGGAAGAGGAGGGGGCGTGTGAATTATGTATGTAGTCATGGGCGTGAAGCTTGGCCTGGGCGTTGACTCTGGGATCAACCGGCGCCGGGGGCTTAGGGAATGGTGAATGGAGACATGGAGCTGTGGAGTGGAGAAAATGGGACAGATGATGATAGTGGGCTTGCAGTTTTTCGCCCTGGCGGCGCTACCTTATTAGGGAGATGAGGTGGTTTAGGTAAGTGTACGTACTTTTTTGACACAGATCAAAAGTGGAGGTGCTTAGTGCTAATGTACTGCAGGTTGAGTGCTGCTGGGAGCTTACTAGAGCTTGAGTGTACGGAGTATAATCAGAGACATCCCCAACCATTCATCAAAGAGACCTTGACAGGATCTTGATAGTGTCGACACTGGTCAGAATACCGACACGACTGTTTCAAGATTGGTGTTTTCCGCTGCCTGAGAGTTGTCCGAGTCTTGTACCTGGCCTGGTGGCATCTGTTTAAGCCAACAACGTGAGTGTTGCTGCCACTTACCTAGGTAGTTGGGAACATTCATTCTCCAGAATGCTTATCCCCGCCTGCGTCCAACACCTACTTAGAAGCATGTCAGTTTAAGAAGGCACCCAGCCAATCCATGTGACCCATGTTCATCACCAGCAGCTCCTTGGTGTCATATAGCCCATTGAGCACAGAGTATATATGCAACCTAGGACACGCAAATGCGGTGCGACCACAAATCGATTGTATCCGCATACCACCTCCAGTACCTAAAAACAATCTACATCGTCGCGAGAAACGACTTACAGGTGATGCTACATTGCGCGAGGTACACACATATCGTGCTGGGAGGCTACCTTACCTATGTTGTACAACGCCAAATGGGTCCTAGTCTTAACTAAGCGCCAGATTTGATCTTCTTTACCAAGAACAGGTTGCCTGAAAGTTCAAGGTTGATCACTTATAATTGCATGGAGACTCATAAAAGCCAACAAGTCATATTACACGGATGGACAACATGATGCCATCGCCACATGGAGAGGATGAGCCTCGACGAGAATGAGATCACATAACATCGCAGCAATACTAATCCCCAAACAAGGCTACATGCAGCCTCAATAACGTACCAGCCAGCTTCCGCTGCCGTTCTCCGAACGTTGCACCGTGACACACAAGGTGCACAACAGAACAGCCAAGCGCTTTTCATCGCGATCTGATTCAGCATTGGCAAGATATGTGCTCTGCAATGGATCTAGTCCTCAGCTCCCCTGGAGCAGGCCTGGTAGCTTACAGAGGAGGATGGCTCAAGCTACCGGGCCCCTACGGAGTACCTACCTAGGTACGCAGAGTTGGGCCAGACCGACACTGTAAGTTACTGTAAAACACTCATGCCTATGCCGGACGCACAACAAACACCCACTCTACAAACCCATGCATGAGGTGCGAACTTGCTTTTTTCTCGCTCTGTTGTCTATTGCGAAGATCCGCTATCTCAGCAATCTTATTCGTTGTTATGCGACCGGGAAGACAAGCCGCTATTGCTCTGGCTTGCTCACTCGCGTCAGAGTTTTAATTTCATGGCTCTCGCTTCGTTTTGTGTTAACCAACAAGGCATGAGGCTGATTCTCTGCTTTGTTCTCTGAACGCTGACAAGTCGCACCGGGCCGAGCCTCCGTAGGTGATCCGACAGCCGGGAATGGGTAATCGGTAGGAAATAAACCTCGCGGTTCGGCAGCTGAGAAGATGAAAAGTACCTTATCAACCTTACCTAGGATAGACACGTATTTATCAATATCAATCTATGGGTCGTGGAATACCAGCTCGAAAATCTCATGTTGATGACAACTCTTGACACTAGATCTAAGTGGCATTGTCTCGACTACGAGAACCATCACCGGCGGTTGACAGGAGGGATGAGGATCTGTCAATCTGGTCACGACCCTACGTTTCCAGTTCCATTGGATAGCAGAACCAGTACGTACATACACCTACGTAGTTGCTGGGACTGCCTGGGCTGGGCCTAGGCCCTGCAGGACATGGCATGGATGCCCGGGCGTGTTTTAGAGGACAAGAGACCATTCATCATTTCACCCAGGATCTGCCTAACATCTCCACCTAGTCTACCTAGAGATCGCGCCAGCTTTTCTTGGACTGTAGCCCTCCCTCTGCCTTTCTACCCCTGGCTAGAGCCCCAACCTCTTCTTTTCCTCCACTGGACTATGTTTCAGAGGAGCTCAACTCGCTAAATGGCGTCAAGATCAGTCAATCGCGATACATTACTACGGTGCTTTGAAGAATTTTGAAGTCTCTAACTGAGTACACAGTCTTTTTTTCTATACCAGTTTCTGCCTGCTTTTCAAGGAGGTTTACAAACGCACGCCGGACAGTTTCTCTCAACTACCGATCCACTCTGGGGTCCATCGGCACCGACAGCTCATGTTTATTAGCGCGAACGTCAGGGAGCACTTAATCTCTCTTCAATCCCTGAGCATAAGGGTCTGCATACAGAGTCATGTGACTTGGAACGTGACGAGCTTTGAATAGTGGTTCATTTAATGGTTCCTCTGGACATTCAGGCACCTCATCAGGTAGAGTTGACGCACATCACATATTCGTTACTCTTCTAGCTTGGTACCTTAGCAGTCGAATACGAATAAGCCTAAGAAACTGCAATATATGATACTCAGCACAAGGACAACACTCCCTTAGTCATACCAAGTTTGGTTCTTCTAGAATGATATTTGACAAGGTTTCACTCTTAGCGCATCTAAACCGCTGCTAAGTGTCCGCTTGAGACAGTCCCGTCCCTGAAGCTCATAACCCTTTCTTCACATCTTCGTCTTATCCAAGATTAGCAGGGTCTCATTTCTCGACTGCTGTGGTATCCAATGTCAGTCACATTCCGACAATCAATACTAAGTGCAACACGGAATCACGCGCCACAATGAATTGTTACCTGTCCCTCGAGTCAAGAATGGCTGGCTCCAGCAGCCACAGACAGAAGCAAAACTCCCTTGCCTCGCTACGTAGCGCATACACCAGCACCTGCTGAGGAGCGCATACCGTCTGCTTGTCTCACCTGCAGTTAAAGTCGCCTAGTCACAGCGATGCGATGTTGATTTTGTGTAATGATTCACAGTTGTGGAACAAACAGTTGCGATTTTTTGAGACTGGAGGGAGGGACAGGCGCAGTGTAACATGGCCGTCAACCCGTATATGGGCTGAGACTGGTATTTGGTCTGATTATGAGTTTATCCTCATCTTATACGGTAAAGTCCAGTTCTCCAAACTCTGGCATTCCTTCGGGATTGTATTTTGTACATGACCGGATTACTTATCCTCTTGTTGCATTTCCTGACCGGGCCCTACGAAGTCCCAGAAGCAATACTATCCACAGGGTATCGTGGCATCATCACAAGTGTTGAACGGGTGGAGGCTTTGAAACTCCCTTAGCTGCTCCAAAGCCTCTACCAATACCTGTTGCACATGACCGCATGCCAGTACTTTTCAGGGAACTCAACCCCAAGTCTAAGGGGCCAAGAAGCTTACCAGCAAGTATATGCTCGGGGGGGCCGTCAGCAAGCAGATGATACTTAACCTTCCTTCTCGGTCAGTCCTCAACGTTCTACGGACGATGAACTTTCGAACTAGACAACAGGGGCAGCATGAAGAGTTGCTTTGAGTTCGGTGGTTCCCTAGCTGCCTCGTTCGAACACGGGAGCTGATTTCATCCTGTGAGGAGATCTTTGAACTAGATTCTCCAGGCCTGGCAGGAGAGGTATAAACCTCTTGATACAATACCTTGGGTACCTAGTGACTAGGGTCTTTTGAGGGAACAATTCGCTGTATTTATAGCCGATTTTGCTCTATCTCTTGATCATTGTCATGTACTGTAATTCGGAGCCCACGTCGTCTTCTGCATTTCTCTTAACATCAGCCTAAGAGTTACTGAAAGCCAGTTTAAAAAAAAAATAAGATAAAACTATTGACTGTTACAACAACAAAAGTTCTTGTCGGTGGAGAGGCTCGAACTCTCGACCTTTGGATGACTTTGACTTCTCGTCAGATCAATCTGATTTCAGATATGAGACCAACGCTCTAACCAACTGAGCCACACCGACTGTGTTTGACGCTTCCAGGTGTGGAAATCAAATACAATACACTCGGCAGATACGGAGAGCGTCCATTGCCTTCAACAATGGGCAGATGCCTATTGGCGACCGGTAGATCTCATAATTCCGTTGCCATTGACCCTTCTATGTACCTCTAGGACGCGGGGAGCGCTCTGTGACGATGATTCGGAGAAACGTGATCGGATTCTACGGGAGGTCACGCCGTGAGAATCATCACAACATCGGGAGAATTCGTGAAGCCAAATACGGAGTTTTGTCGTATTTCGGTGTTTAACATGACCTCGGTGTTGGAAGGGAAGATGGTTGGATGTTTGATCGACTGCTGCTGGAGGTGGTTCGGGTTGTACCAAGAACAACAATACATGATGGGAGAGTGTTGAGTCAATGGACCGCCGACCTGCAGGCACTTAACACAGTACAGTCATGCAATGTGCCACGACAGTCAACAAGGTAGGTACTATAGTTTGATTCCGCACTATACACATACCACCAAGTCTAGCATAATAATACCGTGATCCAATTCATACTCATGAGTAGGTAGTAAAAACTGAGAGGCAAAAAAGGAACATAGGTATTCCAGCCAGTATTTTCCATGAGTCGATCTTCAGGGTAACCAGCCCAGTAGGGCCAATGGAATTGTATGACATGGGCTAATGGGATTAACTTTTGAGCTGGACCCCAGCAACCAGTGGCTAATGACCCCGCACCTCCAAAAACTACACCTAATTGACCCCGCCAACTCAGTGCTCAGCCTCCTGTATCGCTTCTGAGGCTCACGCTCGGCACAGTTGAGCTTTTTTGCCGCATGCGCTAACCTGTCCCTAGCTCACCACTTGTACCTACTGACACTGTACATCTGTGAGTCTGTGGTGGCCGTCTTCGGAACCCGTAGACCAAAAAAACGGAAAATTTTCTTTGGACCAGACGGGAGGGACCTCTCTGGAGAGCTACTTCTACTTCTACCTGGATCCTCCCACATGCTTTTAACTCTCTTCCCTTCCTCCTCCCTCACTCACTCAATCATCAATCTTTAGAGAGACATCCCATCTGTTTCTTTTTCTCACAACCATCATCAACATTAACAATGTCTCCTACAAACGCCGAGTACGCGCTCTCTCAGTCGCACAAGGAGGTGAGCTACCTTCCCCCACCATTGCCCCTCGTTCCATTGTTGAGGGTATATATGATCCATTGACTCACACTCCTCTAGATGCTTGAGAAGTCTCTCCTCGACTCCGACCCTGAGGTCGCCTCCATCATGGTATGTCCTACCCAATTGAGTGTCTTGGCCATTTCCAGTCGACAATGACTTACACCCGCTGCAGAAGGATGAGATCAAGCGTCAGCGCGAGTCCATTATCCTCATCGCCTCCGAGAACATCACCTCCCGCGCTGTCTTCGATGCTCTTGGTTCCCCCATGTCGAACAAGTATTCTGAGGGTTACCCCGGTGCTCGTTACTATGGTGGCAACCAGCACATCGACCAGATCGAGCGTCTTTGCCAGCAGCGTGCTCTTGAGGCTTTCCACCTCGACTCCGAGAAGTGGGGTGTCAACGTCCAGTGCCTTTCTGGATCCCCTGCCAACCTTCAGGTCTACCAGGCTATCATGCCTGTCCACGGCCGTCTCATGGGTCTCGACCTTCCCCACGGTGGCCATCTAAGCCACGGTTACCAGACCCCTCAGAAGAAGTGAGTTTGCCAACAGTTCAGCCCTGTCACGCCTGTGGCAATATGCTAACCATGCAAAAGGATCTCTGCTATTTCTACCTACTTTGAGACCATGCCTTACCGTGTCGACCTTGACACCGGCATCATTGACTATGATACTCTCCAGAAGAACGCCATCCTTTTCCGCCCCAAGGTCCTTGTTGCCGGTACCTCTGCTTACTGTCGTCTCATTGACTACGAGCGCATGCGCAAGATCGCCGACTCCGTTGGTGCCTACCTTGTTGTCGATATGGCTCACATCTCCGGTCTCATTGCTGCCGAAGTCATCCCAACTCCCTTCAAGTACGCCGATATTGTTACAACCACTACCCACAAGTCTCTCCGTGGTCCCCGTGGTGCCATGATCTTCTTCCGCAAGGGTGTCCGCTCCGTCGATGCCAAGACTGGCAAGGAGACTCTCTACGACCTCGAGAACCCTATCAACTTCTCCGTCTTCCCCGGTCACCAGGGCGGCCCTCACAACCATACCATCACTGCTCTGGCTGTTGCCCTGAAGCAGGCTGCCAGCCCTGACTTCAAGTCCTACCAGGAGAAGGTTATTTCTAACGCCAAGACCCTGGAGAACACTTTCAAGACTCTCGGCCACAAGCTCGTGTCTGACGGCACTGACAGCCACATGGTCCTCGTCGACCTTCGCCAGCATAACCTGGACGGTGCCCGTGTTGAGGCCGTCCTTGAGCAAATCAACATTGCTTGCAACAAGAACTCCATCCCCGGTGACAAGTCCGCTCTCACCCCTTGCGGTATCCGTATTGGTACCCCCGCCATGACTTCTCGTGGCTTCGGAGAGAAGGAGTTTGAGCGTGTCGGCAAGTACATCGATGAGGCCATCAAGATCTGCAAGGAGGAGCAGGCTGCTCTCCCCAAGGAGGCCAACAAGCTCAAGGACTTCAAGGCTCGCGTCGCCAGCGGTGAGGTCCAGAAGATCAACGACCTCAAGAAGGAGATTGCCTCTTGGTGCAACGATTTCCCTCTCCCCGTTGAGGGCTGGCGTCTGGATGCCGGCATCTAAGATGCGGTAGACATGATTGCTCCTCCAAAGGTCATCCATCTCTCAACTTGATGTGATGCCTTTATTATCCAACACGCATTTAACATGGATGAGGCAATGGCGAAACGTTCAACAAGCATGCATTTCATCACGGCGCAGATACCTAGTTTGTTTTTTTGGTCAGGGCTTTTTTTCAGGTCGGGATATATAAGCATCCTTCAACACAAGATGGAATCGCTGGAAAAAAGGTAGTGGGAGTTGGGTTATGTTAATGATATCTGAGATGGTTATTTCCTCTCTCTAGCTGTTTTGTCATTCTACCTACCGGGTTGGAATCAAGATCAGTTGGAAATGCACTTCATAGTGAGTAGCATACAGCTAAATAAATTCAATGGCTGAAGCAAAAGACTCCTCGTCTTCTCTAGAACGTGAAAGTATTCCGACTTGAGAACAGTAAAACTTCGGACCACAGCCTTAACGCCCTTAGGTCGCCATTGAAAACCAGCAACTTCATATGCAAGTTGTGAGGTGTGGTAGCAAGGTAACAGCACGTTGAGGTCTTTGAAAATCCAACCAAGAGAGAGAGAGAGGTCAGAGACTCATCATCCACTATCTACATATTGCAACTTCTGACACATCGTTCATTTACTAAACATCACAACATTGGGAGCTAGCCTTCATGTTCAATCATCGCTTATTCGTTTATTTGTTGCTTCTCAACCGCGTATCCCACTCGGCCCTGAATCCGAGGCTTTCCATCTCATGAAACAACTGCTTAACCTTTTCGCCACCAGTCCATCCATCCAGGTCCTTTCTAAGAAAGAGAAAAAAACGACAACGACGTTTGTATATAATAAACGCAACATCCTGCCATGCACCGCGACGTACTTGTGCTCATCCTTATTAATCCATCCATCAGGTGTTGACCTTTCCATACGCCGGCTAGCCATCAAGAGTCAAACCACCCACATAATGCCTGCTTTTGGTTGTCCGAAGGAAATCATGACGTGAAAGCCACTCGTGCAACACACCGTGTACGAGTGGTGTAGTTAAGTACAATGGCCTTTCGTCTTCTCATGTATCGAATAAGTAAGTGCTGTGCCAACCCCAGAGCTCCGAATAGAAACGACCAGTAAAGAGACAGAAACGCCTGGGATGGATGATTTATTGAGTGGTAGCTCATATGCAAGATAAAAGAATAGCGGCAAAACCAAAGACCAGCTTTAAAAGCCCATAGAATGTTTGCCGGGGTATGTAAAAGGACGTCAATACCAAAAATATGAAAAGTAGTACATGATTTATATGAAAAGTAAGTTGTAGGGCACTGGACTGGCACATCAGTGAGTGCATGTTTGCGAGAGCGGGCATGGTATGGTGTCTATAGCGGACACCAAACTCTCGAATAGTTTATAGTTGCCTGAGGCCTTGCACGCCACTACGGAGCAATGCTTTCTGGGCTCATCATGCCGACAGTGTCGTCCTTGTCTGTTTGGCTGGCGTTGCCCTGACTATGCATGCTATCCTGCCTCTCCATGCTTGGAGCCAAAGCAAGAACTGCAGGGTTGGGGGCCGGGCCAGTTGCTGCACTCATGGACTTCTTCTTGCCAGGGGCAGTACCTGGCGCGCCCTTTTCGGGTGATGCGTTTGCATTAGCTTTAGCCTCGGCAGCGGCAGCTTCCATCTTCTTCTTCTTCTTAGCGAGTGCCAATTGCTCCTTAGGAGATCGTTTCTGAGCGGTTACAATCTTTCCACTCGCGCCCAACCGTGGACGAGGTTTCTTTTGCTTGGTAGGCAGGTCTTCGTCCTCCACAAGGGGCTGATCGCCATTAGCGTGCAGCTTAGCCAGGAAGAAGTTCTTGACCAGGCCAATTTGGTCCTGAATGTTCTCCTTAGTGACTGGCTCTGAAGAAGGCAGTGGTTCAAAGAGATCAGTGGCTGCTTCGCCAGTCGTCTGTGTCTGCATCTGGTATTGGTTGCGAACTCTAGTCTGCAAAAGATGCAAGGGCACGGAGATCATGTCGAGTCCCATCTCCTTATCCAGACCCAAGGCTCGGAAACCAAAGAAATCTTCACCGAGGTCCTCGGCAAAGTCACCACTAACGAACTGCTCACTGCCATCTTTGAAAGCACCAACCCCATCAGTTCCGGCATCTTGAGATAGAGCAGGTCGGAGTAGGTCAGTGAGATGAAGCTTCATCCGCTCATGTAGAGCGTCCAACTTAGTGCTCAAACGATCGAGCTCGTCCTTCGCATACAATTCCAACGAACCAATGTCATGACCATTCTCGTCCAGAGTGTGGAGGATGACTTCCTCGGGAGTGAACCTGGGCTGAAATTTGGACCCTTGAGCATGCACCGGAGATGGCTTCTTTTCTGACTCGTTGTAAACATTAAAAGTGCGACACAGCTTCTGAAAGTAATCTGATGCAACGCTGGTGAAGGTGTCCATGGCTGATGGCTGAAGTTCCTCAAATCCAGTATGGTAGAGGACTTTGGCAATCGAGCGCTTGAGGGCGTTTTGGCATGTTTCGGGGGCCATTACAGGACCGTCATCGCTGATGAAATGAGGTTCAATATCCTGTTCCACGAAGGGATCCGAGTTTGACTTGGGAAATTGGTTTGTATACACCTATATCACATTAGTAAATATAAGCAGTACCCATCATGGTTTTGACATACCTGGGTTTGAACTTGCATCTGCTTGATAACCGAGATCCTGGTTGCAAGTTTCCTTGTCTCTTGAATCTGATGAATATTCTCATCCATCTTCTTCGTCAGACGACTTGTTGGTGCTGTAAATGACCCAGGCGGCACCAGGCGTAGGAATTCCTCGTGCTGGTTGATAACTTTTCCTTCTCCATCTTCGACCCATTGAAGTTTTGGGTGAATATCCGGTATGTTGCTCAAGGTATCATAGTAGTCCGGTATCACCTTGGCCTCATCTTCCTCAATTTCCTCGGCCAGGGTCTCGGTTGGCTTTGTTGCCGGATCTTCCGAAGCCACAGCTGTAGAGTTTGCTTGAGAATGAGTAATGATACCCTCTGCCTCTGCCTCCCTTTGTCGCTTAAGGAATCGACGCATACCAGCCTTGGAGCGAACGAGTGCAGGGGCTTCGGTGTTGAACTTGTTGTCCTTGAAAAGCTGGAATCGCTCCTTGGCAACCAGAGCTCGATCTTTCTTAGTGGTTTGCTTCCATACTTTGTACTCTTCATCCTCAAAGGCCTGCTCGGCAGCTTCACCAAACGCTGAGTTCAGTGCCAGGCCATTGATACTTGGCCCATCAATGTCCATGGCATCAGCGTTGCTCCCCATTCCGGAATGACCGTTGAGCCCGCTTGGTGTGAGCGAGCCAGCAATCGGTGGAGTGGCAAAGCCATTACTGCCGTCAACCTCTGAGCCTTCTCGGACTTTTCCCAGCAGCCCATTGACCTGAAGAATGGGCTTCTGATCTATCGCTGGTGTGTCCTCTTTCTGATCGTTTGGAGCCTTTCGTGCCTTGCTTGTCCCCTTTGCGCCAGCTTTGCGACCTCGTGAAGACATTATGGGCTCGTCATCGGAATCCTCTCCCGCATCGTCGTCTCCGCCATTCTGTTTTCGCCGCTCTTCTGCCTCAACCTCTGCTCGAGAGCGGATGACAAGATCTGGTATCAATGGGATAAGTTTCTCTGCTTCCTTTCTCATCCCATTGGCCATGCGTCGTAGAGGGTGATTCATATCTTGGTTGTACCTAAGGCAATTGTCCCAGATTAAATTAAGATCCACAACAAAATCAGCCTTGGACTTGTAAGTCAGACTTTTCAACTTCTTGGTCATTGTGCCGAGATCCATGGGGTTCTTGATGACTAGAGGTAAATTAGTTTCGTCAGTGGCACGAGACTGTTCGTGGTTTCTCACAATTGTAGTAGTCTGGAGCATCCCTCTTGTTGACTCTTGTCAGAAAAGGAGTGGAATATTCCGTATGCGCCTTCAGTTCTGTCAAGACTTTTTCTAAAGCCTCGTACAATTCCTCCTGGTTCACATTCTCCTCGCTGGCCCATTTACTCCTATTCTTACGGACCTCGTTCATCAAGAGCCGAAGTTCGGCATCAGAGGCGCGAACCTGATCTCGCTTCATGTCGATACGAGCGATGAGATGTTTCAATGTTAGGCTAGAAGCGCCGAGATTGGCGCTACTGAGTGAGCCTTGGTTGGGAACAGCACTATGGTTATTAATTGGATGATGGTTGTGATCCATCTCGGCCTGGAGCTGCTTCTCGGAATCTTCAAGTTGTTGTTGTTCCAGCATAGCGGCATGGTCATTCTCCAAGGTGTGAAAGATGGTGTGGAAACTCCTCCGAGCGGCAGCTTCGGTAGCTGTACGAGCTTCCTCAAGTTTCTTGATGGCATCCTCACCATCTTTATCTTTCGACTGTGAGCCATCTTGATCCTTGTCACCATGCTTGCTAGGTGATGTCACCGAACGAACAGGTGAGCTCCCTGATTTGGAGGGCGACAGTAACGTATTGGCAGGGGCTCCAGCAGAATGAGGCTTTGATGCTGATTGCGAAGGCTCGTCGTCTTCTTCGTCGTCATCATCATCGTCGTAGTCGTCCTCATCGATGGTGCGCTTCGCTTTCTTTAAGGGGGGTTCCTTGATTGGCTCGTGGTCGGTTGTGGGAGGGATAATGTTTGCGGAGGGGGGCGGAGAACGTCGTAGAGCAGATATCGCGGGATAATTATAAGAACCATCTTCGGAGAAGAGCAACGCGACCTTGTCCTCGGTCTTGCGATATAAATCCGCAAATAGGGCGCGTCGGTTCTCTTCCTCGATGTCAAGTGGTGCCTCAGGCATCAGCACACTTGGATTATCAATAGGAGTCTGAGTTCGCGCGGGGACATCATCGAGATGCGATATGCTCCTATTGCTGTTGGTATGGTGTAAATAGGGAGGTTGCCAGGCGGGCTGGCCGTTGGTGATGGACATGATGGACCCGGGGCGATGATAGCGACAACGGGGCGCGAGTCGCCATGCGCAACAAGATGCGCTCGCGTGCGGCGGGACCGAGGGCGATTGGTGAGCTCAAGACCACATAGGACAAACGAGAGGCATCGATAGAGATGGCGTATAAAATTTGTTGATTATATGGCAAGTGGAGGGTGGTGTTTTGATGGATCGCGTTCTGCCGTTTTGTCGTCTGTTCAAGAGGTGAGGTTGATGATTTGGGGGGAGCCTTGTCAGGTACCTTTCCCGAAGCGGAGAGTTTTCCCTGGGAGAGCGCGCGCTGGACCGACTCGTGGGGGAATCTCGCGGGGGAAAGTTACGGGTACTAAGGACCTGAAGAGGCTGAGGTTATAGGCGGGTCGGTGTAGGTGATTGGAGAGTCGCCTTGAGTTGTTAAATCCTCCTCTCTCTACTGAAACTATTGATCGGTATGGCAATCCCTTTGTTCGTTTGATTGTCCGGTCTTCGGCATACTCTCTTCATTGATTATCCACAATGTATCCCGTACCTACAGAGGACCTGTTCGGCCCCGAAGATGCCCGGAGCCCAGATATCTTTGTCAGCAAATCACGTGCCAGAATTAAGTCTTGATGGTACTCCGTAAATGTATCAACTCTGCCCTCCCCGGGTTAGTACTACTTGGCAAACCTGCGAGGAAGTCGAAAATTCTTGAAGTCAGGCAATGTATAGGAGTTCAACTTTCTAGCATGTCTATCTTCAGGTACCATGGTAAGGAACTCAGCCCTCGCTACCCTGTATAAACGGTGATCTTATATCGAGCCCTTTTACCAAGGGTTATAGTACTAGTGACAATAGAATATATGCAAACAATGCAATACACATCCCTGTCTCCACAAACCATGAATGAAGAACAACGCCATCTTTCTAGATCACCCCAGGTATTATCTGTAGCTAGTCCTCGGGGAGCAAGAAAACACTGGAACTAGATATAGGGTGTTAAAATAAACTTAGCAAAGAATACCCTAAGCTTAGGCTAAGGTAGATTTACCTAAATATTTTTATTGCTTAGGGTCAAGGGCCTGTGTTTTCTTTTCTCCCCTAGTCAGTGATACACAAGATCGAGGGGTATGGGGGGCATGCCTGCATCTGTGCCTGTGCCTAGCAAGCCGAAATGGGGCCCCCAATGAGACCACCAAAGTATCAAACTCCAAGTTGTAGCCTTGCAACCCCCCGGGGCATAAAGGATGATGATGCATGCTCCTTGAAGCCGCATTGTGTGTGTGTATCAGTCCAATCGTTAGCTATACTCCTGGTTGTCTAGTTTACTCGACTTTTATATGATCCCACAAAACGCAACAAACTGAAGCCTCGCGAAATCTCATCTCTGGGATTAGAGGTTGAAGAAGCAATCTAATGCAACTCGGCATGAAGGAGCAGGAAAACTTCTGGCTTCGAGCTTAGGTGCCAAAGCAAAACGGTCCAAAGACCTATAGATTTGATACATTGAAGTCACTTGAGTCTTTTTATCGCTTAAGATGGAGCTCCTCAGTGTGTACATACCCGTCGCTGGGGTCTGGGGTAGCACAAAGTGTCCACGTTACACTCTTCTCAATCCAATTGGATGGATGACCTGGCAAACCCCTGTTGAATCATAGTTCACGCACTGCCACAGTTGTTAGACGAGCCCCGCCACAAGGGCTATCGGCGTCACTTAGGTCTCAACATGGAGGAGAGCTCCACGCTTTCATTTTCTCCAAGTGCCTGCCTTGCTACTCGGTCAAAGCTCTGAATTCTAGTCTTCTACAACGAATTATTACAAACTGTCAAACTTTGCTTCATCAAAGAACAGACATTTGTTCCGAACGAGGCGCCACGCTTGGAGAACCGAGCACTCTCTTATACGAAATTGGAAGTTCAAGGCTCCGTTAGACTCGACTTATCAAGCTCAACTCTAGCAACTGGACTCTTCGTGATGCGAATACGACTCCCGGTTGCAGGTACGTCATGGCATTATGTCTCGCCTCAGTGTTGTCAATGGACTGCCGTCCCATTCTGTGATCAATTTTCAGAACTCAAACACATAATCATTGGCTGTGAACTAAACTAATAGCTTGCCAGGCGTCTTCCTGCTCCTACTCCTCATTGCCGCCTACGCTGGATTGACTTCAATACAACTTGGCCAATATGTCAACGACAAGGTGCTGCACTTCACCACCTTCTTTGCGCTTACCGTTGCGTTTTACTGGATTGTCGATACGAATCGAAGACGTGTTATGAATATGACTTTGGTCGTTTGCACAATCGTTCTTGGTGTCGGTTCCGAATTCGTCCAAAGCTTCCTCGATAACGGTCGGGAGTTTGATCTATACGACATTATTGCAAATGTGATAGGAAGTTTGTTAGGTGTTGGTCTTTGCTCGTGGTACCACAAGCGTATGCTCGAGCGCAAGCGACGTAGACGTTACAGTGCTGTTCCTGGCGAAGAGCAGGGTGATGTTGAGCTCGGCGAGGGTCACGAGTCTGGCGTCGTGGAAGGAAATAGTCGCTCTCAAACGTTGGAAGAGGAGGTGGATAACTGGGACGAGAACGAGATCGATGATGACTGGGACGAGGACGAAACACATCAGACTTCAACCAACACTAAGGCGTTGGAAAGTAACGCGGACAATGGTGACTTGGGAGATACAAAGAAGCGAATGGACTAACACGACCGGCGAGCTTAGCTACGGTCATGTAGAGATACTTTGCTACGACTTATGACTGGATGGCCCGCACGATTTATGTTTAACCTTGAATACATTGTGTTTGAAGGCTCGGTAACTGCTTGGTATCAGATGAGCCAGACAAGAATATCCATTATTTTCCCATATTGGAAATTATATCGACGCTGAACTGTCCTAGCATTATTCCCGCCTTGACCAGTCTGGTTCTGAAGTGGTTAAATTAATTATACGTCTTATGGATAGTGCAGACTTTGGGATAAAGTCAACTTCCAGCTATAATAGCAGCTGCACGGGCTATGACTAGCCACGCTGGAAGTATTGCTCATAGCCCTTGTTATGTGTCCCTTTCCTCTATCCTGTCGCGCCATGCCATGGGTGTGTTTGGTGGAAAAGATACAGCTGTACAAGAAACAGCCACAGAATTCATGTCGATGAGGGAACCATGCTTGTAGGAAAGTGCGGAATTCCGATCTCTGATGTACAGCGATTCCGTTCCTTGACTGAGTTGAGTCGGCCCTTTGGAGTCAGGATCAGGATCTCCGTTAGAAGCAGACGGGGTTATATCCAATGCAGATGTTTCGGACATAGGCTCTTCGTCAGCAATAGATGAGGCTACTAGTTCAGCTAGTGTTGTGGCCATGAGCTCATCATCGGAAAGAAATAAGTCTGCCAAATGCGGTGAATCTTTGAGCTCGTCGTGAGTCCAATATCTTTCCGCCTCCCGGTGGGCGGAACCTGAAGCTGGCGCTGACTTCTGGGGAAGAGGACGACCATCTCCAACTGCTCCATGCTGATTAGGAGGACGACGAGGACGACAAGCCAGATATTCAGGCTCAGGGCGCGTTCTGTCATGCCATTGCTGTCTGTTGATATAGGCCGTAGGCACTTGTGGTATCTGGTATCGTTCTTTGGTAAGCCGGTCTGCTATTGCTTTGGAACATTGAGGGCTTTCCGTCTCCTGATAAGTAATCCCCGAATCTATTGGAAGTTAGCAACGGCAATTTGAACCGACACTGTGAGTGTTTTATCAACATGACAAGCCTTCGTTATAAGATGATGTGCCCGATCCTGGGTTTTCCTGTTGAGGAAGCATAGCGATCAATCCACTTACTGAGCCCCGAAGACGAGCTTTTATGTGAAGACACGCTGGGTCTAATGGAATATAATAGAAGCAACTGTTTAGAGGATTTGGCAGATAACTTTGAGAGAAAGTGTCTCGATCAACGAGAAAACAGGGCGTTCTAGGTTGAGAGACTTTGAGGAGGGCTCCGATGTCACTTTATATTTAACAATGAGTTTAAAGTCTAGGTTGAGTTTCGCGAATCTAAGATAAACGATGATGGCTATCTTTGATAGGTAGATCTTTTTTCAGTTTCTGGATGACTGCAAAGCTTTTGTGAACAAGCTTTGCGATAATCACTTGATACTAAAGTGAGGTCTCTACACTTCAGCCAGCGCATGTACCTAGGGACGATCGCATATGATTTTCATCGTGATTCGATCCCGAGCCTGAGAAGACTATTGGATCAGGGGCTTAACATGACTCCTCGTTACTGCCCATCACTCACATCGATGTGTGTTCTTGTGAGAGCTTCTGTTTGAGTATGCACTAGGCACAGTCATTGGGCGACTTAGAGCATATCGATCGTTTTTCTCACAACTCTGATAACTGGGGAAAGTTTTAACTTTAGAGAGGATATAAATGTATCACGCTTCTGAATTATAGTTAGATATGGTGACTGCTCCTATAATATGTCTCAGAAAGACTGGAGAAGAAGACTTCCTTCATAATTTGAGTAGGTATTTCATCACGGAGGTGAGATACACAAGTCAAAGCCAAGGTGAGTGCCCCCACCTTCACCGTTGACCAAGCCAGGTGAGACCCCACTGACGAAATGCTCCAAGTCGCAAAACCCGCCCACGCCTGACCCCAGCTTCATACAGCTACCTCGTCTCGCCCGAATACCTAAATCGACCCTGACAAGATGGCGTCAAAAGGAAAAGAGGCAGCGCAAAGGTAAGAGGCATAAGAAAACCAACCCAGCCTCTCATGAAATTGAGGAAACAAGCTTACTCCCACATAGTAAAGATGCTACGCCAACAAACCCACGGGGCATCCCCTATGCTCCGTTCGTCGACAAGGTCGAGGACTATGTCTCTACTCGTGACGACGTCGAACCCACTCTACGAAGCTTCCAAGAAATGATATCGTGAGTCAAAATTTGTCGAGAAGCTTTAGGACGACGCACGCCCTCAAATGCACGCCCTCTTCCGTTTGCGATTAGACATTGGCGCTGACTCTGGATGGTGGGTTAGGAAATACCAATTCATGGAGATGAACCTACAGAAGCGAATGGGTGGCCTCAAGGAGAAGATCCCCGATATCCAGAAGACTCTTGACTCGGTCAAGTTTTTGAAATTAAGAAAGGTGTGCACGTGCGCTTGCAGCGCATCTTTGGACAAAGCAGGACTGATGCTTAGTGTAGGATGACGACGAGGCGATAGACACGACGTTCGAACTTAATGACACTCTGTACTCCAAGGCGAAGATTCCTACGACAGAGGAGGTCTACATCTGGCTAGGAGTAACGTCCCTTTATCGCCAAACCTGGCAGCAGGAACCTAAGCTGACATTCTACAGGCCAACGTGATGCTCTCGTACCCCATAGACGAGGCAGAGACACTATTGAGTTCCAAGCTATCCACGGCAAAGACCAGCTTGTCTAACTGCGAAGAAGACTTGGATTTTCTCCGCGAACAAATTACGGTAAGTTCAAAAGCCTCCGCTACGAGGGCGGGCCCTCACTGACTATGCCGTAGACAATGGAGGTCGCCATAGCAAGAGTTTACAACTGGGAAGTTGTGCAGAAGCGAAAGGACAAGGTCGAGGAGGAGGAAGAGAAGAAGAAGAAAGGGAAGTCCCAAGGCGAATAATTCAAAAGAAGAGGTCCTCCTGGTATCTGATGTGTCCATGAAATGTTCAACAACAAAATAAGTAGAGCAAAAATAAGAAAAATACCAAACTCTATGCCAACAGAGGTTTGTTGTTTTGGTAAATTATGAGAATTAGCAACGGATTTAGCGCACCAAAAGTATCACACGGATTGTTAGGCAGGTGTTCTGCTTCGAAAAAAATACATAAATTCGATAACAACGTCTGAAATCATGATGTACACAGGAAGAGTACCTACTAACCTAAGGTACCTTTCCTACCTGGCAAGGAGTCTTGACGCTAATAATAAGGGACCTACCTGGTCTTGGTGGAGGAGCTGAAGTGCTGGGAGCGACACCGGATTGGCTGAGGTGTCAATGAGATGAGCATGGGCTGCCCGATACCCCGATAATCTCGATTGACGCATGCAAATTGTTTCCGCAGATGCCCTGTAGTTGGAAATCGAACGTTACAACTTTGTGTACGCCGCCGCAAATATCACAACTCCTGCACTTAATTGCTACGCTATATATAAGCTTCTTAGCTGTGTCACAGGCTTTGAAGAAATGGGCGAGAAATGCTGAGAAGTGCAACCCGGGAGCTGAGGCGAGGGTGGCACTTGTCGCAAAACGTGACAACCCAAACCAAGGTGAATATCAGGAGCCGAGTTTTCTTCCCTTTTTTACGATGTAAAGACTTACAATTGACTCTTTCAGTCCGCTTCGCACCTAAACTCAGCCCAAGCCCGCCAATATGTGTCCCCCGTGGACGCACTCGAGACCGCCATAGTCAACGGCCGTCGTGTCGATGATAATCAAAAGCGCCGCAAGAAAGTGCTGCCCAAACGCTTGTACGATCCGGATAATGTTGTGAAGTTCTCAGACTTCAATCAAGACAATGGGCGCGGGCGAATTGAACGACGGCTGAGGATGCTCAAAGGCTGGGTAGAGCAAAGTCCTGCAGTTCTACTTCGTAAATATCTTGCTCTGGAACAACCGTCTCAAGAAACGCTTTTAGAAATTGCCGCCATCCGAACCGTGCGCCTTCCGGTCGTCGTGATTCAAATGCACCTTCGACATCGGGTGGAAGCCGACCCCGAAAACAACCGAGATCTTGCCCAAGCGCTGCCAAACAAGTCGGAATGGGAAGCCCTGATGAAGACCCTTGAATACAACGGGAACACCAAGGAGCGGCTGAATGAATATATGAGTATACTTTTCGCCAAAACCGACGAAGACCGGTGCCGACTATTCCTGGCAGATATGTCTCCGAAACCCGTCTTCATGCTGAACTATCTGCTAAGATTGGGATCGGGCATAAACAAAATCTCGACTTTGGACCACCTTTTGGAGTACGTCCAAGAACGATTACGGGCAACGACTGAGAAGGCTCGCAAGATGTCTTGGGGTAGAGGGCGTGCAAGCAGTGAAATGGAAAGATTCACGACAGAAGATTTCATGATCATCATGGAACGACTTGCCTTCCACTGTCGTCGCATAGAAGCAAGGCGCCTGATTGTGCTTGCCGATATAATGGCGGAATTCATTTTCAACTACGAAATAGGTTCTGCCGAACAGACGTACTGGATGAGATGCAAGTACTACAATGCCGGCCTGACCGCTATTGCCCGGAATAGCGGATCCGGGCCGCAGCATTCGTCTGTGCCTTATGCGTACGTCTGGGAGGCTCAACGTACTCTTCTGAGAATGTCTGGCAGTCTCCCGGAAGCCCTTTTGGTAGACAGAAATGCGTTCCGCGCTATTAGGACTGTGCTGTCTGGGATGCCAAAGAATAGAGACGAGATCCATAACGCCACACGGTATTCAAAGTCGTGGCCGCCATATCTGCGGCCAGCAGACGGTATGGACGAGGCCATGGAAGTAGAAGAGAGCTGGTCTCGTGTTGTGCGGGCAGGGATGATGATGCAAGAAGCAGGATTCTCCAAACAGGAGACTGACAGCGCATTGGATATTCTGCTAGGATTGACCCCTAGTGGTACTCCAGCAATTCAGCAGCAGGTCAAAGTAGACCCGGAACAAGATCTTTCGGCTTGGCAAGCATCAATCATTGCTACACGCAACGCTCATGAAGCATGGAGGCAATTCTGCCAACCTCCAAAAGCTGGCATGGCTCCTGGGCTGCCAGAATATGCAGCCATGTTCCGGAGATCATTTGCTCGTGATGCTGATCCAGAGAAAGGCACCTTACCAGGAGACAATTCTCTGAGCCACCCAACAAATGAGGACATGAATTTGACGGAACTGGAGAAGCTGCGACAACAACCCCCCACGCCTCAAGAGCTGTATGAGATGATGAAATGTGACGGATTACTGCCCGATGAACACATTCTTCACATCCTAGTGGCAAACGCCCAAACTCTCCAAGAAGCTCATCGTTATCTGCGAGACGGAAGCACAGAACATCACAACTACGCTCTCTTGTTGGTACCCGAACCAACAGCTGATATGCTGAAGGCTATTCCCTTGCCATTGTTCTCGGCATATGTGGATATGTTGTCCAAGACAGTGCACCCCAAAGGCAGTAATCTGATACGCGCCATCCGGCTCGCAGAGCTGCGTGTGGGTCGCAGGAACCAGAACTGGCTACCTCATGTCTGGGCACCTATCATGAAGAATGTCGGGCAGCATCATTATGGCCTGAAACTCACACTGGAGGCACAGCTTCGTCTGATCATACACCTTGTAGATCGTATCGACGCTGTGCAGGGAATGACTCTATTCCTCTTCAACAGATTTGTGAGAACCCTGCGGAAGATTTTGCGAAGAGAGCTACAGGTGCTGGCGAGCGCTGTAGAAGCCAACAACACCAATTTTAACTTACTTGGCGCACTCTATTGCAAAAGCGCCGAGGAAGACGCTGCCAACACCACCGAGATAGACACGGAGACAAGAAGCAGCTCAGCTCTGCATCTATTCCGGGTTCTTATTTCACGTATGAAAGGCTTCTATCATGCACTCGTTGCCGAGGAACAAGAGAGGCAACGGCCAGAAGCTGAAGAAACTACAGATCTATCGTTTGTGGACATGATGCGATCACGGCGAGACCCCGTGTTGGCCCCCTCTGCTCACGACCTGATGCAGTCACTGGCGTTTGCAGGAGAGTACAATGAAATGGCCCAGTTGACAATATGGCTCATGACGGAATGGGGCCCTCTACAGTCACAGGAAGACGAGGTGATAAACATGGAGGAGTTGCCTCACGACGTGGACATGCTGGAGACTCTATGTGCGTATCGCGCGTTTGCGGAACCCATGTTGACGGACGAAGTGCGCAATCGCGTACGAGACGTCCGATTCCAGATTGGGATCTGGCAATGGCCAGGTGAGCAGATGGTACGGTCGTATATCCAGGCCAATGCCGTTCACGGACATGAAGAGTTGAGTCGAATTCTCAAGTGGTCTCGCATCCGAGAACACAATCGACAGAACCACCTGCTCACAAATGTCGAGGATTTGGACCTGGAGGCCATTGAGAACAAGCATGAGACTGCGGAGCACCAGTTCAGCACCCATGAAGAGTTTGGAAAGAGGGCAGCCCTGCGAAGTGGCGAACAAGGATCATTACTGGGAACCTAGGTGCATGGTTTAATATAAACAGAACATTGATGGCGGGATTTAGACGCGGTGGCGTTTATCGTATAACTAGTTGTGTATAGAATATTGTACAACATCCATGAACAAGGCGTCTGATGGCTGAAACGACGGGAGAGAAAGAAGCAGTGAAAATTCAAAGCAAAAGGGATCTGTCTATTTAGTAGCTTAAGAGCTAAGAGCTGAGCCACGGTCCATGGATCTGGCTGAAGAATACTTTTCTTACCTACCTGGGTACGCTACTGACGGGCGGCTATCGCCAAATGATGTAGGGACCCAAGACGACGGTTCAAGAGGTCATCTATTCTTAACTAAGGTAAGGTAAGGTAAGGTAAGGTAGCCAGCCACTCAGGGAGGAAGCATGAAAAGGGAAATGAGAAGGGCTGATCAGGTCTAGACCGTCCAGGCCAACTATGGGTCGACCCAGGCGAAAAAAGCATGATTTCGGGAAGAGAACAGAAGAGATGAAGGCATCACGAAACCCTGTAACAGGCCGCAGGTCGGTTCAGTGGAGAGGGGACGATTGGCAGCTACCTAAGTACCTTAGTGTAGGTCCCGGCCGCTGTGGAGTTGGTGCTGCCAATAGGAACAGGCCGCGAATAAGCTGTTGAAACAGAGCGCTTAGAGCCAGTCATTTATAGTACAGCTTGACAGAGACGAGACAAGCTTGATTGGCTGGGAGTTTTGGGATATTTTCTTGTAAATGTTTTACATGTAAATTGCTGGGGTATTTGGATTGGGCGCCTGTTGATACTCAGGCGTGGCTGGCGGACAGGGCAGTAGAGACTAGAGAGAGCTATTCATGGATGGTTCAAGAGAGAGACTCCATGGGCCATGAAAATATGAGATCCGATACGACATGAGACTTTTGTGAGGCGATTCATCGTCTTTTGCTGGCGCTAATTGGATATGAGCGATTCATAGGGGCAAGCACTGCATATACATACATTAACAGAGTGTTACCACCAACTTTGTGTGAATGGTTTCACTCCTAGTACTGTACTCTCAGCATACAATACAATACACACACTCACTCACTCACTCGCTAGCCCTGATCACTTTCGTCTTTTCCTCTTTCTTTTCCTTTTCCTGTTTCTCTTTTTTTCCTTTGTCAAGTATTTCCTATCTCTCTCTGTTTTGTGTGACTCTCTTTCATACTCAATCTGTTCCTTTCATTCACCGCTTTGTTCTTCTGCCTCTGCCTAAGGTACTAACTGTTCGTCATCTTTGACGCAGCGAACAAGCTCCCCTTATCTTCACTGTTTGTGTCCGAACAAGGGACTCTTTTTCAGTTTTGTTTTGCTTGGAGACAATTCCTTTTTACTCTTAATCAGCTTCAAGTTGGGAGGAAGTGATCGACGAAACCGTACATTATTCTTTTCGTGCAACTACTTACCTATATCAAATCATACCAAACAACTTATACAACTTTGACTCACGAACCGACCAACGATTTTAAACGAACGAATCTTTTCGATTTCACCAACACGCTCTTTCTTTCAGCAAGTCAGTCTATACTACTATCGACATATTCTTCAAAATGCGGTGTAATAGATCAAGGCTCGCCGTGGCCTTCTCACTCCTTTTGACTGCTCAGTCCGCCCAGGCTGGCCCTATGTGGACGGGTAGAATGTACGGAGAACCTGATAACACTTGTGCAACTGCTGGATCTAACTCGAGTGACAGAGAAAAAAGAAACCCTGGCGCCTTTCTTGACGTTAGGATGGAAAACTCACAAGCTCCCACTGCAGCTCACGACGGATACGGGTATGGATCAGAATCGGAGACAGAACGACAGGACTCATATCTGACAATTTATCACAGCAGTGGCAATGGAGATCAGACTACACCCCGTCCTGTTTTTGAAACGCTCAACTCGACACCCGAACCGAATCCGTTACTCTCGGAAAACCAAGGTGATGACAAGAAAAAGGGCCCCTACTCTGATCTTCCCGAGCCTATCGAAGTCATCCCCGTCCAGCCAACGAGTGATGCCGCCCCTGAGCAGACGAGTGATGCTCAAGAACCAACCCAAGAGCCTGGAGGCAAGCCAACTTTCACGCAGAACCCTTCTGCACCAGTTCTCACAACCTCAATCGTGCCCAAGGACCCTACCTCCGTGGTCGAGAAGCCAACCTCAGCTGAACAGTCAGACTACAAGCCTCCCAAGGACACTGCAGTTGTCTCCGAGACTGCCCCAGTTTCCAAAGAGGTCCCTACCTCTGCAAACGAGGCACCAACATCTGAGCCTGTTAATGATGCTACGACTCTAGTGCCCGAGGTCCCTACGACCGAAGCAGCTCAGAAGCCAGAGAACACAGACACTCAGAGTCTGTCCTCTACCCTCGACCTTGGTACACTTCAACCTTCAGATGGGGAAAAGACTAAGCCAAGCGCCGTCGAAGAGACCACGGCCCCTGAAGCGCCCTCTGCTCCCGCTACAACAGCTCCAGGAAACGAGCAACCTACCTCTGCTGTTAAAGAGGAGACAACTTCCTTTGCGTATCAGCCGACTCCTACTGGTTATCTTACAACCAAGGCGCCTTCGGATACAGCTTTCCCGGTCAACCCTAAACACCCTACTCAAGTGTATCCCAAGCCTCCTATCACATCCGAAGGCCCCCTGGAGGAGACTTCCACCCCTGAGACCGAGTCTCCTGCGGGCATAACTCGGGTTGTGTCTGTAGTTGAACCTGAGGGACCCCAGTCCCAGACGACATCTGATGCACAAAGCCAACCTGTTCTCACTTCAGATGCTGCCCAACCCGAGACTCAGGCCCCAGTCTCCGAACCTGCTCAGCCCAGCAATCCTGCCCCCACCTCTGAAGTTCAGCAATCTTATGTTCCTGTACAAAACCCTGGTGGTCAACAGCCTGATACTCCAGCTGCTACTACTGCACCGGCTCAGCCTCAAAATCCTATTCCTACTTCACAGCCAGCTCAATCTCAGCCTGGGAACCCGGCTCCAACTGCTCCCTCCCAGCCCCAGAACCCAGTTCCTACTTCGCAACCAGCTCAGTCTCAGCCAGAGAGTCCAGTTACATCCCAGGTCCAACAGCCTGAGGCGCCCGCAGTCACTTCAGCAGTTCAGCAGCCGGCTCCTGTCCCTTCAAATGGTCAGCCTCAATATCCTGCCCCTGACTCAGCTACCCAGCCTGCAGTTCCCGCTGCACCGCCTACTAGCACCGTCCTTGTATCTGACCCCTCATCCCCTGAGACGACTTCGGCACCCAAGGTAGTCCCCTCGGGAACATCGGCCAACGGCGTTCCAACCATCAACCCTGGTGTTCCCATAGGAACCAGTGCCATTCCTGCTTCTGCGTACGCCAGCAATGTCGTCGATGCTCGCACATATAACGAGGAGTTTGCCAAACTCACACCCGAGTCTTCGTGTATGAAGGGTCAGGCTGCTTGCATCAACGGACAAACCGGTGTATGTGACGACACAGGCAAGTTCCAGCTCACGCCTTGCAATACCAAAGGTGAGAAGTGCTTCGCTCTTCCACTATACAACTTTGAGGGTGGCATCAAGATTGTCTGCGAAGATCCTGCGACTGCTGCCAAGATTCTTGGTGGAACTCCAAGCAGTGGTGAGGACAACACTGTTCCCGGAAATGGAGGCAAGGAGCAGCCTGCAACTACATCAGCCGCCGAGAAACCCGCGCTCCCCGTGGTTACTGTTACGACTATAGTTACTGTTGACGATGGTGCAACCCCTGAACCAACTGGGGAGCCTGCTAAGGACCGATCTTCCCAGCCTGCTCAACGGCCATCACAGCCAACTCAACCCGCCAATGAACAACCTTCTCAGCCTGCTTATCAGCAACCTTCGCAGCCACAGCCACAGCCTGTGCCTGAGCAGCCTACCCAACCCGCCCCTGAACAGACAAGTCAGTCAGCTCCCGAGGAGCCCTCCCAGTCTCAACCCTTGCCAGAGAAATCCACCCAGCCTGCTCCTGAGCAACCTAGTCAACCAGCTCAGACGCAGCCAGCCGAGGCACAGCCATCTCAACCATCAGAGGAGAAACCTAGTCAGACAAACCCCGCAGAGCCTTCCAACCCTCAACCAACAAAGGCCTATGAAGATCTCCCTCCCACTTCTGCCCCCGTCGCTGAGCAAAGCACCACGTCTGTTGCTCTTCCCGGTGGCACAACCTTGACCAAGTCCATCAAGAAGCCTGATGAAGCCAAGCCCACAGGCACACCAGGTGATGACGACAACAAAGGAAAGGACGGCAACGGCAACGACAAGGGCAAAGATGGTCATGACGACGATGACAAGCCCACATCGGTCGTCCTCATCCCCATTCCTGACAAGCCTACGGATGCCCCGTATCCTGCTGCTACAGAAGCCAAGGTCGACAATGAAGGCAGCAAAGATGACAAGAAGCCCGCTGCTGGAACACGGACCGGCGACGATGCTCACGCTACAACTATTGTCGTGGATGGTACTCCGACTGTATCGGTCTACTTCACAGTGACTGTGACAGAAAAGGACCAGGCTACCGTCACCGTCACCGGAAAGGAGAAGGAGACTGTGACGCTGGTGATTAGCGCATAGATTCTGGTTATTTGCTTTCCTATAAAAATTCCTTATTTGTTTATTTTGCGAGCTAGCTATCTGAATATTGGTGAACCGGATGGGGCGTATTGTGGTAATGAAGTTGATTTATGCAGTACTTACAACAGCGTTGGCACGCGGCCACAACCATTTTACATTGACAGCAAGACTACAACGATGTTGAAAATAATCGTGGATATTACTTAATTTCTGTTGTTATGCGAAATGTCTTGCCGCCTCTTGATTAAACTGATATGTGACAAGAATGCTTGTTGCACCACCAACCCCTTGTTCGTGCGCGTGGTATCATTTATAATAGATAATTATACCTCCCCCCAAGTCATATCGTCTTGACTTGGTTTGATTATTCCTGTACCGTCGTCATCTCCCCATTATGAGATGCGAGCTCTATGTTTGTTTTATCATAAACCCTCAAGTCCCGTTTCTGTTCATGTTCCTGGCCGTGCTTGATCATACACTTGCGCAAAGCAGCTTTATGCATCCGATTAACTCATCAGCTTCCTCCCAACACAAATATTTCGAGAGGTTGCGTGTCATCCCCAAACCGTAAAAGCAGGTTGTCGCAGTTATCATGCCCCAGCCCAACCCCAGATGCATTCCCGTCCGCAACTCCACCAAATCATTGCAGTTAACGCCAGATAAACAGACTCCGTTATCACACCTCAATCCTCGGAGCCCTGATGTGCTAGTGGTTGGCTTGCGTAGAATCGGATACCGAGTCATCTATGAACGGATCGCCAACTTCCAGCCTCTTAGCTGCAGGCTCATTGCCCTCTTCATCGACTCCATATTTATCTTGCCATAGTTTCCGCATAACTTGGTAAATGAACATGAATTGAGGACGGCCCTGAACCATGCCAACACGCTGCTCTCGGAGATGGTCGACCGTCTCGAGAATCAGGTCTGGTCCCTCTGCTGGCTCGTCATACTTCTCAAACGTACCCAGTTCTAGCTCGCGCATTAGATGCTCGAGTGTGATAAAAGTGCCAGTTCGACCAACCCCAGCACTGCAATGGATGATTCGCGGGTTCTCGGGCGCGCTCAGCTCGCGCGAAATTCGCATGAGTTCGAAGAAGCCATCGAGATCTTCTAGTTCGGGAACCCCAAAGTCAGGCCATCGTCTATACAGAAGGTGCCACACGACTCGGGGCTCTTCTTCATCCTTCAGGTGCATAAGTAGCTTGCGCTTCTCAATAGCGCCGTCAGCGAGTTCCTCAAAAGAATCGTACGTGATCTGGGCCTGCCAGTCGTCGTTCCACGCATCGTGTTCGTTCAGAGTCCAGGTAGGGTGTTCTTGGTTATCGGGGAAGTATTGGTGACATTTCACAACTCCACCCTCTGCCATGGTTGTCAGCTGTACGATGACAGCAGGCGAAGACATTTGCTCCGCAATCATGCGCCAGACATAGTCGATTGATGGCTGCGTTGGCCCTTGCATGGCGATGTATCGCAACGGCTCACGGTTAGGATCGGAAGGTGAGGTAAGAGTGATATCGGAAGCGTTGACATAGTTAAGCTCATCCTCAGGGACCTGAAGTTTGACCCGGTTGTGATTCCAAGGCTTGATGTTGATGTAGCGATCCATCACACCCTTCTCCTGGGTGTCAACCTGCTTGAAGGTCCCCCATTTGAATTCTTCATCCCCTTCATTCTTTGTGCCCTCAAGAACTCGGTCTCGTTCCGCCCACGTCAACTCCTGGAATTTGAAATCAATATCTATAAAATGTCAGTCCTGGTTAATGCGCTGCGTCTGGGGTGTTGTATACCCTGCATCGAAGATTCCAAAAAAGCAGGAATTCGGGGACCTGACCCCTTTGAATTAGCCAGCGCATCGCCTTCGGCCGTGACGGGTCGGCTCTTGACACCGTCGTGGCTCACGACGGCCGGCGGAGGACTGGAAGGCAACTCGACGGGTGGGCTGTCGCGCGCTCTCTTTGTGGAGCCGCGCAAACGGAAATTTCGGAATGCGGCCCTCTTCGAGAGCTTTGACTTTTGTGGTAGGACTTGTTGGCCGTCCAATTGTTGCGAGTGCAAAGTTGCAGCCTGTAACTCGGTACTGGCGATACTATCGGCAGTATCACTGCTGGAGCGTTCGACGGAGGTCTGGATCGTGGGGTTCTTGGGTTTGCGCCTGAACTTGGGGATCCTGTCCATGGCGTCGGGGTTGGGTAAAGACAGGAGTGAATATCCCCTGGAGAAGCTGCGCTTGAGGCTGGTGCTCGTCGCGGTTTTCGCCAGAGGCCTGAACAAAAGCGACAGCCCAAGTATAAGAAGCAAAGGCGACGGAGATTTGGGCGTAAGAAGAGGAATAGCGTCGGGCCCTCTTGGCTGGTGGAGGTCAGGCAGGCAGGGGTCGGATCCGCGTGGTCTTTGGAGGGGCGCAGGCGCAGTCGCAGTCGATGGCGGAATCGTTTAATAGTGGCGGGATCGTGAGAAGAGGCGAAATATTACAAGGGTTATATGTCGAGAAGCGGAAGAAGTTGAAGAATAGAGAAGTTTGAGCCTGATGTGAAGAAGAGAGGAGAAGAGAAGGAGAAGACGTGAGTGGAGTTGGTACCGCAAACGGAAAGATTTGGGGTGTAAGAGACAGAGGAAGGAGTAAGGAAGGTAAGGGAGGTAAGGTAGGTAGGTAGGTAGTCAAGGGGTAAAATAATAGAGGTAAGAGGTTAAAAATAAAAAGGAGTGAGTAAGAGTAAGAGCAAGAGAAAAGGAGATTGGTTCTTGGTTGACTGTAACGACTGTAAGAGCAGAACAACGGCGTCTACCTTAATAGTAGTGGCCAACCAAATATTCACGAAGACCTCGAAATCGAGAAAGAAAGAAAAAAGAGCAACGACGGGATGCGACGTGACGTGACGTGACCAAGAGAGACTTGAAACTCAAACTCAGACGTCAGTCAGTCAGTCAGTCAGTCATTCAACGTGGGGAAAGGCAAGAGATTGTTCCAAGAATATCTTATCTTACGGTACGGCACAGGCACACGCACACGCACTCCGATGTAACTTGACTTGTTAACTCCTATATCGGGAGTACCTTGCCTTGCCTTTGCCTCTAAATGAATGATCTGCAAGCGATGGTCTAGTCTAGTCTAGACGTGATAATTGACAGATTTCATCCATTGTTCGGACACGTGCTCATTGTTTATACCCGATCCCGTGGTTCAGTTGCTGATCATGCACCCAAATCTAGAGTCAATAGTTTGCAAGGACTTGAGTGTTGTACCTGGTCTAGTGAAATCTCTTCTTTTCTTCTTTTCTTCCTTCTTTTACTGCAGTGGCAGTGGCTCATCCATCCATCCCTGTATTAGCTGCGTGGCGGCTGCTCTGTTGGTTGTCGATGGATTTCTATTTTCGTCTCAAGGCCCATCCCGTCATGTCGGGTTAATGACGTGGAGGATGGGTCTAGTTAGGTACCCTGTACATGTACTCCGTATGTAGTATCATCCTGGCAACCAAGCTCCCTATTAACCACCATCTTTACGGGGCACTCCTCCACGATCTGTGCCTCATTCTGTTCTATTCTCGATTTTATCTTCATTACTCAGCGGCATTTGCTTGCGTGGCATCGACTTGATCAACTTGATCAATCCTCGTGTTGGTCCCTAGTTTCCACTAACATGATTCATAGGTACTACTACATACAGTATGTACTTCTCAAGGACCCCTGTATAAGTGGAAGATATCCAAGCATGTTCAGACGAAAATTGCGAACAAGTATTGTGAAATCCCTTGGGACCTACCGAGCTTAAACAATCAGCTCTTTTCAATCGTAACTATCTGCCATTGCTGGAAAAATAAATCAGTTTGGGCATGTCTCTGCAATGTCTCAACTTGGTATCATTCACGTGTTCCTATGTTTTATTTTCAAAAGCAGTGTGAGCCATTCATATGACTGCTTCACACCACTCTTGCATCTTTCAGCTAAGGTCAGCAGCTGAGCTGATCAGTCAATTAATTGGAAGGAGTATGCCAAAGTTGAGTTTGACATTTAAAGTCATAACTGAATTATCCCATCCCCAAACGCCCAATCATATCCGCGCGGATACAATCCGTCGATTACATGTTTCTTATAATACAATGAGGCGAGCCTGTTCTTACAAACTGAGTTGCTTGCCGTGCCACTCGCTTTACACGGCAGAGTATATGCCAGTCACGTACTTGCCGCACTCAATCTTTTGTTCCAACGAGACCTTTCGGCCCTTCCCACCGTCCAGGCGGATTGTCTTGCGAGGAGTCACGGACAACCGGTGGAAGTCTGGTGAACCCTCCTTACGAGCATCGGCTACGCTATCCAGAGCGGCAATATAAGCTGGAGCGTTCAAGTTGGTTCGTTTTCCGGTGCCAAGCTGATAGTGCTCATTGCCACCCCAGAATACGACGTCTGCTCCCCAGTTAGTCTCGTTCTCGGTCCCTTGACCCGTGACCGAGACTTCCGTGACATTGTCCATGATGGCCGAGCAGTGAGTGGCTCCGACTGACAGAGACTTGAGTTTAATGGGGCTCATCTTGTTGGTTTTCTCGTCAAACTCGAACAGGGACGAAAGACCCTTCACCTTGGTCGGCTTGGGCGAGACGTGTGACCATCGACCAGTACCCAGTGTTCCGTAGACTCCTTGGCCGCAAGCCCACAGATCTGTGGTCACGGGAGGAAGCCTTCTCGCCGGAGCAAGAGCCTTTGTGTTGCCAGGAACTGTCGTGGTTTTCGCATCCACAGTGAAGAAAGTATTATTCCCACCTGCCGCTATGGATGTCACAGTCGGGACAAGCCCAGTGCCAGCGTAGGACAGGTTGGTAGGAACCATTACCGGGGTATCAGAAACTGAAAGGCCAAAGTCGGTATCGATTCCAAGCTGGCCGAATGAGTTGTCACCAAATCCAAAAATACGTCCAGTTTTATCAAGAACAGCCGAGTGGTAATCGCCAGTTGCAATCTGTGCCACGTCGAATCCCTTTAGAGTAGTGATTTCGTGAGGTTGGTCGTAAGGTCCCTTGGGCCTGTTATGCCAATTCAAACCTGCAATACCCATCTGACCCTTGGAAGGAAACTCGAGGGCACTAGCAGCAGCGGAGAAGACACGTCCTTTGGAGGTGAGCATGAGACAATGCTCCTGACCGCTGCTGATGTCCTTCACGGTTTCGCCATATGACAGACCATGTGGTGTCAAATTGCGGAAATGTATGTTCTCTCGGGCACCGCCGGATCCCCATATAGACCAAGAGGACTTTTTCTGTTCCTCTTTCAGGCCACCCTCTTGATCGTTGCGGGACGCAGGGATAGAATACACATTGCCATTGCGCGACAGAGCAATAATTCGATCAAGCGAAACATCAATTTTGACAAGATCTTTGCCTGTAAGTGTAGGTACGGGTGAAGGGTCTTGCTGATTGTAGCCCAAGCCCCATTGAACCAGATCACCCTTCTCAGTGACAGCTGCACCGAAGATGGATGTCAACTTGAGGTCCCTGAGAACCTTGTCATCAAAGAATGAAATCCTTCGAGGTACTTTGACATATTTTTCACTGGAGTTAGGATCGATGACCTTTCCAGCATTGGAGCCCCAAGCATAAACTCCAGGATGCTCCCAACTATTCTTAACTTGGAGATGTTGGGAGCTGATAAGATCTCGGTTCTCTTCCTTGGACTTGACTTTCTTGCGAGGCTTCTCAAACTCGAGTTCAGCCTTAGTAGGAACTTTGTTGTTATCGACTTCAGCAGGTGCCGAAGACTTTCCAGTCAATATAGGATAAAAGTAGGCTCCAGCAGCAGCAAGACCAAAGACAGCCGCAAAACTAATAATTTTACCACCGCGGTTGGGAGGAGGTTGAGAATACTCGCTGCCATAATCGTGGACGTAGCGAATCCATTGGCGCCGAGATATAGTGAGAGGCTGACGAGCTCGGGAGCGAACGACAGCTCGCCCAAGAGTCGCTCGAGAAACGTTCATTTTGGAAACTTGCTGACTAGCAAGGGGCCGGAGTCAATGGAATTGGTGATATCTGCTCCGAGAGATTTTAAATTGCCTTAAGAGTTGAACTCAGTGTCGCCTCCCGATGAAGGAGAAAATGTTGTGAGGTCATAGAGCTGGAGCTCCCGCAATAGCTAACTTATTTACGGATAATGGTCAGCAAAATTCTTTGGGCTGTGGCAGGTCTACTAAAGACGATGAACTGTGCCACAGTCCGATCTGAGCACGCGCCACATACTGCAGGGTCTTGTCGTCCATTGATAGTGGAATGCACTGAGATATTACTCCACATTTTACCGTCCATCGGCGGTTCGGCCGCGTTAGCTCCGACTTTAACATTCAACGCCTGTTGCGTGGCTTCTAAGGTTAGTAGGAGGCAACTTACAGGAGCTCCCGCGAACCCTTGAGCTCTGTCAACACCATGTACGAGGACTCTTGGTATACGCTGATGCCCGACTTGGGCACCAGCAAGAAGAGTCACTCTAGTAGCCATAGTCAAAGTCATGGTCACCGTCGCAAGGAGTCTCTGCTCCAACAACCCAATGTATGCCCCCCCGCGAATTGGCACCCCGCCATAATCGTTGAAGCTCATAAGATGGGTGTAGGAAACAGGCCAAACACACGAAGTTGTAACGCCATTGCCAAATGTTTACGAAGAAATCGAGGACACCGACACTCCACCAGAACCGACGGTCCTTCGCCGGGCCAGTTCCTACTCCGACTTCTATCGAGTGGTCAAAGAACAGCTCTCTAAAGACACACGACCACGACCGAAGAAGATCGACAAGCACAGTAGAGCATGGGAAGCTCTGACGCTTTCAGACTCTAGTCAGAAGCTTCAAAAACAAGACGACAGCAGCTTGGACTCGTACGATGAACAATTGCTGGATGCCAGTCAGCAGGAATACTTGTATGCATACTGCGTCATGCGAAGATGGCACTACTATCAAGACAGGCAGCGCTGACCGAGACTAGACTATATCGCGACCAACTTACTATTACGGAGCGTCACTTAGATGGGCTTATCGAAGATGCAAACGCGACGCTAAAACTCCTTACCTCCCTGTCGAACTCTTTTGGCTCTGTCGAGGCGCAAACGTCAACTTTCCAATCGCAATGCGAAGAACTATTGCAGGAACAAAGAAGGCTCGAGGTCTTGGCCGACGAAGTTGGGACCGATCTTCACTACTATGCGTACCTCGACAATGCAACACGACGTCTCAATGCGCCAGGCGCCAGCCGATTGGTTGACGATGCCTCTTTTGGAGAGATGGTTGAGAACATTGACGCCTGCATCGTCTTTATGGAGAATCATGTAAGAGGTCCTCACATTCGCTTTCAAGAGCAGATGCTAATGCAATCAGCCGACATACCGCGACCGCGATACCTATCTCGCACGGTACACTGCGCTTCTCACGAAAGCCCTTCATCTTCTTGAACATGGCTATAAGACCTCACTGGAGAAGGTATCGCCTGAAGTTGGACGTCAGATTATAGCTACAAAATCCGAGTCGGCTCGCCATGCGCTTGCGTATGGTCGTTTCCAAGAGATGATGCTGGACTCGTATGGCCTGATACCCAACGTTCACCGAATTATACGCCGCGCATATGATTCTTACGGCCAGCGAAACGAGTCCTGCACTCACTTTGAGACTTACGCAAATACAGCTAATAGCATCATTCATACCCACCTCACGACTCGAGATCGCGACTTGAAGGTTTTGACGCAATCTGATATCGCAGAGTTCAATAAAGAAGTCAAGAGCCTGTCAGCCGAGACAGCATCGCGGAATTTTATCAAACAGTGCTTCGAACGCATGTACAACGAGGAGAATCTGTTCGTGAAACTCTTCGATTTGGAACCCATATGGACACAAGCAGCAGACTCAGTGTTTCAGGCGATCAAACCCATCAACACCACCATTGCTCATCCTGGCAACTTGACGCCATTGGTGACTAACCTCCAAACTGTCCTACAGACTGCCCCGTTGGAGACAACGTGCAACGTGGTGAGCCTGTTAGCCAACGAATATTTTGGTGCCGATTTGGATGATATGGAGTCGCCATATTTCATCAAATGCAAGCAATACACCTCACAGCTTCTTGCCCATCATCTGTGGCCCTTGACAGATACCGTTTTTGAGGCAGAAGTCACAAAAACGATCACCAAGGCGCCTGTTCAAGACGCCTCTCTGAAGATCGGACCTGTAGTCGGTGGCGTAGCATCATCAAACGCCCATCCCTTGGTCAAACAAGCCATCAAACTTCTGAGCATGTATGAGAACTGCATGCCTAAAGAAAGATCTGTAAGTAGACTGTCCTCTAGCATTGGGTTTGGCTAACAACTTGGTAGTCGAAAAATAGTTCAGTCGTGTTCAATATTGTTCGAGAAACCATTCAGGTGCTCCAACGTGCAGAAGCAAGGATACAGTCATTAAAGGCTGGTACAGATCCTGATCTTTTTATGGTGAAAAACTTGCTCATCATAAAGAATGAGCTGGTTTCGTTGGAGATCGGTGACATTCGAAACCATGGTACTTCCATGCAGCACTTTGTTCACATCTGGGACACCCTAAGCCCCCAGAATTGGGTCGGTTTCTTTTCCAACATCATCGGCGGCGGTCTGTGGTCTAGAGGCACACCTTCCGTGACAGCTAAAACCCTGACTGTTGAGGATATGAACGAGCAGCTTGATGAGTTACTGCGACAGTCTATCTACAACTTCACACATCGTTGGGGTACTCTGATGAACGACTCGCAGAATAGAAAGCCTGGAGTGAAGCCAATCGCGAAGGTGGAAGCTGAACTTGAAAGTTTACTCATGACTGCGTTCAGCAACCAGCCTGAAGTGGTTGGAAAACTCAAGGAGGCTATTGAGCAGCATGCGCAGGCGCAGAATGACGCGAAAGATGAGAAGCAGGGAGTGAGACGATACTGAAGAGAAGGAAATTGGGTGTGACAATAGAAACGAGTGTTGCCTGATGTAAAAGATCCAGACTGAAGATCTTGGAATAATGAACAACTTCATATGCACACAGCTAAATATGTATGTCGGTTTCTCGCGGTTCTAGGTAGAGCGTAGATCCCGAGTTCCGGCTTATATATATTAGCCCGAAGTCGGTGTCCACCTTTTTGATGGGAGTTTTCATTATGAAATTGTTAGAAAGGTACATCGTGGGAACGGCCCTCGGAGAAGATACCGATAAGAGTGTCTTGGAATTACAGTGTAATCTCTCAGCCTCTGGCGGGCTCTTCTCCGAACTTTGCTTGTACTGTTGTATCTCAACACCGACAGTCCGGGCTCCGTTACCGGCTTTGTAATGCTAGCACGTCATTTGCCGAACGCCCTCCGCGATAAATCAACCCCGGATTGCGATATCGATTTGCACGCACGCACGCCCTAAAATAAGTTTGTTTGGGGTTTCTTATCTTTTACTCCCCCTTTGTTGTCTTATCTCTGGCGAGCTTCACCTACTTTTCTCGTCAGTTACCTTTTTGCTGTTGAAAGGCTCATTCATTGCTCGTCTCGTCGAGGAGTAAGGAAGGCCCGCCAAATCGAAGAGATGGACGCTCTTGAGCTGGAGTCGGCCAAGCAGAGCCCGGCCATTGAGACGGCCAAGGATCTCTTCTCTGGCGCTGTTGGAGGAATTGCGCAGGTATTGATTGGTATGTCTCGTTGTTTCTTTAATGAATATCGGTCAGCCAGCGCAAAGGGAACCCAAGCAAGATTTCTCTGCTGGCTCAAGATAATAAGCTTACCCTCCCCCCACCCATGAAGTCGTCACCAGCATATTTGTGCAACAGTACGAACTCAACCCAGTTGCTAACTCTCTCATCTCAGGTCAACCCTTTGACATTGTCAAGGTCCGACTGCAAACTACAACACAATACTCGTCTGCCATCAATGCCGCCACCACAATCTACAAGAACGAGGGTGCCCTCGCCTTTTACAAGGGAACACTGACACCACTCATCGGTATCGGAGCCTGTGTTTCCGTCCAATTCGGTGCCTTTAACGCCGCCAAGCGCTGGTTCCAAACTCGCAACAACGGAGCCGAATTGTCTTATCCTCAATACGGCGCCGCGGGTGCCTTTGCTGGTGTCTCCAACTCGGTCCTCTCAGGCCCCATTGAGCATATCCGTATCCGCCTTCAGAGCCAGCCTCATGGCGCCGGTCGCCTATACGATGGTCCTGGTGACTGCATTCGTAAACTCGGAGCTCACAATGGTGTTCTGAGTGGCATCTACCGCGGTCAGGCTGTCACCATCTGGCGAGAGGCTTTCGCCTACGGTTCCTGGTTCACTGCCTTTGAGTATATGATGAACTCCGACGCTGCCCGCAATAAGATCGACCGCAAGGATATCCCCGCTTACAAGATTGCTCTTTACGGTGGTCTTGCCGGTGAAGTTCTCTGGCTTTCCAGCTATCCCTTCGATGTTATCAAGAGCAAGATGCAGACCGACGGCTTCGGTGCCAACCAAAAATACGTCACTATGCGAGACTGCTTCTCAAAGACTTGGCGAGCTGAGGGTGCGGTTGGTTTCTGGAAGGGTATCGGTCCTACACTGGCGCGAGCTATGCCCGTCAGCGCGGGAACTTTCATTGTTGTCGAGATGACCATGCGAGCTCTCAACAGCTAAACAAAACCAAACAGTGCTGAACATTGAACATGAAAAATGTTTGATCTTTTGATGCAATAAAACGTATTCGGGGGCCCAATGGTTAGAACAAAAAGGGAAATGATATTTTTAGAAGGTCACGGAGAGATTCAACACGTGAGACATGAGCGATATACCTTGGATAAAAGCATCGAATGCATGATAATATACCCAACTTTAATCTATTTCGGCTTACCACCCTACGTTCTCGTTGTTCTCGACACGACGCTGCAGAATGTTTCTTGCGCCTTGCGGTGATATCCCTTCAAGATGGAGTTCCTCGAGCACCTTGCGCGCCTCTTCGTTGTCTGTGAAGACTCGATCGCTGGCTTCCTTGAGTGTCAAGCCACTCGTCTCACCCGCTTCAACCGGAAGACTTAGAAGCTGCATACCCTCGGTCAAGTTGTCGAGGACAGATGAACCATTAGGGATGTAGCGTTCGATAGTAGAAACCAAGGCAGCGCCATCGCGACGGAACTGGGCAGCACCATATGTGGTGAACGACTGACGCATAAGGACACTTTGCCATAGATAATCTTGAAGCTTGACAAGGGCTTCACGGCAGACGCGGCGGAACACTGCAGTTGAAAGAGCTCTGATGAGAAAGTCAAAGTTGCGCTGGAGGATGCGAAGTGGCTCATCGAGTTCTGGTGTGATAGCAAGCTCATCTATTACCGTGTTAACTGATATGTTTGACATATTGGGCACAGTGCGGCACGCGAACTTACCAAGGATAGCAGTTTCACCAACAGTTGTCCATTGAACACGAGTGGTGTATGCTCGGAAGGCTTTATTGTGCGACTCGACCAAAGCACCAACAAGAAGTTCTTGAGCAGCCTTGCGTCGCATGTTATAGGCACTCGCTGTCTCATCAAATAGAGCCCCATCTTCGTGTTTCTCTCCCACTGCTGTAGACGTGCGATCCTTCACATCATCGTAGCTCATGGTACTCGTAATATTGTTGCCCTGGCTAGATCTGTGCAAAGCTCGAGTCTGAAGTTCATCCCACAAAGAGACAAAGAACTAAAATTTTAGCTTCATGAGATAACTTGCAGGCGGTTTACATACCTCCTCGTTGCTCCAGTCTTTCAGAGTATTGACAATGTGGTCAGCACTACCAATCACTTTGCAGAGCACCTCAAAACCACCTGTACCTTCAAGAACAGCAAGATCCTCCTTGTTCGCAGCCAAAGTGCGACCAAAGGTCGTAGACATGCTCTGATAAGCCTGGAGTGAGTCTCGAAGGCGATCGTGATAAGCATCCAAGATTTCAAGTTGAACGCCGATCAAGAAGCGAATTTTGTGCTTGAATGTACGCACCCTCTCGTACTGACTTGTCACAGATCGCAGAAGATCAGTGACACGCACAGCAGCATATGTTGGCTTCATCTTGCCCTGGAGCGCATAATCATAATCGATATTGCGGGCATCTTGTGACTCCATGATAGTATTATATCTCTCAAGAGCGAAATCCTTCTCAGCCCCGAACCACGTATCAAAGTGGTCATCCAGTATATGTGCAGTTAAGCCAGACCATCCATTTTCAACATCGCCGCCGTCGTAGTTGAACTTGTAGCGAACATTTTCGTCAAATGCCATCAGCTGTGACATGAAACTACTCAGGAAGGAGGGGCTCTTAATAGCTTCGAGTGCGACCAATGAGGTTTTCTCCTTCAGTACTGGTAGTAGTGAGGTAATAAAGGCAGAAACAGGGTCGATATAAGCCAGGTTTGTCGCTACAGCAGTGTCCCGGAACCTTTCTGCTAGCAAATAGCCTAGATTGTCCCGGAAGAAATCCTCCCATTTCTCAACCAGTGCGATAAACCATGGGAGACAATGAGTCCCAAATGCCTGAGCCCCGCTGGTTGGCTTGTCGCTGAGGAAATGGAAACGAAACTCGGAGACAAAGATGGAGGCCATGATTTCAAATGGTAGTAACGTAACAAGCTTGTCAGTGTGTGCTATTTCCGGCTTTTGAAGATCGATGAGCTTTTCGATGCAATTGATCCATTCCTCGTCCATCTGCAAATGGGTGTCAATCTTGGGCCACTTCCTCTGCTTCAGGACGGCCTCAAGTTCCCCGGACATGGTAGATTTGATCTCATCCCAAAGTGAAGCGGTCAGAGCTTCGGCATATGCGACGAGGTGAAGGCCCTCTTGGCCAGGTAGGCCTTGTAACTTTTGAACATGCTGTTTCAACTCGATGTAAGGCTCCAATGAAGCTTTGGGGTTCTGAGGCAGAAATGATCTCGCCTCTACTCGTAATTTTTCAGCGTCTTGCAAGAGAACAAGGTAGCTCTGGGCACGCTCAACGGCCTTGATCTTGTTCATAGGCGACTTGAGGCGTTCAATGGCCTGATCTGGGGCATCCGAGGCAGCATAGATCTGAGCACGAAGATCAATGCTCTCTTGAAGCTTTTTAAACTCTTCTATGCGAGCAGCAAGCGACCCTTGACGATCATCAGCAGTACGCCGGGTCTCTTCGAGCTCTTTCACAGCTGTATCCAGCTGGGATTGCAGTTGGTTTCGTTGAAGCTCGACATTTGCGATAAGGGTGTCGAGATCTTCAAGGTCAGAAGTAGACTGGAGCTTATCATCCAGGAAGTCCTCAACTCGACTATCGAGTGATGTTCCTTGATTGTTGGCGGCTACTGCTGCCATTGTATATAATGGTTGTGCGTTGGTGTTTGAGAGTCTTATAGCGCAACGTAGCTACTCTACTCTAAATGACGTGGGAGTGTGCCCCACTAAATCCGATAGCTACATACTTCTTCTAGATACAAGTGTTTCTGGAAGCTGAGATGAACTCCCATGACATGATCAAGCGCGGAGTGCAGAGAATATTCCGAGCGGGGATAGAATAGTTTGAAACGTCCGACACCGACTTCATTCGAAGAGACTCGTAATTGAAGTCAATTGCGGTAAGTGAAAAGGATCTAAAATTTACGGGTGGCTGAACGCCAAGCCTGGAGAATGAAGTTATTCGGGTGGCTGGGTTCTCATGAGATGAGGGTTGTCATGATGGACATCACGGCTCTCTCGGGAGAATAAGCTCACGGTTACGACGGAAAGAGTTCACGTATCATGTTGATCTTGTGCTACTTAGAGAGCAGTCGTCGTCAGATACTTGAGTACTGCAGTTCATGTGAATTCCGATTCAACCGCGCTGCCTAAGTAAATATTGGATAACATGCGAATCGGACAGCAAGATGTGCTGTAATGGAAGAAAGCAGAACTTGAATCCTACAATGAATACATATGTTCCCTGGAAGTGGTGCTGTCTTGATAGAGACGAACTTTTATAACTTGCTTGGTAGTTTTCGCTGTAATTGAGTGATCCCGAGTTTCTGTCCACACCGAGTACGGCTTGGCCCCAGCATAGTCGTTGGCTCCGACAGAGTGGATAACAATATGACTTCTTTAGGTCGAGTTGGGGAAAAGAGACTCTCAGACTCCATGACCAAAAGTCGGGGAGTTTCAAGCCAGTTCTCGCTTACTCGGGGGTAAATGGGGCAAATGAATTGAGACCAGGTTATGAACAGGATAACCGAGGAGATGGATCTCAGCTATAGGAAATGCCCGAGCACGATACCTAGATCAAGGCGCCAAATGAGCAATACTCGTCAATTGAGGCTATCGACGTCAGTAGCTAGTCCAGGCAGAGGAGCAAATCAAGAACCTATAATACAATTAGTACAATATGAATTGTTCGATAGCTCGACATAGTACGGATGAGTGAGAGTCCATTCGAAACGGCGCCAAATCGTCATGACAACTACATTAAGCTGAGAGAGGCCCCGCTATAGCTTCTATCCTTGGCAACCCTTGGCGGAATATGGGCGCTGACGAGCTCTGGTCGTATCGAAACGCGTCGACTTTGCGGCGAAGCGCTACGTAAGATCGTAGATCCTAGGGTTCAGGGATCAAGCCCAGGAAGTTGCTCATCTGCGCTGCTGCAGGTCCAATAACACCTTGCCGCTTACAGCTTAGCGTCCGATCGCGTCTAGGCTTCTCCTTCCCTCTGCGGCGCCGGTTAGCGGGTTGCCCGGTGCTGAAAGGAGCCCCCTGGCCCTGTCTTGCCTGTCCAGAGCTCGCCCAGCTGGCAACTGTGGCTCCACATGTAAAACGTCACCGTCGCCAGGCCAACGCGAGTAAATAGGTGGCTGGGTACTACACCTCTGCATCGCCCACCGAAAAGTCCAGAGGTTGGTACCTAGTTATCCCAAGTCTTCCCCAGCCATCGAATATCCGCCCAATTGCCTGGTATTGGTATACGAAACTGCTCCGACTGATTGACTGACTGACCGCTTCTCTCCTTTCCTTCTCTCCTTTTCTCAGGAGATTCTCTAACAAAACCAATAAGTCTTCACCCTCGTTAGCAGAACGTGTGAACTGATCTTCAAGGCTCTTGATTTATCGTTGCCAACTCTCAACTTAACTTGACTTCTTAACTTGACCTCTTTTAACAAGATCTCACTATTACAGGGCCCGACTTTCGCTCGTTGTCACCAACCGTCGTCTTCAGCCCACATACATTCCAGTGTCGATTGTCTACCGAGACATCGATTTCTCCCACCCGTCCGCATTCCACCGCTTCATCACCTTCACCTCGACAAGAACCAGTTGTTCCCGAGACAGATTGCCTGATCAAGTCCAGTGGAGGAAGTTCGGGCTCGATCAAAGTATCGCTTCCAGAGTGTTACGCAACCAAGCGGTAACAGAAAGAGCAAGGAAACCAAGTGATATCGGTCTTGAGAAACTCGTGTTTGTCGCTCCCTAACTGGGGGACGAGCGCAGACAACTCAGTTGTTTCCCGCCGCTACTTCAACCGACAACAAGTTGAAGGAGTGCAGGATCAACATCATTCACGATGGGTTCCGGGACGAGCAGCAGCAGCAGCTCGTCCTCTAGAAGGCAAAAAGTCCAGGTCGGCTGGTATCGTAAGTCATTGTCTAGTCTAGTCTCGGGACATCGATCCAATGTCTCAGCTGATACCGTCCGCATCGCTAACATCCAATTCCACTAGGCTTTGTTCCATTCCTCGGTTATCACCATGTGTTAATGATCCTTATCGCCATCGCCATTATTCTATTATGTGAGATATTTCACCCCTAATTGAGATGATACCTATTCTAACCAAAACAAGCACTGCTTCTCGCTGGCTGTTCATCGTCCTCGCCACTTATCCCCGACATCTTCCTACTATCTATCTACTACAAGGACTACACAGCAGTACCCGATACAGCCCAGGTCGACTACAACCTCCATTCAGCTATCGAGAACATCGCGGGTGACGCTTCGTTGCAAGCTCGCGTTGGTTACTTCGGTATCTGTATCAACCCTGACGGTGGTTCCTGGCTGTGCAGCAACAATGCCACTGCACTGGCTAAGGAGGTTGACGTGGATCAAGATCCTCTCAACCTCATCTGGCTGGCTGCTCAGTTCAAAGATATGATTGTATTCCCATATCTCATGTGAGTTCTCACTCCGCGCGCACCGAGATCGGAGCACACTAACAAGATTCTCAGCATCATCGCCATCATCTTTGCTTTCGTCTGCCTCCTCCTTCTCGCGACTTTCCCCGGATGGCACGAGGAGACTGATTCAGAAGGTTCCGATCGCGAAGTCAAGCCTTTCCCGTCTCGTCCTGTCTCCCAGATTGCCCTTGCCCTGATCTTCGTCTCAGCCATCTTCGTCCTTGTGTCGGTGCTATGGCAACATACAGCGTCCGTAGCCGCCTCGGTTATAGCCCAGGATTTCGGAAACGGAGCTGTCAAGAGTGGTGTGGGTACCAGCGCCATGGTATTGGGTTGGTTCTCATTCGCCTTGCTGATAGTCGTTACTATCGGTCTACTCATTATGATCCTCAGTATAAGCGTTCTCAGTTCGATGGTATAGGACACCTCGAATTCACCTGAGTCATCGCGGACTATTGAGGACTAAAGTTGTCGAATAAATGTACATATGTCGACTATAATCTTCGACACGAGGATGGTAAGATCAAAGACGGTAAAGGGCATCAGCATCGGAGTTACGGAAATGATTTTGTTTATTTTAAAAGAACGTTGAGCGATCGGTTATAATTTCGGTCTTTCAGCCTCGACATCGGACGGCACAGTGACACCGTATCGCATCGCTTTATTCTATCCACGACATAGCCTGACCCATGAAATGACGAGATATCGGATAATCGATACGATGGCCACTGAAAACAGAGGTTCCTCGACCGAGACTCGGCATGACCATGGCCTGCAACGATGAAGCGAGCGAAACGAGGAACGCACATCTTTTTTTTTGCATATAGACTGAGGGACCACGCAGAAGACCGACCTCTCAAGGTGAGAGACCGTGTGGGATGGATGCGCTACAGGAAACGATTTTGAGACCACGAATGGGATGTGGTACGGGAATAGTTATGGGATATATGTCTTGACGTGCGAGTAGGAATGGGAATAGTTTATCGACATGTATTATCAAGGCAATTTATTGTCGCGCGTTTGCGAAATCAAGGATTTGGGTCTGATTTTGATCTCTGTTTGCATTGCTGATCACTTTCCATGCTTCTTATCATAGATTGAACTTGCGAGTGTGTGTTTGTGTGTGGGAGAGAGAATGATGTTGGGCTTGGGGCACCTTGAACGGGCAGGGTTTGATGGATGAAAATCAGGGGAAATGGCTGAGGCTCTATGTTCATAGGTAGTAATGGGTTCCTTCTTTACTGAGGGTCATCAAGACAATAAATTGAGTTGCGAATATCTAACGCTCTCGTGAGACAGGTTGACATTTTGCATGTAATCTCATTTGACTATAGTAGGTAGAAACCTCGTTAATCACTAGTGAACTCAGATACAGCACTTAGCATTCGGTCTGTATATATCTCTGGGGTGAAATGCTTCCAGTTTTTCTCATACCTGAACGGTCGTTCTCTCATTTGCTTCAAAGTCACTCATTGTAGTAGCGTATCTGTTGGAATCCTCTTGCTAATAACCCTTGGTCGTCCATCCTTGACATCTTTGCAGGCTTATACCCAGAGACTCGACTACCATGTTGCACAATCTTTTGGTACATTATTATAATCCTTCATCACTTCATTTACCTGGCTAAGAGTTGGCTTCCTCGTTATTTGCTGTTGTAATGTTGATGTTGGTTGACTAATGGCTCGCCCTCTTCTGCTAGACCCCTGACGGAAAGCCTGGCAGTATGGGTTTATGTTCATGGGTAGGCTATCCTCTGCTGGAAGCTCGACAGGTGTTGTGTTGATTTGGATAGCGAGTTTCTGGTCCAACGGCACCTCGTTGGGTCGATTTAGATGGCTCAATGCACCAACGATGGGGACCATATGGTGTGGAGAACGGTCAAGCTCAGCAATTGGCGGTATATAGCTGTATTCAGGTCTTGTCAAACCCGACGAGATGGAAGATATTGTTGTAGAAGACGAATTTGACCACCTGAGCTGCCCCGGATAGTGGCCAGACGGCATATGATGGAGCTGAGACGTTGGCCGTGTGGCTGCTGGAGGTATTGAAAGTGAATGTTGCTGATAACAAGGGCTTGAGATGTTTGACGATAGACGTGAAGGAGTGTAGTTGAGGCTTTCTCGCTGGCTAGCTTGGCTCAGATCAGAGACACTATCATAGGAGCTTTGAAGTGAAAGATGTTGATCAGAACCATTATGAATGAAGTGGGCAGGCTGCCTATGAGATGGAGCTGTCACTGGTCGGTTCAATGGACTATTGTTGGCTGGCGCCAGAGGCGGTGAGTCTCTCCAGTCTAAGGGGTCTCCTAGAAGCAGACTCAATCCCGCGAGGGCTTCACTATCGTAAGTGGCACTTGAAGTGAAAGACTGAGGTAGAGTTGTGCTGTTCATGTTGACTGGAACAAGTTCAGGTAGTGATCCAGGCGCATGCTCTATATGCATCGTCTGCGAACTCGTTGATCTATGAAGAGACTGGGGTACTTGGAGCGAAGATGGCGTCGTTGGCGTAGTCGATCCGGCGTTTGTGTTGAAGACTATGGTTGGAGACTGAACAATTGGTGATTTCCTGGTAGGAGCTACAGTGAAATATATTGTTAGATCATTGTATCGATGAGTATATATGCCGGGGATGTTCGACTTGCCCGTCATATCACCAAGGAGATCCCCTAGCAGTGCGACATTATCAAACACTGCGGTATCATCTCTTACACCACACTTCTCCTTGACTCTCACAGGTTCAGGAACAGGAGCCAACAGAGCTATTTGTCTCAAAAAGTTCAACTCAGCCAACACAGCGGCATGATGTCGACTAACAATAGGCTCCTGACTCTTGAACTCGCTCGCATCAACAAGCACCCACGCCATGCGTTTCGAAAAGGTAGTCTTTCCACCTCTGTCAGCCTCAGGGCGACACCTCTCGACGATCTCGCAGACTTCTTGAAGTCCTCTTTGAGCTGATTCGATAATGTTGTGTACCCGGTCAAGAACCTTTGGGCGGCGCTGCAGAAGATGGAGACATTCTTGACATAATTCTATGAGATGCTGAAGATCTGAGTCGCATGTTCGAACGAGCTCGAGGCTGCGACGGATATCATTTGGGACCTGGTCGTGGTCCAGCGCCCAGGTCAGGAGGTTGAAACTTGCATGTATTGCCTTGAGGGGGTTGGGCATGATGATATAAAATGGAATCCTGTGTTCTTGTAAGTGGATAGTCTCATATAATGGATTTTTCTGGTGACTTTGGTGAGGAGAGCAATATGTGAGTGATCGTCGAGGTATTGATTAGTCCTTGTTAAGCTGCAGGTGATGAATGATGCGAGACAACAACCCTCGCATTAGTCTTCCCCGCTCAGACAAGAAAAGAGAGAACAAAATCAGGCTGTGATGCCAGCCTATTTCTGATTTGCACAATATCCATAGTTACACTATCATATCGCTTAAGACCCATGCTCAGAGCTGACGCCAAAGGTGATATCGAGGCATGTGGCTTGCATATCTAGAAGCAGGCTCTGAGAAAAGACTCAGCTCTCAGCCACTCACGCCCAATCAACTAAGACAGGCCACTAGCCGGACGCAATCCATCAGCTGGGCAGTTAATTGGATATGTATTATTAGTGTGTTGTGGTGTTGGTTGCGAATTCGGTTCAAGCGCATGCAGACAGTCACCGGTATGTCTAAGAAAGATAACAGTAGACATTCACGTACTCACCGAGTGACTTTACTCACTCAAATCATGGCATAGAAAACAAGATGTGTTGTTTGTTCATGGACGGCGACTGTCAGTCTCTTGCAAGTTGACTCCATCATAAACACACTCATTACTGGACGTGGCTATAGTTCTAATAAGCCATGCCATACAGGACTACATATCGAGCCTTGTGCAGCTCACCAAATCCAACCATCCAATAAATGAAACCTAATGACCAAAAAGTTGCAGTGAACGTGCTTCCTCTCCCTCACAGACTCACAGTCTCCGGTGCTACGACCTCCTTGGGCGATCTATACCTCGTTCCATCGTTTTGGCCGAGCCTTTCCAAACCAGGACACACGACAATCTTGCGGCTTTTTGTAATGGGTGTACTGTTGCTAAAAACGAAACCCCAGTCACTCGGCTGTGATAGAACGACATAGCCCAGTTTGGTACACTCAAGAATGACAGCCTGCAGATGGTTCATCTGATCCTGTTGGTTAGCAGGGTCTTGTGTAACAAACATCTCCAAGAATCGGTTTAGCTCATTCGCCAGAGACAGAGCCATAGGGGAAGCTTCTGTCACTGACACTGGGAGTGGTGTTCTCTCACCCGGGTTAGGATGGAGAAGCAGAGCAGAGAGTGTGCGCCACCTTGAACGTGCCAAGACAGTTGCTGAAAGTTTGATTAGCCATTTCTCTAATCAGGCTCTGAGTTAATATGGGAGTGTCTTACCAGGATTGTTTGCATTTTCAGCTGAGTGGCTTCTTTGCGCCAGTGTTGCAACCGCTAGTGGAAGCATGGACAAGCTGCTGCCAGAATTGAAATCGAGGCTCCGAAAGATGACATGAGAGAGGACATGACGAAGTCCAACCTGAGAGGTCTTGGGGCTGAGGCAAATGGTAGCAACTGTGTCTGCCTGCAATCCCGACGCTTCTGGTGAGTAGCCAATATTGATAAGGCTCTGAGCCACCTCGGCGGGGTCGGCCTGGACTCGGGGTCGACGGTAATAGTTCTCGACATGTTGGTAAATGAGTTCGGAGAGTGAGCGCAACTCTGCTTGGATGTCCTTGTCGGGAGTTGCCTCGAGAAGAAACTGGCTGAGTTCAGCATCGTGCCTCGACGATGAAACTATGACCTGTGTCCCATCCTTGGGTTCCGTGTATTTTTGGTTTGCTAAAACGAATCCTTGGTTTTCTGGTTTGCCTCTTCGCCGTCTCCGGAGAAGTAGAAAGGCTGCTATGAGTCCCAGAGCAAGACCAGCAATGAGGCAGCCGATGGCAACTCCAGCGACAGGGCCGCCTTTGAGTCCATCCGACGATCTGTCCGATGGCTCTTCGTGGTCAGTTGGCTTCTCATCACTCATAACTGTAGACGACGCGCTGGGTGAGATTCCTTCTTGGCTTGATGCCGCTGCCTCTGAAGTCTGCGCAGTGGTTCCAATTGTCACCGCCTCTGTTGTATTCTGTACAAACACGTTGGTAATTGTTATGCCTTTAGGAGATACATTAATATCTTCTTGGGCAATGTTGGACGTAGTAGTTGTGATCTCTAGGACCGTTAGAATTGTCGGGTTTTGCACGACAGTTCCACTCAACACTAGAGTCGTTGAATTCATCTTCGTAGGTTAGAGATAAAGGTTCTTCAAAAGGACAAGTAACTCAGGAGATGGGGCAGTCGCTGCTGAAAAGTCTCAAAGGCGACAATAAGAAAAAGAAGGAGAACACAAAAGTCTCGAAAGCTTTCAGGGCCGGTGTTGCTTTTGACCACCAGCAAAGCCTCGGTATTCCCCAAGTTCCTCTCTTCTCCATCGAGGTCCAGCTAGCAGCATCCCTTGTCAAGCCACTCAGCACAGGGGAACATTGAGATGCATGTTTCATTATCAGGCTGAGGCCCAAGACCTAGTCTGTCATTTCCCAGCCGAGCTGCTGCATATTGTCCCGCACACCCTCGGAGGTGCGTCCAACAAACCAATATCACCAAATCCAGCTCCGACGGCTGAAAATAGGCCTGTAGCATGGTCCACTTCCGAGGCTTGTCACATTTCTGGCAATAAGGCTCTCAGATTGTCTTTTGATCCTCCCTCAATTGCTTCTGTAGAGAAATCGAGCAGATTAACAAATGGAAGAGCAACCAGACTTGGCTATCTCTGTGGACCTTGGTACGACCTTCACAGGTGAGTATCGGCCAGCAGGTACCAGCTATAAACTGATCTGTTCTAGGCGTCGCCTGGATGAGGCATGGAATCCCTATTCAGGTCGTCAATGACTGGCCGGGGAGCGACGACAGAGGTGATCGCAAAGTCCCCACGACAATCGTATACAACGCCGATGGAAGCATCTCATCTTGGGGATTCATGTGTGCGGACGACGACCACGATCCGAGCAAGACACGTCGGGACTTCTTCAAGATCTTTCTAGATCCAGAGACCCTCGAAGCGGCACAGCACCAGGGCCTAAGCAACGTCCCGCAAAGCACAGCCCAGGCTCGCCAATTCGTGACAGATTATCTGAAGCAGATATATCTGCATATCAAAGATAGCATAGAAATGCGCATGGGCATAAAGCACGTCGGTGGATGGGACCGCATGGCCGTGCTGTTCCTCTTCAGTGCTCCCACGACGTGGACGAGCATGGCCATCATCAACACCTTCAAAGGCGCAATCCATGATGCTGGATTCGGAACTGGAGGCCCAAAACACTCAGCATTGGTTGACCTCACAGAGTCCGAGGCCGCAGCCGTGGCAACTCTCAAAACTGGTGCTATAAGTCTTAAGGAAAATAGCGTATTCCTGACCGTCGACGCTGGTGGTGGCACAACAGACCTCGCTCTGATGCGAGTGACTTCCACACACTCGAGCTTTCCACAGCTTTCTCAAGTCGCTGCCGTCAGCGGTGTAGGTGTTGGCTCATCACTTATTGATCGCGCATTCGCAAGACTTGTCTCGCAAAGAATGGCCGCGAATCCCGACTTCAAGCTTCCGGCTGATTTTGCAGTACGCATGGCTCGAAGCCAAGGATTCAAGAGCGTCAAGCACAAGTTTGGGGAAAAAGTATACATGCAACCAGTGTACAAGATTATGATGGAGGGTGTAGGATACGATGTGAGCCACGAAGGCCTCGGAGTTCAAGACGGACGTATGCTTTTTACCAAGTCAGTTACTGTCCCACTACTAAAAACGCATGCTCCATGTCAACTTACCAAATTTGATTCATCCGCTGCAGGCAAGACATTCAAGCCCTCTTCGATGTCCATATCGAAGCAATCATGGCCCGAATTCACAAGCGACTTGACTGGTTGACCGAAAAAGGCCATTCAAAACAAGTGGTAAGGCGCTCTGATTTGAAGCTCGACCGACGCTAATTGTGTATACAGGAGTATGTGATTCTGTCCGGTGGGCTGGGTAGTTCAGCCTACGTCCGTGAGGTTCTCCAAGAACACTTGGCCAAGCTGCAACATCCAAATGCCCGAAATATCCTTGTTATACCCTCCCAAGACCCGCAACTTGTTGTCGCTCGTGGAGTTCTCGAGAACAAGCGACAGAGGATGGAGTCGGGGAACAAATCCGTGCTTAGCACTTGGATTGCTCGAGCGAGCTACGGCGTAATCGTTCAGGAGGTCTACATGCCTGCACGACACTTCGATGAAGAAGTCCGACAAGATCCGTGGGACCCAAGTGTGAAGTGGGCGACTAATCAGATCCAATGGTTGATCAAAAAGGTATGCTCCAGGCCTTTCTTTTTGCTCACAGACTGGATTGACCAAAGCCCACAGGGAGATACCGTGGACCCGGACTCTCCGTTGGTCAAACGATTCGAAATCAGGCTGAAAGATGGAGACACTACACGAGCTTGGGATGCAGAAATTGTGGTGTCGAACAACGAGGCCGAATGGCTTCCTCGAAGCCTTAAACAAGCTGGCGTTATGAGACTTTGTTCTGTAAAGAGCAACCTCGCTGGCATCGAACAACACCAGCTCGTCCTCAAAGAAAAGCGAGGAACTTGTTTCCGGCGTGGACACAAGTTCTACATTTGCAGGTTCGATATTCGAGTTATTGTTGCTCCAGCAGACCTGAGATTTGAGCTCTGGTTTGGAGGGACCAAGTTCTCTGGCAATCACCAGCCTATCTCGGTCCAGTGGGATGCAGCTAAAGGTTGAGAGACTAGGTGACCGAGATGGAACAAAGTGAGCGGCTTCACTCTAAACCACGAAACGCTGAGGAGATACCCCGGCTGCAGATGAAATATGTATGTACATTGATATATCCCCAGATGACTAGCGCCTTATAATCATACACTACCTTATCCTGACCATTCTCCAAAAAACGCCATTGTCGTGACTTTGACTTGCCCATAATGAAATAAGTTTACCACCCTGCTTCCTCCTTTTCAAAACTTCCGCTTTCTTTGAGCAAGCTCTCAGTATACTGACTTGTAACCACGCGCTGAAATGCCGTTCATGTTGACCTCCTGAAAGGATGCGCTTCCGTGTTGAGAACCCATTCGTCAAGGCTAATGACGTTAGGCTCTGAAAAGAGTAGATAATAGTACTTGAGAGTCTCGGAAATCCAGAAGCTCTCCATCTCGTCCTTCAGATTGTTCTCTGTGCCCATTACGTCTTCGATGGCACTGTTGGCGAATTCGGTGCGAGTAGCAGCAATTGTGGCCTGGAACATCTTCCAACCCTTGTCCATCCAGGTAGTATCGCCAGTAATGCGATACATGTACCAAACAGATTCAATCGCCTCAGGTCTGTAGCTTTATGTTAGGAGAGGCAATAAAAGCATTACAAATGCAAACTTACCGAAGGATGTAATTCCGGTTTATTATATCGGTGTAGCCTGGAGGTAGTTTTTCTCTTTGAATCCTCGACTTGACGTACTCCTCGTGCGTCACGGGCCTCTCCAGAGGTACATCATCAGAACCAGCAACTTGTTCTGCGTTTCTGACGGCATCAAAGCTGTCTACGGTGACAGGCTTCGGCGCGATGGTCTTTTCCGTTGTATCTTGGACAGCGGCGGGTTTGTCTTCTAGCTCGACTGGAGCAGGTTTGGCTTTCTCCGAATCAGTCTTGCCCCAATCTGGCTTTTCAGCTTCAGTCTTTTCAGACCCGTCCTTGTTCAGCCCGATTTTCTGCTTGAGTGAATCCGGGAGCGTTGATCCAAACTCCGAGTTGTCCTCCTCCATACTCCTATCCAGCTCAGGCATCGGTATTCCTGCCCGCTTGACCACCTTTGGCGGATTAGCGACAGGCTCCGGTCCCTTGTTTGAATCATCGGGCTTGTTTTGCTGAGCAGCGGCGGGAGCAGCTCCCTCTGCGAGTTTCCTCCGGGCCTCGCCGTCTGACCATTTCCGGAACTCACTATCGCGCCATTCTCTGTTAGGGTCGAGGTCCTCATACCAACTCTCTTCGCTGAAAGCACACTTTTCCAGGGCAGGGCAAGCCACCAGGTGAGCATATTCAGGCATTATACCGGTAACCGTTGACTGATATGCCCACACGCAACCATCAGTGAGCTTTTTGGCCTTGTCGATATCCCCATCACGACCAAATATCTTACCGCCTAGTCCATACATGCCTCCAACGAAGCATGCGAGATGAGCCATGTCGTAGGTCTTTAACCATTCTGAGTCACCCCGACTAGAAGTCGTCAACTTTCCTGTGAAGAACACATCCCAGCCGTCGTCCTTGATCATAGGTCGATAAAGTAACCATTCATTAATCGCATCGATGGTGTTCTCGTACAGCGGGCGATACTTGGGTTCTAGACCATTCAAGAGCAAATATTGCTAAGTTTACGTCAGACAAAATTATCATGAAGAATGAAGACGGAGAAATGTACCTTGGGGAAATACTCGTAGGCTGAATCTTGGGCACCTCCCATATGGTAATGTCCGTAGTTAGGGGTACTGGAAACAAGACCTTGAGGCTTGCAATCCCAGTCTGCCGAGGATCCATCTGCAGCAAGAGGGGGCGCCTGTTGAGGCCCAGGTCGGGCTGGCGTCTGATCACCCGCTTTAGTTGCCTCATCGGTACCTACAGGAACATCGCGGCGTTGGAGCTTGTCCTCCCAACGACTATCAGCCTGAGGGAGCTCTGGGGGAGAGGCCACATCTCCACCCAGTTTCGTGGGATCAAATCCTTCAGGTTCCTTAGTCAGGTCGGCAGAATTGACTTGTTCCCGGGCCTCCTGGCTGAGGCTTTCAGTCCGAGTAGTAGCGGTCCTGTTACACCCAGAGGCATCGATGCGTTCGGGGAAGAGTCCTGGAATATCAGTACCCGCTGCTTGCATCTCAATCAAGGCGTCGGTGATACGGTCAACAGCATCATAGTATTTGTTGGTACCCGTCAATTGAGCGAGGCGAGTGAACTCCATAGACAGAGTTCCAAGCTCAGCGATTCCAACAGTGCTCGCTCGGTGGGGTTGTGAAGCATAAGGTTCATGCCATCGATAATATAATAGGGGCATGCGGTTAGGCGTATCAAAAACGCCCATGAGGACCTCCGCAAGTTCGACGGCCTTATCCAGCAGGATCTTATACTGGCCAGAGGATCCACCACTAACATCGTACGCAGCGATAAGGCCACCCAAGTAACGAATGGTAGTTTCAAAAACGGGAATGTCGTTACGTTCGGAATAAGTGAAGTCGACATTGGCGACGGCCTTGGCGGCTTCATCAAACTCCTCTTTCATACCGGCAATCCAAAGAGTATCAAGCGAATCGACGAGTGTCGCGCCCCAGCCACAAAAAGTGTCGCGATACTTCATAGAAGCAGGCTTGAGTTCATCATGCGGAAAGGCGAATTTGCGATAACCAGTCCAGGCCCGTTCAATCTCTGCCTTGACACGCTTGAGTCGATCCAGCCGCGTGGTACTTGTCTGTACGTCTTCAGGTTGGAAGTCGAACTGGATTCTGTTGATGCTGGGAGCTGTGCCGGTGGGGACTGGTCTGATTGACTCAGGGGGGATAGGGAAGTTCTCCTTGGGCTTGGTCCAGTGAACTTTGGATCCATCAACGTTGACATCGGGAATATCAGGGTTATCGACCTCCTTAGGAGGGTCCTTGAAATGAACATCGGGAATCTGTGGTGTACTTTGCTCGGCTGGCTGCTTGTGCTCTTCCTTCTTGTCATCGGGCAGCGCAGCGTCTCCAACAGAGATAGGCTTATCGGCGACGGGCTTCTCTTCTGCCGGTGTATCGACTTTCTCTGCAACTTTCTCTGGCGAAGTTGGTCCATCTTGAGGTACAGCTGGTTTGAGTTTATTGGCAGCGTTGGAATCCTGCTCGGAATCGGGAAGCTGGACGGGTGGCGGTACGACAGGCGGTTCAAAGGCTTCTTTCGAGCCCTGTACTGGGTCAGAAGCTGGCTGGCTCGGCTGCTTCACCGTTTCGAAGTGAGAAGACTGTGACCATGAATTTTGCATGAATCGATACAGCAGGAAGACCATAACGAGAGCGACTATAGCATAAAATCGCCCGCGCCGACGAAGTGGAAGCATTGCGATGGATCGTTGCTCGCCGAGGCGAGGCTTCTGGGGGAGCGATTAAAGGCCTGGATAGAAGATTCAATTCGGACTGCGCCCTGCTATAAGGTGATGCGATGTTTCGATAGAGGTGTCGCTTGATCTATGTCGTCAAAGACTGTGGTGTCGCCTACGGTACTGAGCGCAGCAGCATTCCGTTTGGTACCAGACCAACTTGAACTGCCTTTCCTTGTGCCTCCTTCTTTGTGTCGGGTGAGCCAAAAGAAGAAAGCAAATAAGTCAAACTCCGACAAGAAAACGACGCAAAAGAGATGCAGATGGAGAAGACAAACAACCTAAGTAGGTAGATAGCGAACGTTAGAGGGTGACGAGGGACAAAGACAAGAAAGGACAGTCCTCAAAGTGAGAGCTAGCAGAGGAAGGAGCCCGCCCTCCACCGACCTGACCAGGAGAAACCACATTTTAGTGGCATTAGTTGGCCAAAATGAGGTAACGTCAGGGGCTTTATGGAGTTTAGCGTGTCCACCCCTGGTGCTAACTTTAGTATCATCGCAGGGTCTTCCCGTTGCATTCCTGCAAGTTTAAAAGGCTCATGAATGAACCCGTGGCGGATTGGCATTGATTGGGAGTGCATGCTTATTTACTGCTATGCTGATATAATGCGTGTTTCTGGCTTTAGAATAAATGTTGCCACCAACTGATAACTCAGCGAGCACATTCCTGATTCCTACAAGCTTGATAGGTACTTGATCTGATTGAGTTAAGTTCCTGATAGTTAAGTTGAAGCTACGTGGTACTGATCAGGACCTAAATATGAAACCGACCCTTTCTATTTACATACTTCCCCTCGGCTCTAAATGTTCACATGTTTTTGTTAGAATCGGTATTAGTTTGTTTGGCTGTGCTCCGTAACTCAATTGCGTTTAAACTACCACCCAAAACCTTCTCACACGTGCATCCATTCCCAAACTGGTCAACCTGGTCCTCGGTTTCAACGGGGCCGTTACCGCGCCGCTTAAGCCCCGTGTTCTAGATTTAACGGAGCCTCGACCTCCGATATCAGATTCGGGATGCCCACTTCTGCCCAAGGAGCTAAGATCAATGCCATTATATCGAGGCATTGTCGTCGTGAAGTCAACGCGGTAGGTTTGATATTTTACTGGAACAAAACATGCCACATACCAAGCCATGAAGGCTGTATCCCATAATTGATTCAGCATAATGCGTAGTAAAGTTTATTGGTTTCAATCTCCAACCTCATTACGATCTAATCAATTCCCGGCCCTGGAATATAGATCTCTCCTCCATAACATAAAATGTTACTATTGGCTGCAGTGCCTAGCATGAAGTAGCATACCCAGGGTATGCTTATAGCTGTTTGCTTGTAGCTTATTTTTAGTAGACAAGGCTAACGGTAGTAAGACCAGAAGAAGTGTTAAGTCATTATTGATAAGAATGCCTGATCTGAGTTCGTGGGAATTTTTGCTGTCTGAAACCAGATCCTGGTGATTTAAGTGTCTGGTACACCATCAACTGAAGTCTTGTATCCGCGATTGTCAAGGAAGAGCCGGACACGGAAGCTCCAGCGATAAAGATGCTTTAATTAATCTTTCAAAGAACACTCTGTAATTGAACGTTCATTGGGGTTAAGTTGCTGTCAATGCCAAATAATCCAAGACGTTCGCTGCCGCAACGAAGCAAATCAAGGTAAGGGTATTTACTATAAACTGGCCCCCTTCTGAGTTGACCATTAACATAGAGAAATGGACCACTAACGCAACTTAGGTGGATTGTCAAGAGAAGAAGATTGCTGGCCCGGCAGATGTAACGCCCTTCCATAGAATCTCGTCATCAATGAACTCGGACTCACGGTGCTCGACAACGGAGAATTTCAGAGTTATCGGTTAACTGATTGATTATGGACTTGAACATCGATAGAGATGGAAACTTTTAATAATTGCCTCTTTCCCCTGTGGCTTAGTTGGCTAAAGCGTCCGACTGTTATTAAATAGACAATCGGGAGATCGGAAGTTCGAGCCTTCCCGGGGGAGATACATTTTCTTTTGCTAGTTAGTTATAAAGTAAAAAGATATCGTTATTATTTCTTTTTATTATTTTTTAATTTAAAGATTAATATTTAATATTTTATTAAGTTTAATAACTATAAAACTTAAAAGTTATATAAATAGACCTTAACCTTATAGTTCTTTACATTTACTAGCACTTGGCATATAGTAGTAGATAGAGGTTATCAGGTTCCAGAGGTCAGACAAGTCTAGGTATCATACAGATCTTCCAGCCCCATCGGCCAAATACTGCTCCTCCCACTTTTCAAGTCTATGTTTTCGGGATAGGCCAAGTTTTCCATTTTAACCCTTGATCATGCTCCATCTTTCATTATGATTCTCTCCCTTTACCTCCGGGGCATGCCACGTCCACGGCCCCGCAGAGCACGCTGCGCAGCACCTGGCGGTAGCTGGCCAGGAGCCTGAGGCTTAGCACTCTCCTCATTTCGGATAGTCTCGTCGACTCCAAGGATGAGGCAGCTAGCCTCGGTGGCAGCCTGGATAGCGTTGATCTTGACAAGAGCGGGCTCCCAGACAAATTGCTCCATCATGTCGGTAACGCCTTCGTTCTGGAAATCAACACCAGCCCATGTCTGACCCCTCCGGTGCGCAACACGGAGCTTGTTGAGAATGTCAGTGGCATCGAAGCCAGCGTTGTCGCAAAGCTGGCGAGGGATGATCTCAAGAGCCTTGGCAAAAGACTTGATGATAGCTTGCTGCTTGGTGGAGATGTTCTTATCAGCGAATTGGTGAAGATATGCTGAAATTTCCATCTCAACAGCGCCACCACCGCCGACAATGAGATGGTTTCGAATGGCACGCTTAACGATCATGATGGCATCGTGCAGCGATCGCTCAACCTCAGCGATAAACTGCTCGGCACCTCCGCGGAGGACGAGGGTGCAAGTCTTGGCCTCGGGGCAGTCTTCGAAAAAGTTGAAACGCTCACCACCGATCTGGCGCTCCTCGAACTTGCCACATGTACCTAGATGCTCGGGCAGAATATCGGAGCATGTTGATTGAACAACAGCACCAGTGGCCTGGACAACACGCTCCATATCATCGCCAGCCACACGACCAGCACAGAAGACATCTCGATCAGCGAAAAATTGTGTGGCCAGGTCACCGATGGGCAGCTTGCTGAGCACAACCTTAGCACCAGTCTTGTAGACTGCCTCAAGCTTCTTGTAGATAATCTGCCACTCCGCATCGACGATTGCCTGGTACTCAGAAACCTGCTCAACACGGACCTCGGCGTTGTCCTTCTCGGCCTTGAGCTCCAGCTCGACGTTCAGACATACGATCTTGGGTTGCTCGAAAGATTTTGGTTGTTGTTCGAAACCGGCATAGGAAAATGTCTTCTTGAAGGCGACACCGTTTACGAAGAGGGATTCGGTCAGGGAACCACCAGGGATCTTCTTGATGCCGATGAGCTTCTCGTTGAGGTCGTCCTGGTCAAGAGACAAGACAGCATCGACAACCACTAAAATTAGTTAGCTCGATGCCCGAGGCATATGCATGTTGGGGTGTATGCGTACTCTTGGTGAAGAATCCAGTATTTCTCTTGATCAGCTTGCTTGTCATGGCGGTAGAAGCCAGCTTGATAAGAGTATCACGGCGGTTGCCCTCGTTTGTGCTAACAGCAACCTCCTTGATCTTGTTGACAGCCATCTGAGAAGCCCTCCTCAGGCCCTTGATGATGATCTGAGAGCTAACACCTTGCTCAACGTGCTCCTTAACCTCTTTCAGGATCTCGCCGGCGAGGACAACGACTGATGTTGTTCCATCACCGACTTCGGCATCTTGCGATCGAGCAATATCGACGAGAATTCTGGCGGCGGGGTGAACGATATCGAGAAGCTTTGACCAGTTAGCAAAGAACTGGAAGTGAAAGGATATTTTATCGAGCGCTTCGAACCTTCATCACGGTGGCGCCGTCGTTGGTAATGGTTTGTCGGCCATTCTCATCAACCATCAAAAGGTCACCGCCGTAAGGACCTAGAGTGGACTTGATTGTAGCCTGGACGGCGAGACAGGCATTGATGTTGGAGATGATCTGTCCCTTGCCCTGGGAAGTATCGGTTCCTGTAGGAAAGCGATAAAGTCAGTCATCTATTGCGATCATATTTGTTGTCGTTGCATCGTTTATATCGTCTTCTTTTGGAGATGCCCCCTAAGAATTCGAGGGGTGAAGCGGGCTGGCGGTGGGGTAAAACGGACCTTCCTTGAGGACGATAATCGTCGGCGTTTGGCCTCCGAAGGACATCTTGACGGTGATTGATTGACCCGGATCTGAATAGCAGAGATTACAGCCGTGTATAAAGTATGTGCGGTCTTAAGTTTCGCTCCGTCGTCGGTTGGTGGGGGGAGAGAAACACGTTGGCGGGTTCAAAGTGGGAGGAGCTTGTGATGAGTGGAAGCTTCCAAAAAAATGTGGCAGCCTTCCACTTTCTCGCTTTCTCATCATGCCTTGCCCCAGGCGTGCACGGGCCATTTTATATAGGAGTTAAGGGTCTTGTCTCAGCCAATCGGGCTACTACTTTCAATTCGACAACCAGTCTCGTATCAGCTCATAACTGACAACTTCCAAGTATGGTACTAAAAGATATAAACCAGAGCGTCAATTACACATAACTTACACTGTTTCCTATAGTTCGATATCTTGGCAATCTGACAAAGCCTGAGTGATAAGCCGTGGTTTCTGCCCAAACTCCACTCCTGGCATAGACTAACAAAAATATATCCACAAAGGACAAAAATAATACCAGGTTTCAGAGGAAACTCCCCCGGGAAGGCTCGAACTTCCGATCTCCCGATTGTCAGTTGATAACAGTCGGACGCTTTAGCCAACTAAGCCACAGGGGAGAAGCTGATTGGTTGGGCAGACACGTTCGTGATGGCATCTATCCTGATCTGATCTGGCATAGACATGGGAGACGCCTTGTTACTTATCTATTCATTCTTCTAATGACAAGCGGCTGAAAAAATCTGTTCTTTGTAGGTATATTTGCCAAGATTTCTAGCCAAAGGAGACCAGTGATGGATTCGGCGTCTGATGGTGTTTGTGGGCTTATCAATGGAACAATGGAGAGTCGAGACCAATAGACACAAGCCGAATCATAGTCTTCATATTCAAAACGCCAAGTTCATGCTCATCGATAGAGAAATGTAACTATACCCAAGGAGCGCCCGCTTAATGCTTCAATTCGATAGGACAGCATCGCAAAGTCACTTCCGACTACCCTCCTCCCCCCTCAAAGCCAACATCATACAAACCCCTTTCCTTATGTACGAGCCCGTGATTGCCTGCGCCAACACCAACACCCAGGTCCATGCCATCCACACCATCCGTCCTGTCCATTACATTATCATCGTCTTGATGTTCTATCAACATCTCCAAATGTCTGTCCACAACATCAGGACCAACATCTTCAGTTGCATTGAGTAATGCTTGGAAGTCAGCGGGCGAATGATATTGATCAAAGGGGCCAGGGTCATGAGAAGCTTCGTTGATGATCTGCGGGTCGATCGGTTGGTATAAATTGTGATCATGTGGGTGGTGGCCAGTAGGAGGATCTTGGAGCATGGGACTGTGTGAGTGAAGCGTATGTTCCATTGAGCTGCCTTGAAGAACCTGAGGAGGTGCAATAAGAGAGATATCAGCTGGGTTAGCATAGGGACTTGGTGAATGGTCGTGATCTGGACTCTGGTGGGAAATCGTCGGTATCAAGTTGTGCTCTTGCAGTGGTAACATTTGGGTAGGAGGAGGACTCGTCGGCTGTGCATGGTGATCACCTATGTTTGCACCCCCTCTCCTCCCTCCCGCATGATTATTCGATGAGGCTGCTTTTCTCGCGCCGCCAGGGTTAGGTGTCTTGCCTAGCTCTTTACACTCCACACAACTGCGAATCACGTCGCTGACTGTTTCTTTGATACGACTCCAGTGGTACTTCTCTGCGATAGTAGCGGTAGTTTTGTTGATACCCCCGTGCTGCTGAACATGAACTTGACGAGCAATATCGAACTGACGGGCGGGATCAGATATAACCTCCTTATCCTTGAGCATGAGCTTATCTCCGTCGAGAAGCTTATAGTGCGTCGCTGCGCTGCGGAGCCTGCTTTTCTCAGCGCGGTCAGCGCCGTTCGGGTACTCGCCGTACTTGAGGTAGAACTTGATCTTGTCGAAACGCTCTTCACTCACGAGTTCCTCGCTTTCGCGCGGTGACAAATCCCGCCCATAGATAATGGCATCGATCAGCTGGTTGGGGTAGCTGCGAAGGTTTCCACAACCCTTGACTCGGCCAATGCGCTTGAAGCCGAGCGCATCCCAGATACGGCATGATGCAACGTTGGTCTCGTACACTAGGTTGAAGACGCTATACGTATAACCCAACTTAGGTGCCCAGTCAAGGTACGCCTCACCCATGAGACGGCCGACACCACGATTTCGCGACGCATCTGTGACAAGGAAACCGGCGTTGCACACATGGCTGCTGCGGCCGGGATAGTTAGGCTTGATATAGAAGCTGCCGAGACATTCTCGGGACCAATCTTTGCCTTCTACAACATCCTCAGCACGTTCAACATCTCCAAGGAGCATGATAGCGCCAAAGTTCTGGAACCAGTAGGAGCCGAACTTGTCGGCGGCGAAAGGATCCATCATGGGATATGTATCGCCGCCTTCAATTTCCTTGTTGATCTGGTCACATAAATAGGCGATCAGCGACTCGGGAACCTGATGTTTCGAGGAAAACGGAACAATAGTGGCCACAGTCTGGCGATCACGGAGCGTGACCTGCCTAGGGGTCATCTCGGCCGGCAGCCCGGGGTTGTTCGGATCCGGGTACGGAGGCTGACCGGAAACACGGTAGATAGTGGGGCTCGCCGGATCATCCAGCATGGCCGGCATTTTGTTGGATGAAACCCTTATGCGGGGTTTAACGAGTAGAAGAAAGAGGAAGCAGCAGGATGATTTAATTGGAGGACAAGTTTTAATCCCTATTAACAAGATTATTAGCCTTATGATTCTTGCTACTTACGAATTTCTCTTCGCAGCCTCAGGGTGATGTCGTCTTACACCAAACAAACACCCTCAACGCTGAAAAGTGCAGAATGAGAGAAGAAGTATAAAGTGGTGCATACCAATTCAAGTGTCAGGACAGACCGAGACAGTTTAATAAGAACAGCTCGGCTCAAAAGCTAAACTATTACGGGAGACTCCTATGTTGTGGAGTGCTCTCTCAAATCCCGATTTCGCACCGAAATCTCTATCAAGATCTCTCGAATTCTAGGCGGACCGTACTGAAATCCACTACTGTAGGTGCGCTGTGGCCTGTAGAAACTGCCTGCTGCGTTTCAATGCACTATTGGGTGGGTGGTGGCCTGGATCCTTGACCGAAAAGGGCGCGCCCTGGACAGTCTGGGACCTCCACAGGGAACTACCTAATAAACAGTGACTGAAGACGCTGTAGGGCTCAGTGATAACCCCAGTATATTCAGTGCTCCGCTCTGTAATAAGGTGCAGCGCAGCGTGCGTAAGGCTTGTATTTTTATTTGCAGTGCTGTGATGTGATGTTCGTTGTGACTGTGCTGAAATGTTCGTTGGTGATGAGGGGAAATGCGCAGGCTTCAGAGAGAGCCCCAAAAATTTCATGGAGGCGGGGCATGCACCTGGAGAAAACAAAAGCCACTGAGAATCCCAGGTCATGTTAATGTAAACCTTAAAACAAGCTGGGGTCAATTGTTTATCCGTAGTTATCGCCGTGATCGGCCTTTGATACTTATGGTGCAAATGAACGACATTTTGGTAGCTTATGGCTGATACATAACAATACATTTTTATATATTCATTCCAGCTTACATCGCTTTCATACTCTATCCCTCCCGCAGGCTATTATACATTTCAATATTGTACACACCTTTTCTACTGCTTGCCACTCTTGATATCGGCCTCGATTGCCTCCGCCGCATTCTTCAGTCCTGACAACTGATCCTCAATGCTCGCTAGCCTAGAATCCTGTGCTGATGCAGTCGGGTTAATCTCAGACTGAACTTCAGCTACTGCTTCTGGTGTAGCTGATTGCTCGGGAGGTGAAGTGGCTGCTTCAGGGGTAATAGGCTGTTCTGGCGATGAGGTGGTAGTCTCAGCCTGAGCTTCAATCACCACTCCAGAAGGAGTGGCCTGCACAGGAGACTCGGGGCCAGAGCTAGCAGATTCCCCAGGCAACGCAGAAAACGCCTCAGCGGCAGCCTCCTTTGCAGCTCCCAGGGCAGCCTGTCCCATCATGTCGACCATCTCGCTCTCAGTAACCTCAAGCTCGTCTCCGTAGAGCCCCTCTCGTAAGATCTTCTGTTCCTCCTCATTGAATCCCTCAAGATTGTGTTGCATCTGTCCCATTACATTCTTGCGCTCAGCAAGAGCAGCCTTCTTCTCGCGGTTCATGTGCTGTACGATATCAGGAGAGTTTTCCCATGTCGCCATGTTCTTCTTCTTCGCATCTGCCATACGTCGCTGTTGACCTCTTTGGCCAGCTCGGCCTAGGACACCGCCAACAACAGCCATAGCTCGCAGACTACCCATGCATTAGTAAAGGAAATGAGTAAAGTTGGTAGAAGCTCTTACCTGTCATCATTAGCAGGAATGGTATAAGTCACCCATGATGGGTCTACGTTGGTATCAATAACGCCGATCGTAGGGATGCTCTTAAGACCGCACTCATAAAGAAGAGTATAGTTCTCAAGGGGGTTTAAACAGACAACCAGATCAGGCATCAGCGGTCGAGCCGAGCCTCTGTAGGACTCAAAACCGGGGAGTTCTTGGTCTTTGTGGTCCACAACCTTTGTTCCGGCCATCTTCAGAATAACATCTCGATTGGTGATGGCCCCAGGGGTCCACTTAGTGAACAAATGGCAAGCACCAGCCATCTCAGCAGCCTGGGTGACAATCTCCATCTGACCCTTGCGGTTTCCCACGAAGAGAATGAGGCCAGCCTTGTATGCTACCTCCTCCACTACACGGGCCGCACGTCGCAGATGTGCTGCAGTCGTTTCCAGAGAGATAATGTGAACACCTTGCCGCACTCCGTAGATGTACCGAGAGTTCGCGGGGTTCCAGAGCGAAGTCTTGTGTCCAATGTGTGTTTGTGAAGCCATCAACATCTCCAGAGTGATATCCTCAGGTCCAGGTGGGTTGTTGACAAGCTCGGTGGGAATATATCGCTTCTCCAGTTTTGTGCCGAGACTTCGCGTGTTGGCCTGAATTCTTTGCCATTCCTTATACTGCTGAGCAGGAGTCGCAGGTACCGCCGAGTTTGAGTTTGAGTGAGGTGTTGTCCAAGCAGCACCTTTGTGCTCGTGCGCCGAGTTGGTCCTGAGAGAAAGAATACCGTCCTGTACAATTCTCTGCTTCTTTCGTGCCGCTGAGACAATCTTCGGAGGCGCAACAGCGGCCTGGGTGGTCTTCCACTCTTCGGATGTGGTCTCAGTCTTTGTGGTGACCTGAGTGAACATTTGCCGGGCGAGGGACCTCGAGATGGGAGACGCCAATGTGTGGCGGCCTGAACATGTCAGTTGAGTACTTGGATGAATTAGAGCTCAATTGACTCACAATGCCGCACGGGGGCGTTCCTCAGGATCATGGCGACGACTTGGAGACTGCTCGGTTATCTTGGTAGTCGTTCGACAGTGCCAAAATTTGGCTATGGTCGATGAATCGGGCGGAGGGATTTTCCGGGCCGACTAATATCCCCCAGCTACAACTCACCACAACTTTCCAAACGAACGAACGCTCCTGAAACTGGTAATGAGACATGTTTTACTGACAAAGAAAATTTATTCGCATTGAATTAGCCTTGCAAGGGTAATCTCTACTATAAAAAGCTACTTTCTCTTTCTGAATATCTACACTAAACAGCACCCCCACCCCCATCTTCATCATGTCATTACTAAGAACAGCAGATACCACCTTTACCGACTGGTGAGTCTGGCGATGGTAAAGACACCAATGATAGTGACGGCCAATGTGACGATTGCGCCAGGAAGTATGAGCTCGTTCGGTACACCGGCAATAAGCTGCTCGGGGCCTTGTGCTTGTGTATGTGCCGCACGGCCCTTTCGTCTCCGTACGGGTTCTTCCTCATCGTCCTCATCTTCGGAATCATCATCATCCTCCTCGGGCCACCACTTACGCCGCTCTCGTAGACCGGCCCCTGTTGAGACTGAAGGTGTAGCAGGAGCACCAGAGGCAGGTGGCTTCTCAGGATCATGGACAAATAGATCGACCTTATCATGATGAGCTTGACGAGCAAGAATGACAGCCTCAAGAAGGTCATGGTCGGCTGTGATAGAGATAGAGTCTCCTTCATCATCCAAAAAGCTCATTGCAAAACCTGGGCCGACAATTTTGCCGTCAGACACAGGAGGCACACCACCAATGCTATCTGCCTCAGCACCAAGCTTGGAGGCGACGGCATTGACGAAAACTTCAATCCCTTCTGTTGCAGTGACCTTGAGACGGTGCACTCGGCCAGATGGAGCCTTGAATTTGAAGGGGAAAGGGAGCTCTTCTGGTAATTGATGTTCAAGAACATCAGGAAGAACAGAACGTGGAGGTGACTCCATGCCAACATGAGATGCCGAGTCGCCAGGTGCGAGACTATCGTTGATACCTCGATGCATGTCAGGCGAGGTCAGGCGAGAACCCAGATTGGTGTGGTGTGCTGCACTACCCTCTCCAGACATCATGGACTCTGTCTCAGCATCGAGTGACAGCCAAAACTTGTTCCACGCGGGACCCTCATCATTGGTGTTTGACATGGCGTTGATTTGGTCGAGTGTAGCATATGTTAGCTTGAGAACGTCGACCATGCCGACGATCTCACCGCCATCATTCATGACAGGGAGGTTTAGGTAGTGACCATCTGAAAACATATTAGTGGCATCTTACTAAGTTTTCTCAAACAACTCACCGTGCATCTTGCGGAGAGCCGCCTGGAGGGTCATGTCCATGGGTGCAAAGTCGGGGTGAGGGGTCATGACACGCACAACACTGCAGTTGGCGGGGTCAAGACCAGGTGCAATAACTCGAAGAACAACATCCTTGCTGGTGAAAATACCCGTAATAGCTCCTTGATCCTGGACAAGGACAGCGGTGGTACGGTTCTCCTTCATAAGCTGTGCAGCTTCCTTGACTGAGGTTCGCACGCTCACGGTGGTGGGGGGCACACCGTTGAGCACGGTCTCCAAAGTAGGCCCAGACATCTTGCTACGCAAAGCCTCGACATATTGGATGATCTGCTGGGGCTGAGTAGAGCCCAGTTCAGACTGGACGCCCTCGAGCGCGTCGTAAAGCTTTCTAGAGGACGAGTAGGCACGCTCTAGCTTCTCCATTGCGTCGTAGAAGCACTTGGTAATATCCAACACACCTGAAATATCCTGGTTCTCGTCCATAACTGGCAGATGTCGGAAACCCTTTCGGACCATGAGATCCAGGGCATCGGTAGCACTGGTATCGGTTCGAGCGCAAAGAGGGTTCTTGGTCATAATCTCAGCGATGGTGATAGCGGAAGCCTTTGCTCCAGCTCCCACAACTCGGAACGCAAGATCCTTTGCGGTGAAGATACCGGCAATGCGATCGTCATCGTCAGTTACCAGAACACAATCCTCGCGTTTTGCGGCCATCAGCTGAGCAGCCTCGGAGACGGTAGTGTTAGGCTTGATCTGTAGGGCCTGGCTGGGCTTCAATGCGAGGACAGTCCCAGGAGGAGCCTTTCGTGAATGGCGAGCCCGACTGGTAAGGTGCTTCTTTTTGGAGAGGTCATTTTCGAGCTTCTTTCGGATGGCCTGTGGTGGAGGTCAGTAACCTGGTATATTGTAGTTCGAAGCCTTTCGAGGTATATATCGCAGTCGAGGCCAATCGTAAGGGTACATCATGACGAACCTCATCACGCTTGCTCTGCTTCTGACGACTGGCGCTGACCGCAGATCCAGTCTCAGTAGGCGGTGAGGGTTCGAGGACCGGACGAGGGATGTTTGAACCACCACTGGGACTGTTGGTGAAAGGAACCGCGCCACGGCCCTGGTTGCGAGTGGGCGTTCCTCTATAAGTGTTTCCCGACATGATAGCGGTAGATGGAACGAAGACGAGACGAGGAGTCGGTCCGGCTTGTCGTCACAGCCAAAGGCAGAATACGTACGATTGCTGGCGTTATCTGTTTCGCTGTATGCAAAAGAGGGTCGGCGGCAAGGGAAACGCAATAGAAAAAGGTGAGTCTATGCCCCGGATGGAGGAAATCTAGGAAAATCAAGGATCAGCCAATAGCATGGGCGAGATATTCTGCAGGCTGGAGGAAACCGGGTGATTTTGTTCGAGGTGAGTGACTCTCCAAGCTCCCAGGATCTTGGTACCTCCCGCCCGCCTCTCAGGCCTGGCCCCTGTGCTTTCAGGGTTGTTGTGGTAACTCTTAGTGGTTGTTGACTCAGGAGCCCTTATTATCCAATCAGATGTTGATTGAAACCGTTTCACCGACTGGATCCAATAAACGTCTCTCCTAAATAAAACGAAACCTTAGACATGCTGTATACATGATCGAGGGCCAGACCAAAAAGGAAAAGAATCATTTCAAGTGCAATACTACCCTATATGCATGCTATTCCCAGTAATGACCCGCATCTGGTCGTATCTGACTTACATATAGTTCGTCAGAAGGATCCATTACATCCAGCCAGCACATCATGGGCCCGTGCAATATATTATGTGTCGACTCTTATTCCATGCTCGCCCACGAATCAGGAGCCTTATTAGACATATTAAGACCGTATGAACATTTGGTTTGCGTACAAGCAAATTGCTTCCTCGTCTGGGGCAGATCCCAGAGACTATACATCAAAACCGATCCTTCGTGACAGCAGGTATCCGACCATGGCATCGTAGTCCCACATGTCAGGTATTATTCCCAACTTCAGTTCCTTCACTCCGAGCCACGGAGTCGACGGCCAATAGTAGACGCCACCGAAGTCTCCTTCTTCTTGGGGAATTCCTTGTACATCATCTCGAGGAAAGCGGCCATGTTCTCCGATCCTCCAATGTAGTCGAGTGTGTCCTCGATTGCTCTCTTCCACTCAACATCGAAGTTTCCTTTCACAGCACCCTCCAGTAATTCAGTCACGACGACGGCCATTTCCATGCCGCCAACACAGGTATTGCCGAAATCATCTGCGCTGGGCACGCGACTACCACTCATGCCTCGGAGAGTCGCTGGCTTGACGGGGTCACAGAGTTGAAGAGTCGAGAACGGAACGAGGGATGTTTCCTCAGCCTTTTCGATCTCCTGGGAGGCCTCAGTAGTTGAGAAGGCCGACTGGTCCTCCGTGTCCGTGCTGGACAGTGTTTGCTCGCTGGGCACCGCCTGTTCCTCAACCCCTGGTTCAATGACGATCATGCGAGGGCCAGGGTATGTCTGAATGAACTGGAGCGGAAAGTATACACCCGCCCAGGGCGCAGTGTTACCAGACTCCGGATTGTAGCCTTGGTTCCGAGCCAGGGATCGGCAGAATTCCAGATTCTTGCAGTTCATGAGGTTCTCACGTTCGTCTTGGGTGAGATCGAAAGCATCCTCGTTGCCATACAGCTGTAGTGCGCGTAGATATCCAGTATAGGGGACAGTTTGCACGACGAAGGGGCATTTGAGGCGTTGGTGAAATGAAGTTTCATAGATGCTGTCTCGCTGGCGCTCTATAGTTTCGCATTTGTCGAACACAATGACGCCGGAGTTCTTGGCGGTTGTGAGTGAGTCTGCGGTCATGGTTGAGTGAAGGAGTGGCTGTGCTTGGTTCAATGAAGAAGGGTCAAGAAGACGATGGGAGATGAGAATGCTTAACCTGACCTTGGAAGAAAGAAGTTGAGAAAGGTCAGAGGGAAGAAGTTACAAAGGAAGCCACCCCGAGGCTTCCTTGACATGGAGGGTATGTGCCCAGTACCTTATTGCACTGGCAGCTATTGCCAACTGCCGACTGCCAAAGTACCTGCTCGCTCCTGCCCAAGTTTGTAAGTGCACACACACTTGCCCAGTTTGCTCACAGGAGTAATTCTCAACATGAACATCGTACCTGCCTACATTACGCTTTTGTTTAGGAAGGTACAGTTTTGGACTTCGTTTCAGGGAAAACAGTACCTTAGGTAGGTACTAAGGTATTGGATATCATGAAGGTAAGGTCTAGCACAACTCTCATACTACTCTATTTCGAACATGGTTGAGAATATAATGCTCTCCCCCTTCACTTTTTGACCTGTTTGAGTCGAAACGGCCAGCTATGAAATCGTCATAAACTATAGTTAGTATTGTTAGTTGCGTTTTAAGAGAGTTGAATGCAACATTAAATCACTAGAAATTGATACATATCTAAAGATCCCCGTATTAAATAATGGTGCAACTCCATGAATTAGGAGAATTGATGTAATATTACTTTTCTATGATCGTATAAATCCATAGATGTATGGATATATCGGCGGGGCAATACCTTGCAACCTTCGTTAGTGTTGAGCGCGTGCTCCCAAATCATTGTATGATTTTTCAATACTTTGGCGCCGGCTGATCCTGCGGAAGTGGTGATAGCCAGTGCTGGCCCCGTGTGGGGCCGATTATACCGGCAACCCTCGGCGTTGGCCTTGGGTCAATGAATGAAGAACTCTTTAAGAACGAGCTTTTATCTTATAATCTTTATTCTTAGACTCTATATTCATATAAAAGCGGCCTTTAGACACTGAATGTTTTCGATTCCGAGTTCTGGGAAATACAATTTATACGAACAACTACTCTTCGTTACAGTGTTGAATGCGGTAGTAAAAACACAAGCAAGGAGAGTTTGGGTCAAGATGCATCATTATTCACACGATAACAGTTTCCTGGAGACTTTATTATGAACAGTATCAACATTTCCATGGCTACTGACGCCCCGTTTGTTCATTGATAATGATGCTGCTTTATTATTTAGAGCTGCCGGTTGTAGGCCGGTGCATATGGTGTTGGACTTGATTGAAAACGCCATCTTTGGGGACAAAAGTGCCGACAGGATGTCCCCCAAAAGCCGAGTACAGCAAAGTTTGAACGTTCAACGGTGTTTGCCTCGTCAGCGGGAGATGGAACTTTGTTTACAATGACGACAGAACGAGCAAGCGACTGCAAACTTTGACAAAACGCAGAGCTTGTCTCAAATAACAGAGAACAAAGGACTGCCTTCCATGGAGTAATCCGTTGGCAGTGAAGCTTCTAGACCGTGTTGTATCAAAGAGCGACAGGATCTCGGTCAATGATAAGGAATGGTGAGATTCCAAGGCAATGAATGCCTTGTGCTGAAGAACGCCTCCCGTCGGAAGCGAGGAAACTTTACAGCTGGATATACAGTCAAGGACTGGGGAACCTAGGCAACGTTCAATTCATGGTGATGGTGACACAGGATATCGCCATCTGTTGTTTGGCTGGAATGCAGTTACAAGTTGGAGGCCTTTGAGCGTTTGTATGTCCAATGGCGCAGAGGCACTTGGTATGGACGATGACCTGGGCTTTCTCATTTCCAGGTTGTTTGGGACAACCTCAGTTTTTTGTGATCGTGTTGATCCTGAAACGAGACGTCATCTGCGTCAGCTGCAGGGGTTGTGGTTTACAGCTGCCATTGACCGAGACATGTGCTGGAATCCTAGGTTGTTATGGTAGCAACAGGGAATAAGGCAATGATGCTATTCCCATGCGACACCTCGAATTGCTTGAGCTGCGAGGTAACTAATCTATGTACTGTGGCTGTGGCTCTCGAAGTACAAAGTACATACGTACTAAGTTACCAATGTTTATTATGGGAGTTGGCTCGTGAGAGTGCAAGTTGTCAAGTCATAAAGATGATGAGATCACTTTGAGTGTAGTCAGTGGTCAATCCTCGGCTAGAATCTTATCATGGTGAGGAAGTGGGATGTGTGTCCCGAGAATAAACATGGTTCTATGGTGTAATGAACCATCGGTCACCAGGTCACGTCTCAGAAGTTGGCTGCCACACTCTTTTAGTAGCTCTAGCCGCCCAAGGTGTGCCAGGGTAACCGGCTGAGCATGGATGAAGCTGGATTTAGTGGTTTGATTCTGGTTGCCCCTGGTGATTGTTTACTTTTAGCTCGATCTCACCATCAACCCCAAAGATCCAAGTTATCCACACTGCTGCTCTTGTTGCATCTAGCACCAAAGCTACTCCATTCACACATTCATACATACATACAGAACAAGATCAATCAGAGCTTGTACATCAATTGCATCTATCTCATCTCTCGGGAGAGCTCAAACACACAAAAAGAGTAATTCCACAAACCAGTATCATTGCCTCATAGGCATAACCACATTTGAACTTATATCGCAAAGTCGACATCGACTGAGAACGACAACAACTTTCCACTAGCCCGGCGCTCTGTGCTTGCGCTGCGTGAGGTAAGGAACAGAACATGAAGTGCAGTCAGTGAAAGACTTGGACAAGTTGACTGACATATCAAACAGTTTCGGACCTATAGGTTCCCATCGACAATATATCGACCGACGACAATTCCCTTCCGGACTCCCCTTGCGACATTATGCTGTCCAATCCAACAGGACTTCACGCCCGACAAAAGCAGCATCGGCGTCAAAATTCGACACCGTCTGCTTTTGAGGGCGTCAAGATCCCTAATCTGCCAACTACACAACGACAAACCGCACACCGACGCGGCCTCAGCCTAGATGTTCGACGACAACAGAACCAGAACATGAACTCAGCAGCAACAAGGCAGAACTACATGGTAAGTACGAATACTAACAACACAGGATTAGCCAATATTTCTACGCAGCAAGTTCTGCGAGAAGCGCAGCAGCAACGCATTCAAGCACGCCCGGGCACACAGAACCCTTACGCCAATCTGGCCCCAAGTGGAAGTGAGAACTATCTCATGTCCCCTCATGGAACTCCTCAGACACAACGATTCGACCCGTCCTGCTTTGACCCCAACTCACTTCCCTTTGACCCGTACACTACTGATCTTAACGTGATGATGGGCAAGGGCCAACAGGCTGCATACGGTGACAATATGTCGGGAGGTAAGGAATTTGATATCTTTAACAATGACAGTGCACTTTCAACCCCAACGTTCATCAAATTTCCTTCTGAGGGTTCCTCCGCTCAGGGCTGGTCCTCTGAAGGTGACACCTCCAGTACAAGGAGAACCTCAAGAAGGATAAGTGGTGGCATTATGGACCGCGTTAACAAGTTTGAGACCTTGGACTCAACGACAAGACCCGCTACGCCTCCTAACCAGAACCAAAGTCAGAATCAGAATCAGAATCAGAACCAGAACACACAGAGTCAGTCGCTCAGCTGGACAATGACAATGCCTGAGACGGCTAACCTTGAGCAAGGTTACTTTCCCCCTACGCCAATTGAGACTCCCCACGACCGATTGGTCAAGGATGATGGCATGCCAAGTCGGTTTGCCGATGGCTATGATGAGTCTATGGAAGAGACGATCAAGCCCGTGAGGAACCGTGGAGGAAACCGAAGGGCTCAAACCATCTTCCAAGACATCAGACAACATTCTGAGCAAGTCATGTCTAGCCCAGCTCGGTCAAATACTCTCCCTGAGTCATCCTTCAGCGGACTGCCATTGTCGACACCTGACTACATGAACATGAACAGCTTCAACAATGAGTTCATGAAGATCGAGAGCGACTTCGGCCGGGATGACATCCAGAGTCTCAACCATCAACTACCACAACAAGCCACTCCCAACACTCCTCAGATGACACAGTACATGGGATCTTTTGACAATAAGCCTAAACTCCAAGCCTATCCCATGGGTGCTCAATCTGTCTCTGGAACCCCCTCTCAGACACCTTCTCGTCGCCACTCTCCCCATCGCCGCACCGAGTCAGTTGCTAGCATCGCAAGTGCTGCCAGCATCGCCAGCATTAACATCGAGGAGACCAAGACAGAGACCGGAGTCACTCAGGATGAGATCGCCCAGTTCATTAGTGGCCCAGACGCCAGCGACGGCAAGTGGACATGCACTTATGAAGATTGCGGCAAGAAATTCGGCCGCAAGGAGAACATCAAGTCGCATGTTCAGACTCATCTCAATGACCGACAATACCAGTGTCCCACTTGCAAGAAGTGCTTTGTTCGCCAGCACGATCTCAAGCGACACGCCAAGATCCATACCGGAATCAAGCCCTACCCTTGCGAATGTGGCAACAGCTTTGCTCGCCATGATGCTCTTACTCGACATCGCCAACGAGGCATGTGCATTGGTGCCTTCGATAACGTCGTGCGTAAGGTTGTCAAGCGAGGTAGGCCGCCCAAGAAGAGCCGCCCTGATATCGAGACTCGCATGGAGAAGTCGGCGCGAACCCGCAAGAAGAACATGTCTGTCAGCTCAATGTCATCATTCTCTGCTTGTTCTGACAGCTCAGCTGTCAACTCACCAGAACAGTTTATGCTTGATGAAATGATGGACATTGGAATGAGTTCGCAGAACCAGGCCCTTGCTGCCGTCTCTTCAGCACCCATGACTGGCATCACAGCCGCCACTCTTCAGGAGTATGCCTCCTCTCCCTCCACTGGCAGTGTACACTCGTACATCTCACCGGAGGCCATCATGGAGGGCACTCCTATGCACGCGGCATCACCTTCCAAGAGCATCGCAAGCCAGTACAACACACCACCTGAGCTCTCGCAATCATCTTCTCCCCCAGCCACTCACTTCTTCGACGTCGACCCCAACACTTCAATCAACAACGACGATCTGACCATCATTCCCGGGACAACAACTTTCGTCACCTCGGCAACCATGGCTGCTTCTCTTCCCCTTGGTCTAAGCAATGCGGACGATGAAATGCTGTATCAATTTGCCAACGACGACGATCTTATCCAACTAGATCGCGACTCCAACATGCTCATGAGCAAGTTTGACGAAGATTTCGACAATGTCGGCATGTTTACCAACAACAATGACGACGTCTTCTTTGGCAGCAACTAGTTTGTGCCCAGCATTGTTTGCTTGTTTCGTTTCGTTTCGTTTTGTCTTGCGCAAGCCATGGAACAGTACTTAATCAGCCATGCACTTTTTTGTTTCGGTTTATACCATATGAGGTCACTCGTTTCCAGAAGAAGCGACACATTTTCTCACGACGCTCACGCTCACACTCACGCTTCTACGTAATGCACGCCTGCGGTTATGTACACTAGGGATTGGGCAGAAGAAAGTAAAAAAGGGCTTGGGTATTTCAACGGGGTTTTCATCATCATCAACAAGGGATTATCAGGGCTGGAAATGGCGAACCGGAATGGGATTCTTTGTGATTTTTGGGGGGGAGAAATTTGATAGAAAGCAAAGGTCTCAATGCGGTTGGGTGTCGGACACCCCCTTGGGCCGCTTGGAGTTTTGAGGTTGAGGCTTTTGCTTTTATGGGGGGAGTATATGGGATTTATCAATGGAATACTCATTGACGATTAACTTTTGTGCCTCGATTAAATGTGATAGTGATGTACTTTGATTCGATGGTTGCAAGTTGGTGGCCACTGTGATATGACAGTTCCATCACTCCTTGAACCACCGATTGAATTTAAGTTGAGGCTGTTGATCCCCCGTAAATTCCACTATTCACCTGAGATCAGTCGGAATTACATTCATTTGTGGTTCTGCCACAGACGCACCATTTCACCTCTGTTTTACTCTTGCTCTAATATCATTTTGGTAGATCTTCCAGCGTCTCACTGGCTCCACTCACAAGACGTAGCCACATATATTCTGCCTTGACTAAGGTAGTCCGAGCTTCCTTATACTTCCAAACCCTCCGCCAACGCCTTATAGACACAACATTACTCCCGTATTTCCTATCTGTCACAAGCCCGTGAGACTTTCCTCTCACTATTGACCGGCCATGCTTACGCCAACTATTGCCGTAAAAACTAGCTTTCTCTATGCTGCCGGCAATACGCCAGCAACCAGTCTGACCAGATCAGTACCTCAAGGCCAGGACGCAGATGTGCTTTCGCTTGGCTGTGGTGATCTGCGCAACATTCTTTACACAACATACCTGGAGAAAGGCTTGCGTGAGTACAACTCAACCTGGCCTCACAACTTGAAGCTAATCGGATCAGCTCAGAGAAAAATTGACTTTACTTGTTGCGATGTCGTGGAAAAGATTCTTGGTACGTGACTTACCCTACATCACAGTACCACAGCATGTTGACCAGAATAGCTCGCAATGCTTTCTTCTTGATATTCCTGCTTGATGAGGATTGCAAACTGAGTGAGGAGCAGCTTTGGAATGTCTACTACCATTTATTTGTGGACGAAGATACTGCCAAGATTGTAGCAGCTACTGCCACTAAGCTGCTAATCGTTTCCAAATCCCTTGATGAATGGAACAGCAGTATTTGGGGGAAATCTATCCGATTCTGCGATGCTGATACTCTATCAGATGTCCGTCGTGTTTGGATGTCAATCAAAGCTGCGGCATCCAAGTGTCAGTCCGATAGCTATATGGCGACATTTCAGCAGAATATCCAACCTTCTAAGGACATCCACGAACAAAAGCTTGGTGAAGGGCGCCTCAACTTAACAGCTATGCGTTCCGCTGCACCACTCTCCATACAAGCAGGAGCAAAACTCGGGGATATATCCGCTCAATATTGGAAAAATGGCACAGTCACACCTCGCCAAGCCAAGGATAAGCTGCCAAATCCGCTCCTTGCAAGTCTTCTCTCTGAGAACGACATTCTGCACTACGCTAGTGATCCAGTCTTGGGCTTTCATCTGGCAACGGCCTATGCTACTCTTCTCGAAGGCTCTCCACTTGAGCCCAAGATCAGAGGAAAAGAATTTGTAGCCTCAGCTTCTGCTAAGACCCAGTTCAATGAATGGATCTCTGCTTTCAAGTCGCTGAAAAGCAATGTTGTCATTCGCTTCGCCGTCGCGGATGCCTTGACGCTCTGTCACAGTTTACAGGCGGCGCATACAACAGGAAAGCCAGCCAATCTATACCGGCGAACCTGGGACCCTCGACCATTGGTCTTGGATCCGAAGGAATATGGAAAGGGTGGTTTAGGGCCATCGGTGTTCGATATGATCGATACCTCAAACCTTTGCGACCACATCGGAGCCCTCAACATTCTCTTCGCAGCAGGGCCTCTTCTCAAAGACGAGCCGTGGGCGTCCCTTTTCACAGAATTGCTCATCAGGCCTGAGGGTGATCAGAAGAATGCTCTAGACAAGATTCTCTCTGGACATGCACCGACCATCTCACTTCTGCTTGGTCTCAGTCCTGTGCAATACTGGACTAATGCCAAGGTTGAGTCCCATGTTGACGAGATTTTTCTTGGACTCATGAATGAAGTAAAAGGAGAAACGCAAACCCGAAACCGACTGGCTTGGAAGCGAGACAACCAATTTTCGGGTCAGGCTCGCCACGGGAAGCTGCATATAGACTCGAAGCAGCTCATCAAATTACTTTCACCACTCTATGACCACATGTTTGAGGCTGAGAACATATCGCAGTCAAGTGTGGGACAGAGGTCAAACACGTATGGCCACTTTATCCGTACAAGCTTCGCTACCATGCTCAAGATTGTCATGGCCCGAGTTGCAACAGACTGGCCATCCATGTGCTCAGCTCTCATTGACTCGATTGCTCAAGACCACCGCTTTTTGCTGGCTAGCAATGGCATGCAAGACCTGTGCCTTCAGCTTCACCTTCTTGGCGTAAACACCGAGCCATGGATTATCCAGGAGAGCAGAAGCCTTCCTCAAAATGGAGCTTTCAATCGCTGGAAATCCCTGCCGCCAGCAGTCGCTGTCACGGTAGTTGTGCCTAGACCGGCCATTGCTCGATTGTATAAACATCAAAATAACCCTCTTGGGCTTGCATCACCGCCACTTGTCGGATCTGTGAGATCTAGTCATAATGCTACCGAAGGATGGCAAAACATATTTGGAGATATCCAAATTTCCTTCGGCAATGTTAAAACTAAGAAGATGTCGGATGAGGACGAGTTTCAAGTGGTTATTGAAAGAGATCGGGATGGATGGGCCGGAGACTCTCCTCTTGTTGCATCTTTTTATGTGCCCACTTCAACGTTGCAGAACGAACCCAACTCAGCATTGGTGGGACTTTGTGTTCCACCCACGGGGCAGAACTCCTTCATTTATGGTCCCATCCTGGGAATGACCATGACTGTATTTGAAACGCGCACTGATGACAAGGCCAGCGTATTCGTGACGAAGCATTTACCTGGGCAGGATGGCTACCCTGCTGTATGTAGTGCTGTTAGGTCTCTCGAGAATGCGGTTAATCAGGGTCAGGATGACAAGACGACCAAGATTCTGCTCGAGATATCACCTTCTGAGTCTGTCATCTCTACCATTACTGGACACTTGGACATAACTTCGAAGAAAGGCAAGGGGTTCCTTAAGGATAAAGTCCCGATCGACTTTCGTCAGAAGAGCCCCTTCGCCATTGATATTGTTTTTGGAAAGTATGATCTTGTTTGCCCTCTCAACTTCCCGGTGCCTGTCACCAACGATGGAATGAAATCTCGTGTTGCTCGAACGACAGGCTACATCGAATTGATAGCACCACTGGCACAGCCTGGCTCTTCTCCTATACTGCTGGACTTCGCATACCCTTCAGCAATCTCTTCGTCTGGCGTTCCGGCCTGTCTCAACATGTCGCACCTGAATCTCGACAATCTCCCGGTCATTGATTTGGAAAACAAGGACCGAAACCGATGGATGACAACATTGACATCAATGCAGTTTTCAGCCCGAGAAAAATACCTACGTACTGTGCGCGGCGAAAGCGGAATCTCGCATGACCCGATGGTCAACTTCAAGGAATCTGTGTTTACCATGTTTATGATCGCCACCGGCTTACAGGCTGGCCAGACCGGTTTGTTTGCAATCAACCACCCGAAGCGAGGTGGTATTCACATGCTTGTTTTCGTCTCCGCCATCCGGATTGACGGCGATGCTGCTTCCGTTGTTATTGATGCAGCTATTATCCCGTTCACGATGGATCTTATTACATCGGGCCGGATGGAATCCTTCCTTCTGATTCTCCGGGAACTTGAATGTGGCAGTATCGATGTCGATGATGCAGAACTATGCCTTTGGAAGAAGTCTCTCCCATCAATGGTTGAGCGGTGCCGTACCTGGTCTCACGGAAGGAGTTGCGAGTATAAGAGAAAGGGGGCGACTATTCCGCTGAGTCTCAAAGATGGTGAACAGGTTCTGTGCTCGTGTGGTAACGGGCTCCTACCAGAGAACTTCGTGTCTCTCCCTGAGTGGGAAAACGCAGCCCCAAATGCAGTCCGTGTTGCAATCAGCCCGACCTATGCAATTCCGTTCAACGAAGAAGTCGTTGACCCTGCTGACCTTCCCAAGATGCGGAACCCAGTGACTCGGGTAGAAAGATGTCGAAGCTGCGGAAAACCAGAGGACCAAGCGGGAGTTACTTTAAAGAAATGTTCACGTTGTCAAAGGGTGAAATATTGCTCGGGGGAGTGCCAGAAGCGAGATTGGAAAAAGCATAGAGCAGAGTGCGACTAGATGAGTTGCAAGTGAATATGTATATTGGTTTGAAGTAAGCCAAGAGAGAGACACTGGACTTGGGAGAGAGCGATGAATCGAGAAAACAAAAAAGAAACTTTAGATCTTGAATCGGGTTATCAATAGAGATTAGTCAATAGGACGGTTTCTTGCCCCTCTTCACACCCTACCTTAGTGAGTGACCTTTAGAATGATGCAAGCTCGTGAACACATTGGATGGAAGGAGTTATTACTGGAAATTGAAGTTCTAGGATGTATATTAGAGAAGAGCGAAGTGATAGACCGGAAACCTGGGTCTTTAGACCTGAATGGCCTGTACAGAAACGAGTCAGTCATGATGTCGGAATAGCTTCATATATCTTTTAAGAAAAGTCTCACCTGATTGGTTGCTCACCGAGCCCCTCGGTCCTCACCTTACACCGCTTTCCACCCCTTGGAGGGGCAGAAAAAATGTCCCAGCCTAGCCCATCCGCTATTGCCTGTGACCAGCTGGTGCAAGCTTGTGCGATTACGAAATCGCGAAACCTCCTACACCAGCACCGCTTTTTCAAGTCTCGACCTATTTGATCTCGACATAGCCTTTGTGCCCACTGAGATCTATAATCATGTCGGCAGCACAACTCCTCAACCCCAAGGCCGAGTCCCGAGTACGTCGATACCAATAACTATAAACCCCCCCGCAGCCAAAGTGGCCTTGCCTTGCAACCTGCTAACCCGCTTGTCGCAGAGGAGGGGCGAAGCTCTGAAGGTCAACATTAGCGCTGGCGAAGGCCTACAGGATGTTTTGAAGTCCAATCTGGGCCCTCTGGGTACCATTAAGATGTACGTGTTGTCATAATTCTCATATGGCGATGTGAAGCTAACAGTCTTCAGGCTTGTTGACGGTGCGGGACAGGTACAAACTCCTATCAAAATACCCCATGGCGACCCCTAAACTGACCGACCACCTCAGATCAAGCTGACCAAGGATGGAAACGTCCTCCTCCGAGAGATGCAAATACAAAACCCTACCGCCGTTATGATTGCTCGAGCAGCGACCGCTCAGGACGATATTTGCGGTGACGGAACCACCTCTGTGGTTATGCTGGTTGGCGAGCTTCTCAAGCAGGCAGACCGATATATCTCTGAAGGACTGCACCCTCGTATCATCACTGATGGTTTCGAGGTTGCCAAGATTGAGGCTCTCAAGGTGAGTTTTTGTTACCTCGCCCCCTGAAACTTTGGCTCAACGTCGTAGTTCCTCGACTCTTTCAAACTCGCCAAGGAAGTTGACCGAGAACTCCTCCTCAATGTCGCCCGAACATCGCTCGCTACCAAGCTCAACTCGACTTTGGCCGCCAAGCTTACACCCGATATTGTCGATGCCGTTCTTGCTATTTACCAGGCTCCTGCGAAGCCCGATTTGCACATGGTGGAGATTATGAAGATGCAGCACCGAACAGCCGCCGACACTCGGCTGATTCGAGGACTGGCCCTTGATCACGGTGCTCGCCACCCCGATATGCCTAAGCGGCTCGAGAACTGCTACATTCTCACCCTCAACGTCAGCCTGGAGTATGAGAAGACTGAGATTAACTCTAGCTTCTTCTACTCCAGCGCTGAGCAGCGTGATAAGCTTGTTGAGAGTGAGCGTCGATTCGTCGATGCCAAGCTCAAGAAAATCGTCGAGCTCAAGAAGGAGCTTTGCGGTAACGACGGTACAAAGAACTTTGTTGTTATCAACCAGAAGGGTATCGATCCTCTTTCTCTTGACGTTCTTGCTAAGAACAACATCCTTGCTCTCCGACGGGCCAAGCGAAGGAACATGGAGCGTCTTCAGCTTGTTTGCGGTGGTGTTGCTCAAAACAGCGTTGACGACTTGTCTGAGGATGTTCTGGGCTGGGCTGGCCTTGTCTATGAGCAGACGCTCGGCGAGGAGAAGTTCACATTTGTTGAGGAGGTCAAAGACCCCAAGTCCGTTACTTTGATGATTAAGGGCCCCAACGCCCATACCATTGCTCAAGTGACGGATGCTGTCCGAGATGGTCTGCGAAGTGTCTACAACATGATTGTCGACAAGTCTGTTGTTCCTGGTGCTGGTGCTTTCCAGGTTGCCTGTGCTTCTCACCTCAAGAGTGATGCCTTTGGCAAGTCTGTCAAGGGCAAGGCCAAATGGGGTGTTGAGGCATTCGCTGATGCTCTTCTTATTATCCCCAAGACTCTGGCTGCCAACGCTGGTCTTGACATCCAGGATGCTCGTAAGTTTACTATTCTCCGAATATCCACGACAAAGATCTAACTTGCTATAGTTGCGGACTTGCAGGATGAGTACGCTGACGGCAACGTCGTTGGCCTTAACCTCGAAACCGGTGAACCTATGGACCCTGAGCTGGAGGGTGTCTTTGACTCTTACCGAGTTCTGCGAAATTGCATCGCCTCCAGCTCCAGTATCGCATCTAACCTCCTTCTATGTGACGAGTTGTTGAAGGCTCGACAGATGGGCAGAGCAGGCGGACCTGGGCCTGGCATGGATGGACCTAATGATCACATGTAGGAGATATCACGTTAAAATTGAGGCTAGACAAAAGGCTCTGGGGCGTAATATACACAATTACGACTTATTCATGACTCAAGCATGTTTGTAGCATTTGTAATACGTTAGTACGTAGCGTACATGAGTGCATCACGTATTGCTGGTTTGTAGTCCAACATTTCTACTGATGCGCTAAGCCCCGCATTGTGACAGACAGCTTTTTGTAAAGAAAAAAAAAATATTTACCCCACCACTAATCACTTAAATCAAGCTCATCAATATCTACATCATGGCCTCATACGATTCCGATTCCTCAGACGGCGAATTCGAGGAGACAAATGTGCTCCTGGGATATGCCTCTAAAGAAGCAGACGAAGACACTGTCAGCAAACTCGGAGGCCGTCCCGTATGTCTTTGGCTTGTCCCGCACCAGACAAAACTGTACCGACTAACAACGAAATCAGGACTGGTTAGACGAGAATGCTCCCAGCGCAGCCTACGCACGATGCAAAGTCTGCAAGGATTTTATGGCTTTGATCCTGCAGCTCAACGGCGAACTCCCCGAAAGATTTCCTGAGCATGAGCGACGAATTTATGTGTTCGCCTGTAGAAGACAAACTTGCCGGCGCAAAGATGGCAGCATCCGCGCACTGAGAGGTCTGCGGGTGTGGAAGGAGGAGGCATCCAAAGAGTCCAACGAAGAGAAGAAAGCTGAGGAAGAAAATCCAAAGAGCGACGGACCTGGATTAGGAGAGGCTCTGTTTGGTTCCAAGGGATTGGGAAGTGCTTCTGGCGCAAATCCATTCTCTAGCAATGCGAACCCATTCAGCTCTGGATCTGCGAACCCATTTTCCTCTTCGGCTTCACAGTCTGAACCTGCCAAACCTGCCTCTCCCGAGCCAGCAACAACAGCCCTCAGCAAAACATTTGCAGAGTCTCTCAATATTAAGGATACACCGGCATCGCCACCCCAACCTTCAGAGCCTTGGCCCGCCGAAGATGCTCAGGCCCAGCCGTATCCTACTCTCTATCTAGCTGACGCCGATTTTGAAACTCTGGAACCTACATCCACGAATGTTCCCACCAACGCCCGTCTTGAAGATGCCGATGCCGCAGAACCTTCTATACTGGATCGCGAGGCTTTTGAGTCGAGCATGGACGCTACGTTCCAGAAGTTTGCAGATCGTCTGGCGCAGAACCCCGAGCAAGTTATTCGTTATGAGTTTGCAGGCACTCCCCTCTTATACTCAAAAAAGGATGCTGTTGGTGAGGCTGTGAACAAGGGTGCTATCCCTCGGTGCCCCAACTGTACGGCGAGAAGAGTATTTGAGGTACAGTTGACACCAAATGCTATTACAGAGCTTGAGGCAGACGACATGAGCTTGGAGGGCATGGAGTGGGGTACGATAATTGTTGGTGTGTGTGAGAAAGATTGCTCGCCTCGAGGAACGCCAGTTGGAGAGGTTGGATACCTTGAAGAATGGGCTGGCGTACAATGGGAGGAGCTGTCCAAGGGGAAATAAATGCCAGGACAATTTGGAAAATAAATATAGCGAATCAAAAGCACTGCAATCAAGCCACATTGTCGGTCTACATGAGCCAGATACGATGTAGTAAATCGCAAAGTTCTATGCATTTCTAGATCCTTGGATTGCTCTGCAATGACATGTCCGATTAAACGCCTAGTTTTTGTAACCCCCGCCATGCTACCATGTGAGCCCTTCCTAACCCCTCCGCATCATCAATCGTGATGTCCGAATCCAATCAGATGGTGGGGGAAGTGCGCGAAAAATCCCTTGTGATCCGCTAAAACTCTCATCAAAAAGCTCAAACAGTGTCCTCCCACGACCGTCGGATTACCCTGGAGAACTGCTCGACGTTGACATCCTCACGGATCTCAGCCTTCTTAGCCTCGTTGTCAGGGTTTGAGGGAACCTTGACGCTGCCGTCACTCTCAACAGTCCAACCACAAACCTCGGTAACGAACTTCTTGGTGGCATCCTCGTTGAGACCGAGCCATGACTCGAGATGGGTGGTCTGGATCTCACGGAAAGCCTGTGAGACGAGAAGGGCGATCCGGTGTCGAACGACGTCCTCAAAGTCAGGAATGTCGGCAATCAAATCGGCAACCATGTCGTCGTCGAGATCGGCCCAGAAACGGGAGTACTGAGCACCCTCAAGCTGACCGTTGAGGGATCGGAGCTTGGTGATAGCTTCGCCGAGGTCACCAGTGACAGCAGCGGAGGGGTTGATGAGGTGTAGAGCGAGAGAGAACTGTGCCGAGGGGAACTGGGTCATTGTCTTGACCAAGACGTTGGTGATCACCTCATCCTTGATACGGTCGGGGTTGAGCTGGTATCTTTTGAGGAAGTTAGCCTCGAGTCGAGCAGTGTTGATGCCAGAGGTTGTTGGAGTAATTGGGCATTTCAGTTGCACTAAAAGTTGACTTCAGGTGCGGCCAAGTTGAGAACAACCCGCCACACTAGTCAGGTAATAGGAAACGTTGACAAACGGTCATCATATAAGAGCCCGAGTTGTACTGTAATATGCATGTATAGTAAGAACACTCACAGTTTCAGCAGTGTTCGGTTGGCATTGCAGTCAGTGAACTTCTGCTCGCATTGGTCTTGGAGATAGGTCTCAAGGGCGCCGACAGCCTCGGGGTTGTATCGTTCGAGTCCGTTGATGATGGACGAGATCTCGCTGGGCCTCTCAGGCGGATCTTCACCGTTCATTATGGCTGATTTATAGGGGTCGTTATGAGGGAGGGGTGATGTTCTGGGGGAGAGGGAGGTTCGCGATGGTGGGGCAGAGCGAAGATTTCGACGGTTGTGTGAGTGAATCGCTTGTGCGTGCCGAAATGGTTTAGCGTTGACTGAGCGGGCTGGTTCCTGAGGTGATTTCGATTTTCGAAGCTCTTTAACTCGGTCACGTGCCTTCGCGCCAACGTCGTCATAGAGCCCGCCGCGTTTATAGAACAAGGACGTGAAGGGGCGTACCTATTTCTCTATTTACATAAGCTTTGTGGTGGAATTGCTTTGTCTCTCTTCTGGAATTCTTCTGTTTTCAGCGGTGGTAGTCTCAGTCAAGCTGGGCATCAATGCAAATATGCCCAGTCCAACCAAGAAACGAAAGCTCAACAACGGCACCAAATCATCCACACCAACCCGTGGTCTTGAGTACTTCTTTTCGAAGCAGAAGCAGAATGACACAGAGTCCAGTAAAAAGCCAAAGACAGCAGAAAATGCTCAAAGTACATCAAGTGATGCTACTACAGCATTAACAGACGAAGAATTAGCTAGGAAGCTTCAAGCAGAATGGGACCAGGAAGTTGCAAACACACCACAGAACACACTACAAGCACAGACACTTGAGCTTCCGAATAAACACAACGAGTCAGTATCTCGAGATGAAAGCCCTAGTCCTGCAGGCCCAAAACCGAAGCCCCCGGTCACTCTCCCAACGGCTCTCAGCAAGCCTGGCACACTCACCTCTGCAAAACCTACACTCAGTCTTCAGGCAGCAGGTATGGCTGAGGATACGACCACTACATCAATACCTCTTGACGAATCTCCTCTAATATTCGACCCATCTGAGTATCTGGACCAACTGAAGGAGCACTGGGCATCTGAAGGCGGCAATGCGTCATATGCTCTTCTCACCCGCTGCTTTATTCTCATTAACGGCACTACAAGCCGGATTAAGATTGTAGATACCCTTGTAAACTGCTTAAGAGTTCTTATTGAGGGAGATCCAACAAGCTTGCTACCAGCTGTATGTCTGAAACTACATCTCTTGAGCTTCTCTGACTTTCGCAGGTATGGTTGGCAACGAATGCAATTTCACCTCCTTATATCTCCATGGAACTCGGACTGGGTGGCTCAGCGATATCAAAAGCATTACGGAACGTTTGTGGACTCGACAACAGAGCTTTAAAGGCCATCTACGACAAATATGGAGACGCAGGAGATGTAGCTTTTGAAGCCAAGAAAAAGCAGAGCTTCACTCTCAGAAAACCAAAGCCTCTCACGATCAAGGGCGTCTATGAAACTTTGGTCAAAATTGCCAGCAGTCAAGGGCAGGGTAGTTCGGAAGCCAAGCAAAGATTGGTGGATCGATTACTACAAGACGCTCGCGGTGGTGAAGAGAGTAGATTCATCGTGAGAACACTTTCTCAACATGTGAGAAACCCATGTCAGTACTCGTCGTTATCTTCTGACAAGCAATAGTTGCGTATTGGTGCTGTAAAAACAACGATGCTGATTGCCTTATCACGGGCCTTTTTGCTCTCGCGCCCCAAGGGTACTGATTTTCCTCTGAAATCGGTATCTGATCTTGCAAAGCTCAAAAAAGAAGATTTAGCTGAAATTTGGGGTCGAGCTGAGGAGATAGTCAAGGCCTGCTTTGCGAGGCGCCCGAACTATAACGACCTTGTCCCCGTTCTCCTAGAGATTGGAATTTCCGAGGAACTACTAATCCGATGTGGTCTTACCATGCATATACCGCTACGACCTATGCTCGGGAGCATCACCAGAGACTTGGCCGAGATGCTCACAAAACTACAGGGCCGTGACTTTGCGTGCGAGTTCAAGTACGATGGACAGAGAGCGCAAATACATTGTGATGCGAGTGGAAAAGTCAGCATCTTCTCGCGTCACTTGGAGGTCATGACAGACAAATATCCTGACTTGGTTGAGCTGATACCTAAGATACGCGGAGAAGGCGTTGATAGCTTCATCATGGAAGGTGAAGTTGTCGCAGTTGATCGTGAAACTGGTGAGCTCAAAAATTTCCAAACGCTCACAAACCGAGCGAGAAAAGACGTCGACATTGGAAGTATCACTGTGGACGTTTGCATGTTTGCGTTCGACTTGATGTATTTGAATGGGCAGCCATTGCTAGATCGACCCTTTCGAGAAAGAAGAGAACTGCTACGATCACTCTTCACGGAAATACCACATCATTTTACTTGGGTACAGAGTCTTGATGCTACATCTGCGGACTCCGAATCTGTTCTGGAGTTTTTCAAGGCTGCCACGGATATCAAATGCGAGGGTATCATGGTAAAGATTTTGGATAATTTACCCACGGTACCATACACAGACGACGGAGATGACGATGGGCCAGATGGGACCAACAAATGGCTAACTCCAAACTCCAAGTCCAGAGGCAAAGGGAAAACGAGAGGGAAGAATGACGAAAATGGGGAAACCAAAACAAAGACGAGACGAAAACCATTACTGGCCACCTACGAGCCAGACAAACGACTTGATTCCTGGCTCAAAGTCAAGAAAGACTATAACTCGAGCTTTGATACTCTCGACCTTATTCCTGTCGCCGGGTGGCATGGGCAAGGACGCAAGGCGAAATGGTGGTCGCCTATTCTCATGGCATGCCGTAACGAGGAGACAGGGTCCTTGGAAGCAGTATGCAAATGCATGTCGGGATTCACAGATGCATTCTACAAGGCTAATCGGCAATTTTATGACGATGGCGAAGAGAGCGGCGAACCCAAGAACACCAGAACTAAACAACCCGCCTTCGTCGAATATTCAGGTCCAAGGCCAGATATCTGGTTCGAACCACAAGAAGTGTGGGAAATGGCATTCGCAGATATCACATTGAGCCCGACTTATACTGCAGCAATTGGTCTCGTGAGCGACGAGAGAGGACTAAGTTTGAGATTTCCAAGATTCATGAAGAAGCGGGAGGACAAGAGCCTTGAAGAGGCGAGCACCAACGATTTCTTGGCTGGTCTTTGGCGAAAACAAGAAGCCAAAGCGGAAACCACCAAGAGTGAGACAGGGGTAGAGGCGGAAGAGGCGGAAGAAGCCGATGATTGATTGAGTCTCAGCTACATATCAATCTTGATTAATACTAATGAACAAAACGCCATGCTCTGGTTATTCGAATGGCATCTTTGGAGCGCAATGATGACGACGATCTATCCGTCATTTACCAGCATTTAACCTTTGCGCGATGAGACTGAAAACAGCGATTGATCCCATGAAAAGAACGGCGTTATAGAACTGCTTTCGATCAGTATGTGTCGCTGAGACAAACCGGAAGACGGCCCACCGCTTTTCTGGAGACATCTCGTTCTTCGTCATCTGTTCGTGACTCGATAAAGAGTCGACGGAGGTTTGGCAGCGCCTGTTTGTTTCTTAGATCTCGTTATGCTACGGGAACAAGTACAGCATTCTTCACCATTGTATAGCTTGGCCGATTTGGCGAGGACTCTTATTCCAGGGATCACAGACAACAATAAGGCTTCATTGGGGAATACCTTAGGTGTCTCTCTTCTTCGTGTCTGTGATTGATCCTCTTAGAACTCGCGATGATGTTGAAATCCAGTTCAGCAAATGGAAGAGCTGATGAAAGGGTGACTAAGCCTGGGTATGAAGGTGGCCAAAAATAAATAAATTGTTAACCATTGAAGCCACGCTGCACGCGAACGGAAATCAGGCGGAAGTTTAGAGTTAGGGGGTAGCCTAGCCTCGATCCACTAACCGGAGCTTACAGGGTCGCTGTAAAAGGCCCCCTCCTGGGGGGGCAAGAAAACAACAGACCTTGATATGAGGTGTCAAAATAAACTCAGTAAAAGTCATCCTAAGCTTAGACTATATCACCTAAATGTTTTTTTCACTTAGGATCGAGGTGCTGAGTTTTCTTTCCTCCCCTTGCCCCTTTGGTGATTTGGGCTGCGACTCAGTGGCCTAGACCTATCTTCGTGGCCTTGGCATATTTGGTGACAGTTACATCTGCCTTGCCTGTCCATACGTAGGTACCTAGATTGATCAACTCCCTTTCCGATTATCTCGACTACGTCGCCTATCTAAGACGCATCCTCCGATACGCGATAATATCGGTGGATGCAGACTTCGACACTTGAGGACAAGTAGCTTGTACTCGGCCCTGACCAATTCGACTAACTTAGACTGTCACCGCCGTCTTCGACCACTCAATCTCTCATTGCTCTCCAACTTTCCAACTCCTGCCCCGTGCCCCTCCGAGAACCTCGACGATGGCGGTAAATCGCATTCGCGGCGCCTTCGCCGTGCCTCGAAAGGGCGAGACCTTTGAGCTGCGCGCTGGCCTGGTTTCTCAATATGCATACGAGCGCAAGGAGTCGATTCAGAAGACCATCATGGCCATGACGTTGGGCAAGGATGTGTCGGCACTCTTCCCAGATGTGCTCAAGAACATTGCGACCGGCGATCTTGATCAGAAGAAGCTTGTATACCTCTACCTGATGTATGTGGACCAAGCTGAATAGCTGCTGGAGCTGTCTTCCCTAGTTCTACAGCTGCCAACTGTTCGTGGGGTAAGATGAAGAGCTGACACGATGGCCAGGAACTACGCCAAATCGCATCCCGATCTTTGCATTCTCGCCGTTAATACGTTTGTGCAAGACTCCGAAGACCCAAATCCGCTGATACGAGCACTGGCAATCCGAACAATGGGATGCATCAGAGTGGACAAAATGGTGGATTATATGGAAGAGCCCCTGAGGAAGACGCTGCGGGACGAATCACCGTACGTGCGCAAGACAGCTGCCATTTGTGTCGCCAAACTCTTCGACCTCAACCCTCAGATGTGCATCGAGAACGGCTTTCTGGAGGCTCTTCAGGAGTTGATCGGCGATCCCAACCCCATGGTTGTCGCCAACTCAGTGACTGCTTTGTCTGAGATCACCGAGACGGCGCCCGAGACCAGGGCACTGATTGTCACGCCTGTGACGCTGAAGAAGTTGCTTATGGCCCTTAACGAGTGTACCGAATGGGGAAGAGTCACTATCCTGACAACCCTGGCCAACTACTCTGCGTCAGATCAGAAGGAGTCGGAGCACATCTGTGAGCGTGTGGCACCTCAGTTCCAGCATGTTAACCCTAGTGTGGTTCTTGCTGCCGTCAAGGTTGTTTTCATCCACATGAAGGCTCTCACCCCTGAGCTTGTGAGATCATACCTCAAGAAAATGGCTCCTCCCTTGGGTATGTATATGACTACAAGATATTGAAGTTACACACTGACCGAACTCAGTTACTTTGGTTGCTTCTCAGCCTGAGGTCCAATACGTCGCTCTACGAAACATCGATCTCCTGCTCCAGGCTAAGCCAGACATTCTTAGCAAGGAGATGCGCGTCTTCTTCTGCAAATACACTGACCCTCCCTATGTAAAGCTTCAAAAGTTGGAAATTATGGTTAGGATAGCAAACGAGCATAACTACGAACAGCTCCTCGCCGAGTTGAAAGAGTATGCCCTTGAAGTCGATATGGACTTCGTCCGAAGAGCCGTCAAAGCAATTGGCCAAGTAGCCATCAAGATTGAGAATGCTGCTGAAAAATGCGTTGCAGCCCTCGAGGATCTCATCTCTACCAAGGTCAATTATGTTGTCCAAGAGGTGATTGTCGTTATCAAGGACATTCTTCGAAAGTACCCTGGCTACGAGGGCGTTATTCCTACACTTTGCAAGCATATTGATGAATTGGACGAGCCCACTGCCCGCGGATCTCTCATCTGGATTGTTGGAGAATATGCTGAGAAGATCAACAATGCAGACGAGATTTTGGAGAGTTTCGTTGAGTCCTTTATGGAAGAGTTCACGCAGGTCAGTCACATAGTAATGGTCATTGAGCTTGAACTGACAGGATTCGCAGACGCAACTGCAAATATTGACAGCGGTGGTGAAGCTGTTCTTGAAGAAGCCCGGAAGCAACCAAGGCCTCGTCCAAAAGGTTCTTCAAGCAGCGACAGCGGAGAACGATAACCCCGATATCCGCGACAGGGCATATGTCTACTGGCGTCTTCTCTCCTCTGATCCCGAAGTTGCTAAAGTGAGGAATTTGTCTAAAGGATCCTCAGAATAGTTGCTAACTACGTTTCTCAGAACATTGTTCTATCTCAAAAGCCCACAATCACGACAACCATGACAAGCCTTCCTCCGGCCCTTCTGGAGCAGCTCCTCACCGAACTCTCTACTCTCGCTTCCGTCTACCATAAGCCTCCTGAGTCGTTCGTGGGTAAGGGTCGTTTCGGCGCCGATGAGATCCAGCGAGCAGCTATCCAAGAACAGCGACAAAACGCTGCCGAGAACCCTATCGCTGCTTCAGTTGCTGCCGCTTCATCCAACGGATCTGGTGGTGCTCCTCAAAACAACATCGAGAATTTGTTGGATATCGACTTTGATGGCGCCGTGCCTGCATCCCAAGAGCAGAACAGTGCTTCAGCAACTCCCGATAGAGTGGCCAGCCCATCTGCTGGTGCGCCTTCAGGTGCCATGGCTGATATGATGAGCATGTTCGATGCGCCGGCGCAGGCTTCTGGAGCTCCTGCACCTGCTGCAGGTCCCAGCAACAACATGAATGACTTGATGAATGGTTTCGAGGGATTGAACTTTGGTGGTTCGTCAGCAGGCGAGCCCCTACCAGCAGCAATGCAGCTACAACAGGCCCAAGGAGGAGCTCCTCAACAGCCCAAGAAGGACAGTGAAGACCTGTTGGGTCTTTTGTAGATGCATAAACGTATACATGAATTTCAAGCCCAAGATATGGTCATTGGTTGATTGGTTCAAGGGAGTATGGAGACGCGCTGGTAGGAAAAGAAGATGGATGCCTTCATGGAGGTTATGGTGTTGGTACATACAAACAAACACATGTTGTTGTTTCGCGTTGTAGGCTTGCCAAATAAAGATGCTCTAATTATAAACTCGATTCCTTGGTTTTCCTGTTACTCGGTGATGTACAGCGGCGTGAAGACCGCCTACGTACGGATATCGTTATCTAGACCCTTCGTTACATACCCGCCCTGTTCCTATGCCTGTCGCGTGCCCTTTTTATGCAGAAACTCCATGCAGTATAACCCCAACATCGTGGAAGATAAAGAAAGGGTGATTTATGGCTACCCTTGCGCGGTGTCGTTGGCTGCGCTCGTCTTTGCATACTCCTCAGGTGTCTGGCACTTGGCGGTCCAGGCGTGGATAATGGCGATTTCGTCCTTGAGGGCGGCGTTGACGAGGCGGTGGCGCTTGAGAGAGTTTAGGCCCTGGAATTGAGGAGAGACGATGACAGAGTTGAAGGCTTGACCACAACCGCCTGAGATATCCTCATGTTAGCTACCTATGTCGGACTCTACGCCGTGATCGGCCTGGAGGGGTTCGCGGGGTAGAATAGAGTAGAAAAGAACTGACCCGACATGTCTGTGACTTCAACGTAAGTAGCCTCGAGGCGCTGCTTGATGGCCTCGCGTAGAGAATCGTCTGTGATTTGCGACATTGTTCTGACTGGAGAAGGGGGGGGGATATTAAGGTATGGAACTTGGAAGTAGTAGAACGAAAGTAAGAGGTCGATTGATTGATTAGATATCAATCGTGGGGTAAAATGCACAGTGTGAGGCGGCATCTGACCTTGAGCCAGCCGCCCACGGAAAAACTATAGAAGTTGACATAATTTATCAGAGATTTTATTGCTCCTTTGCACTTCAATTTCTTAATCCTATTCAAGCTACTTGAGATCATTGACATCCAAGATAGTAAAAGGATCCTTATCGTACTTGCTCACAACAACCTCCACCTCTGGAACATTCTCCTTGATGGCAGCCTCTAACTTGGGCCTGAGCACTTCTTGAAGATATCCTCTTTCAGAATTGCTGTGAAAGACTTGGACAAGTGTCTGTCCCTGTTGAATAGCTCTCAAAGCTGAGTGATGGCTGGTCTCGCCAGTCACCAAAAGATCAACCTCGGCCTTCTTGAGCACATCATACCCGCTACCAGCGCAAACACCAAAGCTGCCAATCTTGGTAGTCTTGACATCAGCACCAACAGGACTTGCTACCATGACATGCCTGAGACCGCCGAGCTTCTCAGCTAGACGAAGAATGATCTCAGAGAGAGAAACATCACCTTCGAAGCGGCCGATGGCACCATAGCCTGCGCCAGAGTGGCTAGAGGGAGCAGAGCTACAGGGGATCGCGACAGAGCGTTGGCTTTGGTGAGGGCCAGAGACGATATCTGCAAGCCATGTGTTGAGTCCTTCAGGAGCGGCATCGACTGCAGTGTGAGGGCAGTAGACAGCAATACCAGCCTTGGCAAGGCGTAGAAGAGTAGCTTGCTGAGGATCTTTGTTGGTGATGGACTTGAGGCCTCCGAAAATGAAGGGATCTAGCATTGTTTCAGTAAATTCCAAAATCCGACTTGAGATGTGGGATCAAGACTCACGATAGCTGACAATGACACTAACATCCTGCTCAATAGCATCAACGGCGACTTGGTAGGTCAGGTCATTCGTCACCAAGACCTTGTTTGTCGTCTTGGCATCATTTTCTGAGTTTCCTACCAAGAGCCCAACATTGTCCCAGCTTTTGTCTGCGATTTCCTCGGGGTAGAGCTTCTGCATAGCTGCGACTACAGCCTTTGTGAAGGTTGAAGATTCAACCTGCCAGGCGCCCCAAGCACCATTGTCGGCCATCTTAGGTGACGAGTTGCTTGTAGGATGACAAGAAGAGCAGAATATTCTTGGGTTTACAAGAGGAGGAAAAGCCCTTGCAAGAGGTGAGCTAGGAAATCGAGTTGAGCTTGGGATTGTTGTAAGTAGTCTGTTCAATCTCAGAACGGAGCCTCTCATAGCAAATGTGCTACAAATGTGTGATATGAAATGCTCAAACGCTGGATTGGTCTTGAATGCAGCCTGTTAGGGGTCTCTATTACCAATTGACAGTGCAAGATGCAAGGCTCACTCACCAGCAATTTCCTCGTTTGCCTTAGTAGCTTGCTTGACATGAAGCTAGAAGCTGTTGGAGCTTGAAGCTAAGAGCAGAAACTGTGACTACCTACGTACCTATCTATAGTGGAGGAGGGTCAAGTGAGCTCATACTGTGTGTGTTTGTGCTGTACACTGTCTATTAGATCCAGGCAGTCTATCTAGACTAGGTAGTGCTTCTAGATGAGCTACCTAGTTATGACTTAGCAAGACAGAAACGCTGTGATTCAAATGAATCTCTTTCATCGTATTCAATAACAAGATCTTGGAAACTCTTCCATTAATGAGATGCTGCAATAAAGTATTGGGTATATTTCGTAACCTGCAGTTCATGACCGTCCGTCTTTTGACACACGACTATCTCTTGATCGTCTTTCATCTCTTGATAGCCGTTCGTCTCTTGATAGTCTCTCGTCCCTTGATATCCTTGGGCTTGAAGCGCTGCTCTTATTATCGACTGGCCTCAACGCCTCATCGCCCTCTTCAATGCACTCCTCGACATCACTGCCACCAAGTCCTTTCTCTTTCCATGATTCTAGCAGTTTTCGTGGCATCACCCACTCTTTGCGCGCTTGCGCAATCTTTCCTCCACTAACAAGTGCACGTAATCTTTCAGGTGTCGCTAGGACCTGTGCTGCGAGTTCTCTTGTCCGTTGTAGTCTAATTGCTGCGTCTCGTTTCTGGCCCTCCTCAGAATCTGGCGAGGGAACGGTTTCCCGAAGGGCATCTCGGATAGAGGATGCTTGGCTGTAGATTTGTGCGATTGCTGGGTCGAGTGTTGAGGCCATAGGATTCAAAGGATCCATATTCGCTCTCATCTAGTTACGATTGTCAGTATCGCAACCCTTCGAATAGTAACCCATGAACGCACCTTGCGAATAGTCTCTGTTGCTGTAATGAGCTTACTGTAATTGTCGTATACCAATGCTTTCTTCTCCGCATCCAGCGCGCGTACTTCTCCCACAACTCGTGTATATAGCCTCAAAAGCTCCTCGAGGCTACTCTTCTCAACAACCTTGGCAACATATTCATCGGCGTTGAAGTCAGGGGCATCGATCTCTGTAGCTGGTACTTCAGAATCGGGAATCTCTATACGAGGGGCCGAGGCGCGCAGATTGTAGTACTCGCGAAGGGCGGCGCGATTCGACGTTTTGCGTTGCTGTTGTTGAGGGGGGCCAGGAGGCTGTGTAGGCCCTTGTGTGAGAACGGGAGACGCCAGCGCGGACCGAGAGGTTTCGAAGGAGGGACGGTTGGAGTTTGTGGGAGTACGGCGAGGAGGATCGCGTGGCGACGCTATTGTAGACATTTCTGTGACTTGTCGAAGTTCGGAGACGAAAGATGAGGATGATCGTGGCTGGAAGCGTCGTGAGTCTCGGCTTGAAGCTGATGAGCTGGAGGTTAACAAGGCTGACTGACCTGAGCTCGGTTGACACGGTGGAGGACCGTTAGTGGTTGATGGCCTACAATCCAGGGGCACGGCACGCTAAGATTTAGGGGATGCTCCACTCTCAGCCGCTGAAACGTCATTCCCTTCACAAGGCTGAGCAGGAGCTCCATCTTAGATTTCTCAACACCAAAAGATCAATATTGTGATGATATGTCTGTAAGAAAAAATGGATCTCGTCGGCCAACTCCGGGCTTCAATATTGGCACAAAATCTTCCTCATCCTTCAACTGCGTTTCTCAACTCACTTATAGCCACCCGCTCACCCCCGCCACCACTTCCTTCTCTTCTAGCCACTGCCAAAGCTCGATTGCTAGCAGCGGATTTGACCGGCAGTACAATCATAAGCACAGCTTCTCTTCAGAGTTTCCCTTCTGATGCGGACTCTACAGAATCTCGTGAGAAACGTATCCCGAGACCTGTACATGTGCAAGTGCTCGATATCGAGAATCTTGCCTCGAGTCGTTGGGAACAGGTTGAAGAGATGGAGGCTGTGGCTAGGGGCGAGACTACCCGTGGAAGAGAAGTTGTTCGTGTTACAGCAGAAGACGATGATGAAGATGGCGTTGATGGTCCAACCCAGCGACCTCCAGCTTCTCGGAATACAGCTGGCCCAAAACCAGCAGGAAAGAATGCGACGCATCGACTCATCCTGCAGGATTGCAAAGGAACAAAACTATTTGCCCTTGAACTACGACGTTTTGACAGTATCGGAGTTGGTAAGACTCAGATTGGAGAGAAGATCTTACTCAAGGCTGGGACGGTTATTGCCAGAGGAATGGTCTTATTGGAGCCGGATAAGTGTGTCATGCTTGGCGGGAAGATTGAGGCCTGGCAGAAAACATGGGTCGATGGACGATTGGCGAGATTGAAGGAGGAAATAAGACAAAATGAAAGACAGGCATCGTGAGGGGCTGTGGGTTTAGACTTGATACCCCTTTTTAACAACTCTGCACACACAGCCATCCCCTATGCACATACTTCTATGACGCTATATGCTACACGTTGACGGTGTTCCAAACTATCCTCGCACAGATTTGCACTCGCTAGATGCCTTCAGTGGCAGCGGCCAGCGATGTCCAGCCGCTCTGTTCCCAAGGTGCCAAGAAAGCTGCCCGCTGAGCATCTCCAGCAGTAGATGTCCCAGCATACGCCTTTGCTAGATCCTGGGCTTCCAACAACCCCTTTGGAGGAATGCCCTTTGCTGCGACCTTGAGCGCCATCTGAGCCGCATACTCGTCGCCTGTAGATTGGGCCAGAGCAGACCAGCCATGAGGTAGGTCAGGGTAGAGCATGATATCTGTCTGTACCTGCGTTCTCATATCCTCCTCCGTGCGTCCTTCTCCTAGCGTGGCAATTGCCCGTAGTACTTCACCAATGTGCGACTGCTCTGAGGCTGTTACCCTGTGATTGGTGCGAAGACCGTTAAGTTCTTCGACAACTGCTTCCAAAGAATCCTCGTCATTGTCCAACAAAGCCACCACACCAAGAAGAAGAACCGATTGTACATGTTCAGGGTGTTTCTCGATCACTTCAAACAATGCTTCACGAGCCCTCTCTCGAGAGGACTCGGCTCCCTGAGCCCAAAGTACTTGAGCCAACAAGCATACAGCATTGGGGTTGCCATCAGACTCCTCCAGAGCAGACTCGAAATACGTGATCGCTTCATCGAACTGGTTGTTGTAGTACTGTGCCAATCCTACAGTGAGATGTGCAGATAAGCGAGCTCTCTTGCGTTGTTCGCTCGAGAGCTCGTTCTCTGCCTCCTCGCTGCTCAAGCCTAGTGCTAGCTCGCCACATTCAACTGCCTTTTCGTATGAGCCAGAAGCGAGGTATGCTCGTGCTAGGTCCGTTTTGGCCAGAGCAAACTTGGCAAGACTTTGAGGGGATTCGGTGCTTTCGTAATCGGCCTCAACGGTCGAGGAGATCTTTTCTAGCGCATCAACAGCACGGCTGCTCTCTCTGGTACGCTCTTGAAATAGTGTCGTCAAGTGGCTAAATGCCAGGTCATCGGATTTGAGGCTTTGATATTGGTTGAGAGCAAAGAGTGGTTGAATGAGCGATTCAACGTTGATTTCATTGGGAGGCGATGAAAGAATATGATCGAAGAGGGAGCTTGAGTAGTGACGCCTGGTAGGTACTGAAGATGCATCGGCAATCTCCATTGCGTGGGTGAATAGTCCTCGGGCTTCTTTGGCGTCACCATGAAGAAGAGCCACAAATCCTTGTCCTAGCCAAGCGTGTGCATAGTCAGGATCAGTCGACTGGGCCCTCGTGAAAATCTCGTTAGCCAGCTCGACATCTCCGGACAAAAGGGCGAGAGTTCCCAAATTCGTCCAGGCCGCGGGGCTTCTCTCGTTTAGGTACAGACTTCGGGCGAAAGCATGCTGTGCCACTGTAGGGTTGATTTCGCTGGTTACTACACCAAGAGCATTCCAAAACTCCGAATTCCCAGCTTCTAACTCGATAGCACGCTTGAATGACCTCACCGCTGCTTTGACGTAGCTGCTGGACTTCTTCCTGATTTCAGATGGCAGGCAAATATGCGCGCGATGTTCTGCCCATCCCAGATTGTAATAAGCCACGGCTTGCGCGTGACGATCATTCGACGAAATGTGAACGCCTTGCTTGTGGCACAAAATCGTAGCGTGGATACATCGAGTGAGATCAACCCCAGGCTGCTCATCATCTGCATACAAGCCCTTTGCGAAGATCACATCAGTGCCAACCTTATCAACACTGGCGAAAATCTCATAAGCGTCCTGTGAGCCCTTCTTGAGGAGCTCACTGATGGATTCGCAGGGAAAATCACGCATGCGGCTCTGAACAGAAGAGAAGACAGAGCATGCATCGGCTATGGCTTTCCAGAAGTTGAAAGTCTCAAGAACACTGCCTTCGGTTGTCGTTGCATACTCAATAGTCTCGGTTGCAAGCTGGACTGCTTTGCCGAACAACCCTTTCTCGACAGAGGAAAGGGCGTTGTCGACTGTTGTTTGAAGCAAGGCGATAATAACACCCTCCTCCCCTGGGTGCGTCTCAATAACAGACCTGTAGAGGGTGATAGATTCGTCATACTCGCCCAGCTCACGCTTGATGTTAGCAAGCATATACTTGGTAAACCAGGTGTCTCCAGAAATATCTGCTTCAGTCTCTTCCTCCAGCCTTTGTGCATTCAGAATAGCCTTGATGGCAGCAATGTGCCGGCCAGAACTGTGGTAGCTCTCCCCAAGGCCAACCCAGGAATGGTAATCTTCAGGGGTAATACGGAGCGCTGCTTGGAAAGACACAATGGCCTTATGGAAGTCTTGCTTATTCAGCTCAGCCACGCCAAGCGCAGCAAATGGCCAGCTAATGCCCTTCCTCTTGGATCCTGGTGGCGGCTTTACCTTACCAGAGTCAACAACTCGGCGGGCGACGAGCTCGACTCTATCCCAGTCTCCGTCGTCCGCAAAAGAGCGTGCAAGTCTTTCGGCTGCAACCACTTCCGCATGAGACAGTTCCAATGCTTTCTGGAAGCAACGTCGTGATCTGCCTTTATCCTTCGCGTAGTCGGCATAGTATGTTCCCAGGTACGTGTATGTAGGTGCGTAATTCAGATTATTGTTCAGGGCACTAAGCCAGTATGCGTACGCGGACTCTCCTTTTTGTTGTTTTCGTGCAGCCTTGCTGGTATCGATGTTCCAGAGGCAAACTCCCAGGCGATGCTGCGTCTCACCCAGCAACTCCTTTGATGCAGTGCCTTGTTTTTCCAGCGGCTCGAGACATTCGTGCAGTTCATCCTTCGCGGTTTGCCAATCTCCCTTGAGTGCTTTGACCCAGGCAGCCTCAGACTTTACCCTGATGTTTGTTTGATCACGTTCCAGCGCCCGAGTAAGATACTCGATAGCTTCATCGTACTCCTCTTCTTCCTCGTAAATCAGACCGACACCGATCAAGGCGGAAGTGGAAGTGTTATCCCGCTCAAGGACTTTGTCGAACAGCTCCTTCGCCTCTTTGTGATGTCTGGGAGACTGGTAGTAAACTAGTGCTGTTCCGAGCGACAGATAAAAAGAGTCTTCAGCATTTGCGAATGAAAGGCCTGTCTTCTTACGCTCCTGTTCTAATAGAGCCAAACCCTTGCGAATAAACTCAACAGTACTTTCATACTCCCCAATGTGAAGAAGGTATTGACCAGTGAGTCGGTACGCGAGAACAGAATCAGCAGTAGCAATGCCTTCGGTTATCATGATGAGTCGATCCTCGTCGGTCAAAGGAACCACAAGGGTAGGAACTCCACCGTCGTCGTCGTCGGAACTTTCGTCTGACTCATTCAGGGCTGCCTTTGCTTTTTCTTGTGGCTTCTCCGGTGGGAATGGTGAGATTGGGCTTGTTAGGTAACTCGTGATAACTTTGTAAAGGTCACTATCAGGGAAGAATGAACAGTACGCTCGGAGGACATCCACGTCCCATTCTCTGATCTCCTTCTGGTCCTGCCATTCTATAGAAATATCCCAAGCAAGCTTGTATGGATATTGTATTGCAACCATGCCGTTGGCCAAGTCGAGCACTTTCTGACGTTCAGCGTCCTTTTCAGCGCCCGTTGAAGCGACAAGGAGGCGATCGTAACAGAGCTGGAGAAGCTTTTCTTCATACTGCCGTCTCAAATCATCGTCATTCGTCCAGTTGATGAGTTGTCGATAAATGTGCTCAAGTTTACTCTGGCTGTAAACTTCCCGCTTGGCATCAAGGGTGACCTCGGTGAGTTTAGCGCCTAGTTTGGTTCGTCGCTCTCCGATGAGAGTATTTATCCGGTGTTTCTCGGCCTTCTCTAAGATGTGCGCTACTGTCTCATATGTCCTTGCTGGGTGTGGGAAGCGACCCTCGAGGATAGGGTATAAAGGGCTTTCGGGGAGTTGGATCGAAAGTGCTTCAGCATATTGGGTCTCATCACCTTGAACTCTTGCAAAGTCAACAAATTTGTCGACAACGTCTTGACACTTGTACATGTCATCAGCATCTCGATAAATCTGCGCCAGATTGACGACCGCCTGGTGATAGTCTGCCAGCTTCTTGTTGCTTTGCTTCTCAAAGAGCTTGATCAAGCCCTGCCATGCTTGTGCCTCCTGGGGACGAAGCCACGTAGCAGATCGATAAGTCTCCTGAGCTAGGTCAAGCCTGTCCTTTTTATCCAAGGCAAAGGCTAGGAAAATGTGACTGGAAAGGTTGTCAGCTTGAACCGATCCGATCATGGCGGGGTACTGCAGCTCTCTGTTGCACATATTTGGTATTCTCACGCTTGGTAGTTCTTGGGATCATTTTCCAGAAGCTCCTTTGCCTTGCTCGCCGCGTCGTCAAACTTTTGCTGTCGAATAGCATCGTTGATGGCCTTGAGGGCTGCCTTTGTCCCTGACATGATGGCTAGATTTCTGTTGTGCTGGAGGGTACCCCCACCAAGCTCGTGGAGGCTCCCGTCCCTTTGCTCTGTTGATGCTTCAAGCTAGAATTTGTGGCAGTCTTTCAGATATCTCAGCCAGCGAAACAGTTCAATCGAGTGAAGTCAACAAGTCCCAAAGACAACGCTCCAAAGTACATTGAATGAATGATCATACACTCATTAGCCCGACTATTGCAGGTGGAATTGACCTGTGGATGAATTATGTCATTCCAAGGTTGCTGATAGCCGAAGATGTCCCGCCTATGTTTGGGTCCCACCTCGCCAACTAAGGTAGCACTCACTACCTAGGTACCTATCTGTAGAGTACCTTACCTTATATATATGAGTATGCTGCCTTATATCTTGTCAAACTTCCATCCATCTTAGTAGTTCCTATTAATAGTGAGAGTTTGATGTAAATCATAACGTTACGTTGTCTTTCCATATGTTCCCACCGTTGGCAGCAAGGGTCAGACACTATCAAAGAACTCTGAACCACAAACTATAGCAATTATTTCATCTTCACAGAAATGTTCCAACAGTATCTCAACTAGTTATGTAGTCCGTTGATTTTCACAACTAGTTACACATCGGGTTTTAGTAGAAATGTTAGGTGGAAGTTGGAACAGTTGTCTTTGTTATCAACTGTCAAGTTGATGATAGATATAGGGTAGCATGGCTCAGGCCAAGTTCACAAATAAGGATACTCCCCCATCAAATTCCCGCCCATAATGCGATATAGCTCTGCGAGAGAAGTGACAGGGTAGTCATCTCCGCCTCTATATGGTCTACCATCATCGTCAAGTTCCCCTGGGTAGGGCTCTGGAGGATAGTCCCATTTTGGATCAATCATCCTCACAAGGACATTAGCAAGACGAGGCTCATCCCATTCGATGTCGAGGGAGAAGGAACAATTGGCCAATCTACTGATTGTCTGTTCGTCAAGGAGAATGCATGCTGAGAATCTGCTTGTACCAATTCCTCTGAACATGAGGTCATCTTCAAGTACCCCGAGACTTCTGAGATGAGCACGGAATTCCTCCCTCACTCGATCTTCTGATGCGTTCTCTAGAGCCTCTTTGTCTTCAACGACTTCAAGCTTGAATCTTTTGGTTGCCTCCTCACTATAGAGAGAAGGTGACATCAGCCTTAAGCTTCTGATTGTGGCTTGGACCAGGTTCTCCAGGGCTTGGTTGAGTTTTTGGCACGCCAGATTGGAATAAGATGTGACAAAGACGAAATAACCCCATGTTGGGTCCGTGGATGCCTGTCCGAGTGGTCCTCGAGTCTTATTTTGATGTGCCTCTACGGCGGAGAGAAGTTTGCGCACATCGTCAGACCGCTTTTTGTAGCCGAACCAGTCTTCATCGTCACGGACCCACCTATTAAAGGGCCTCTCTCTTTCAAAGATTTGACTATCAAATTCGGGTTCATTACTGTAGTCGGAGGGGCGGATATCCAAGTCGACATCACTGAGATATCGGGCTGTTTTCTGAATGGCTGGATCAGCACCAGGACCGAATGAGCGAATGCTAAAAGAGCGTTTGTAAGGGGTAGGTCGAATTTCGAGAGAAGGGTCTCGTGGTGGAAAATCCGTTATATGAAATGAAGAGTCCATAAAAGTGCAGAATGGAGGTTGTGTAAGATGGGTGTGAGGGCAGTGGGAGGAAAGGCGATAATTATTGTGGATTAACAAGAAAGTGCAAGTTAATGTCAACTAGGTAAGGTATAAATGCCGATCTCAACAATGTTATTTATAATCCTTCCATTATTTCATTACTGAAATAGGGCCGTGAATCGCCAAATCAGGTCGTGACAGGGCGTTTGCATTATCATCAACAGATAGTAATATGGCTCGTTAGGCAGAAGCCCAGGCAGTAAGTGCTTTATAGTAAACCAATAAAATGGCAGGGTAATATATACAACCAACAACTTACATAGATCCTTGGACAAAAACACGGGTGCATAAATATAAACTTCGCTTACAAATTTTAGGTGGTTAATTTAAGATAGGTACTCATTCGACAGGCATGTCATGTTAAGCCACTCAGCCAGCCACTGTAGTATAAGTAACGCGAAAGAGTGAGTATATCAGCTCGCAACATCTTCATATTCATGCTAGGCTTTATAATACTGCGGCAACTGTAATTTCGTACTGAGTTGCGCCGTCACAGAATGTCAAAATTTATCGTCATTAGACACTATTTTGCAACTTACTTGTCACCCTCTTCGTGCTGTTCGCTCATGGGGTACAGCAGTAAGTCCAGGTGTTGTGTCAAAATTTTGTAATATAGTCTAAGTACTTAAGTTGAGCTTTTGGTGAACGATACAAAAGCCGGTTGCTTGATATAGAAGTCTGACGTCTATTTAGTGAGTGCTGAACCAAAGCAAAGTTTGTTGAACTCTCTCATCTGGATCACGAGGCCCTACACGTCCGTACATAAACTCTCTTCGACGTTGTTCGAACGGGTATTTCTGTAATTTGACTACACACACTCTCTCTATCACATCCTAGCCGATCCGCCGACATGGACTCATTGCACGAGGTTATCTTCCCGTCTTATGACCGTAATTCCGAACCTGAACCCGAGCCTTTCGAAGAAACTCTTGATTCTTCTTGCACACCAGGAAAAAGACATTGTGCGAAATGCCAGAAACTCGGTAGGCGTTGCTTCCGGTGCCGTTTGAAGCTTGCATTAGGGGAAGAGTCTGAGGAATCTGCCAAGTCAGCACTTGGGCTTGCTGTTACTTCTCAGGCTGTTAAAAGGAATGACGAATACGAGAATACTATCCCGGAGCCTATCCCAATACCTGCTGAATCCAAAAATGAAACAGTGCGACCACAAAGAGTTACACAGAATGGAGACACTCCGAGCGCCATCTCACGATCTAGTTCAAATTATCGACTAGGAGATTACCAACAAACTCCCCCCAAGAACAGAACCGAGAGCTTTAATACTTCTTCCCACGAGGCTTGTTTTTACGATGGTGTGATAACGAAGAGTACCCAGCACTACGAATGTAACATCTCAGCTCGCAGTGCCAGCGTCCAGCACAGGGCGAACGAGGCCTCCCTCAAGCCAACTTGTTACTTGCATAACCATCGTTCTTCTCAGTGCAAGGACCTCGGTTCTGAACCTCCGTACTGTCATCGATCAGATTCAGAGATCGAGGTAGTCAAAATAAACAGGAGCTGGCATCTCGTTTCGACAAAGTGCCACGTTAATGAATGCGACAACGGCGGCATTGCGCACTATCATGAACACCGGCATTGGGCAGAGCCTTTCAGGGAACTTCCCCATTGCAACAGTTGCAGGCCCCTAGAGGAGAAGAAAGCCAATATTCCTGAGCATATCAAGTTTGACGATGCCAAGATAACCTTTATAGAACGGATACCCTGGCGAGGGTATACTCATACGGTCTGTGTTGCGCTGGCGGAAACACTACCCTCCACGCCTGGTTTGGTGATTCGCAGCACCAATCAATATAAGATATCATGTACGGTGTATCGCGATCGACTATATGGACCGGGAAGGCTTGTTGGACCGGTCTGGAAACCTAGTGAGCCTATAATACCACCGGTATCATTATGCTCTAGCATATATGATTTTGGCAGATCAGCCGTATACTGGGCGCAAGAAAGGATCACTGGCGTGAGGCATTCGGACGAGATTGACTAGCAGGGATCTCTATACATAGTATCACATAGAAGTTCTTGGGTTTTGAAGAAGTGAACTGAGACACTGGCAAACCCGTAAGGAGAATAGCTTGCATGTGAATACCACCAACATGCAACCACCAAGATCGACAACCGAGTCGCCACAGGGCCCGCACACACCTCATCTTGTATACGAAAATGGAAGTGGAACTTCCATGGGGTTTTCGCATTCCAAGCTGGTTTTCGGAAAAGAAGTCATATCGTTGGTTGGGGGCGGGTATCTCGGAAAAGAGGCACCTAGCATAAATGGCTCGTATATCATGGCGGACATAACCGATTTGGAGTAAATTGGGGGCCGGCCGTGTCATCGAGTGTGTATATATACCTAAAATTTCCCTGATTCGGGCGGTCTCTCTCTTCAACCTCCCTAGATCACGAGAAGGCAGAACCAATATTCTTTGATCCCATAGTTATCGGATTTTATGTGACACTTTCGCCGCGAACCTCAATATCTATGCGAAAGTAGCATCACGACACAAATTTCGAAACAGAATTATTAGGCCAATTCACGAAATCGTCTAGTGCGACAGCAGAGCGGTCAAGATCCAGTTTGTTCATCATGTTCCATTCTAACTCGTCATCACTCAGGCTGCCGACTTATTTCTACCGGCCAGCCCAACCAACCTATCAAGTCCGGACTTAACAAACCTCTTATCGTTTCAAGCAGATGCGTTGCCCACCCTTCCATAAACCATGACCTTTTCATTGTCCTGAACAAAGGGACATAATACGCCATCAAAAGAAGAGCCTGAGGTGCCTTTCGCTGAAGACACCCAACAAACAGATCTTGCATGCGGTACAGCCAGCCAAACACAAATTTGTTCATCATTGGGACTTGGACAAGTCCCTCGGCGTTGCCAAAGTTGGCCTCGTAAACATCGCACAAGCTTTTGTGAACCCTCAGGTACAGGGCAGTATCTGGGTTCTCATGAGACGCTATCCATAGCCGAAGCTTCTCAAGTGGCCCAACCCAATCAATGTACGAGAACCCCATAACCATGAAATCAGGTTTTGTATCTTCCATCTCTGAATTTGTGCCACCGCCACCGAGAGGAGCCATGAGGCCCGTAAAGAGTGTTGCTGGTTCGATGCTCTGTCGGATCAACCGGACTCCATGAATCACGGGAAGCCATCTTTGCGAGATTCCCTCGTCAATAACACACACAAGAAGGTCGTCGGGACCTGTTGGGCCAGCCGCAAAGGTGCAGTAGCAGACGAGCACCGCTGCGACATAGAGAGCGCCACAATTCGCTTCGTTAAGGTTCGTTAAAGTCCTGTTCATTTCGTAAATTCCGAGCTCCGCATGATGCGCCGCAAGCGCGAGGCTTTGGGAATGCCGTTCAGTCCCCTTTGGTTCTTGGAATACTAGATGATACCCTGCCAGAGCATACATCATATGAAGGACGAAGTGGTAGGAAAGGCCGATCTGGGGGACATTTCGCGCCCAGAAGGCTGCGATATCATCGACAGGGTCGACAGCATCGTGCAAGGTCCTTGAGGTATTGGCCATGAAGTGGAAGAGTAACTCGGCGTCAGCAATATTTAAGGAACATATCTGCGAGTTTGATATGGTTGAAGAGGAAACTGGCGTAGCTGACGTCGAAGACGGTGATGTTGTCGTCCTGTCTGATGCTGGCGGGGGAGGTGGTGGTGGTCGCGTGAGTGCAGCCCAGTCCTTGCGTGGCCTTCCAGGACCACGTCGCGGTGTCGTGGCAGGCTCTGCTAAAACTGATAGTATCTCTGGGGGAGAAGTGTGCGGCGCTGAGTCGTCACTAGAAGGTGGTTGTGGTGCAAAATCGCAGGGTATGCCAAACCGCACGCAGTTGGCACAAGCTGGCTTCACCTCGTCACACTGGGGGTTTTTGTCAGCTCTGATCTGGGACATTCGGAGACTTTTTTTCTTTTTTTTCTTCATTTTATTTTCTGGGAGGACTCACCTTTACTTTTCTCCTTTTGCAGTTGAAGCATCCGTTTCTGGATTTACGGTGCGGTCTTCTGGCAAGCTTGGAGACCCGCGCAGAGGAGATGCTCTCTGGACCAGTTGGCTGAGGCGTCGTTGACTTGCGCATGCTATCTTAGTGCCTTATGTAGCGATGCAGTGTCTGTGAATATTAGGTAGGTATATAGAGAACGGCCAGATCATCAGAAAGCCCCAGCGACTATAGAAGTACGCAACGAACCACGAGCAGGAAACACCAACTCTAAGTGCTTTTGCTTTCGGGCGTCGTCATGGGCTTCAAGACCTCTTCCCGAGGTGACCGGTCGATGTCTCCGTGTCTGCGGACGGAAGCGCCGGACGGCCTCAGCTCTTGGACCGGGAGGGTCCAAAACACAAAAACGATGAAATTCGAGTCCGGTATTCAGAATCCGACAAGTCCCAACTCTTACCGGATTGCCGAATGTGATGTTCGTAGGGGTATTTGGAGTTGATGATCTATTAGTCCAGCCACAACCGGAATAGCAGCAGTGCCGGCAAATGTGTGTGGGTCGGTGACAGATGATTTTAGAGTTGATATTCTCGACCCGAGAATAGGATAAAATCTGGTGTGAAGCAAGGGTTCTCAGCTTTATGAGAAGAGCTTCTAGAACAAGAGAGGCAGACCGTTGATCCACGCAAAATAGAACAAGAGAATGGGGGATTGGCAGGGCGAGGGGAGCAAAGTAAAGTAAGTCTAAGGCAGCTCCAGCGGAGTTAACTAACGGCGACGGGTTTTCGCATTTGTAATTGCGTAAAATGTCCGATTTGCGAGGTCGTAAAGCTATACCTCATTCGGCCAAAGGAATCGGGTTGTCGTTAGTATCTGACCAAGTTCTCACTCTTGAGAGCAAAACGTAAGAGGAGAGGATGAAGCTGACGAGATCATTTGGGGCAGTATAGGGAGTCTCACACACTCGCACACGCGGTCTGAACTATTTACGAGGTTCTGAGCTTCTATTCTTGTTGCACAACTATGTATATCACCTACCTACTAGGTAGAATTCGTGTTAGACCTTCCGAGGGGCGAGGGGGGGCTTCGACGGACTCTCGGACAAGTTGCTTCGCTTACACGAGCGACAAGAGATCTGGCTGACTAAATTTGCCTGGGTGCGGCATTCGTTTTAGCGCCTAAATAAAGCCACCATCGGACCCAAGGATGACGAATACGATTGATTAATTGATATGCTCGGAACGTTTGGTCCTTATTCACGTTTTATATCCGCATTTTCTCGAACTGACAGGGCATTCTCGCTTTCCTCTCTTCTCCCCAAGCTTTCGAGGGTGTTGCTTTTAAGTTTAATTGCAGTGGTCATGCATTTTTTTACTCACCTGCCCGCCACAATGCCTCATGTTTCAGTATACGATCAATATTCCTTCTCGTGACGTCTACGGAGACTTATTTTAACACGATCACTGATTCTTATCTAAAGTGGCTTGCTGATATTAGAGCGAATACGGATTCAAATCGGCTGATGCTCGGGCTGTTCATAAACTCCGGATAGTGGGGGACATGCCCGGAGGTGATGATGTTCTACCTAAGTAGGTACCTACCTATGTATGACCCTCATGACCTCGGAATCAAGAAGAGTGAGACACTGAAAAATTGAATGCCCTTAGATACCATTCTAGCTTGTCTATACTCCCAAATATCGAAGAAATAGTGATATATTCCAGCTTCTCCATGAAAGACATTCCCTTCCGCGTATATCCCGCTGACTAACAAGCGTCCGTCCTCCTATCCCTGTTTGTCCCCAGGTACCTTAGCCTTGAACGTCATCGTCAACTTAGTGGTTGCCCCAGCTAACCAGACTTGGCCTATTTCCCAGTTCCCTCTTCAGCTCCGCATTCTTGCTCTCTCAACACCAGCATAGCGGTCAAGAGAAGGGCAAGTCATGTCGTCTTTTCGCCTGTTGATTGAAGATGGCCAGTTCCGTGATGGATACGGTCGACAAGTAGTCCTCCGTGGTATCAATGTCGCTGCCGATGCCAAACTCCCAAGCGAACCCGATCAACCATCTCACATTCCCACTGACTTCTTCGACGGCGATAATGTAACATTCCACCAGCGTCCTTTCCCCAAAGACGATGCGCGATCTCATTTTGCGCGCCTCAGACGATACGGCTTCAACACTATCCGCTACATCTTTACCTGGGAGGCACTTGAGGCTGCAGGACCTGGGAAATACGACGAAGACTTCATCCAACATACGATTGATATTCTGAGAATAGCAAAGGAGTATGGATTCTATATATTCATGGACCCTCACCAGGACGTTTGGTCTCGTTTCACTGGTGGTTCGGGAGCCCCGTTATGGACTATATATGCATGCGGCCTCAACCCCCAGAGCTTCGCCGCGACTGAAGCAGCAATTGTTCAGAATACATACTCCAACCCTGATGAGTTCCCAAAAATGATCTGGTCGACGAACTACTATCGCCTTGCAGCTGGTACCATATTCACTATGTTTTTTGCTGGCAAAGACTTTGCCCCGAAGTGTATAATTGACGGTGTGAACATTCAGGATTACCTGCAGGACCATTTCATGAGAGCATGCGGTCAACTTGCTCAGCGAATCCACGAGGCAGGCGATCTGGAAGAGGCCGTTGTCATTGGCTGGGAGAGCATGAATGAACCAAACAAGGGCATGACTGGCTATAAGGATCTTACTGTGATCCCTAAAGAACACCCCTTGAAGAAGGGGACCTGCCCAACAATGTGGCAGACGTTATTGACTGGAATGGGACGAGCGTGCGAAGTCGATACTTGGGAGATGGGTGGTCTCGGCCCTTACAAGACCGGCACAACATTGGTTGACCCTCATGGTGAGGTCGCATGGCTACCAGCGGACTATGATGATTCAAGATATGGTTGGAAGCGCGATCCTGGCTGGAAACTCGGCGAGTGTATCTGGGCACAGCATGGGGTTTGGGACATGGAGACCGATACCCTCCTTCGCAAGGACTATTTTGCTAAAAATCCGAATACTGGTAAGGCCATTGATTATCCGCAATTCACCAATACCTATTTCATGGACTTCTGGCGAAAATATGTCAAAACTTGCCGTGCTATCCATAAGGACTGCATTATGCTTATGCAGTTTCCTACACTCGAATTACCACCCGAGATCAAAGGAACAGAAGACGAAGATCCTCGAATGGCGTTCACACCGCATTACTACGACGGTATTACACTCATGACAAAGCACTGGAACAGCACGTGGAATGTTGATGTGGTCGGAGTCCTGAGAGGCAAGTACTGGCATCCAGCGCTGGCGATCAGGATTGGAGAGACGGCTATCCGAAACTGTCTCCGTGACCAGCTCGCAACACTGAGACAAGAGGGTCTTGACCGTATAGGAAAGCACCCCTGCGTACTGTCAGAATTTGGTATTCCCTATGACATGGACGACAAGAAAGCCTACAAGACAGGCGACTATTCGAGCCAGTCGGCGGCAATGGACGCCAACTACTTTGCTGTTGAAGGCTCTCAGATTGAAGGGCATTGCCTATGGACATACTGTGCGAGAAACGATCACTTAAGGGGAGATTTTTGGAATGGAGAGGATCTGTCTATCCTTTCGCTGGATGACAAACCACTCCCGGAATCCCCTGTTCCCGAATATTCGCAGTCGTCGCTGGATCTGGCGAGGACTGCGACTGCGGCGAACACGAAGAAGGATGTGGCTGATGATCGAAATGTTACACCCGACAACCTCAAACGGACACTCACCAATCCGTCGATCAGCTCCGCGCCCTCAGCCAAGGATCCTCAGCTAACCAATGCCCCTGGCTTCCGCGCAGCCGAAGCTTTCGTGCGCCCTACGCCGACAGTGGTATACGGTGACATTGTATCCACCGGATTTGATTTGCGACAGTGCACATATCTTCTCAAGGTCAAGGCACCGAAAGCAGTACCAGATGAGTCGCCTACGATTGTGTATTTGCCTGAGTACCATTTCCCAAAAGAGCAGTGCGAGGTGGCTGTGTCCTCAGGCAAGTGGGAGCTTAGCACAGACGACGAAGAGGGCACAACACTTCAGAAACTCAAGTGGTGGCACGCAGAGGGAGAGCAGAGCCTCAAGATCTCGGGTCTCGTGCGGAAGCACAACGTTCCCGTAGGATCCGAGGAGGATGCTGGCTATCTTGAGCAATGTCAGCAAGGCTATGGAGTCAATTTTGGAAGCTGCAGTGTTATGTGAGCTGATCCTTGTTTGAGACAAGGCGCGTATAAGTCGCATCAAATTCATTGTATGGTAGATTGAGATACGTCTGGCGAGCATGTTCCGGCACACGGCGTTTAAGGTTTGATATTGCACGATATATCTGATTGTATACCTTGAAATACCACTTGAACCCGTTTCTACCGGTGAATCGTGAACTTTGTCTGACCGGGAAGGTAATATCTATACGAAGAGTACACGAAGTTGAGATTTGGGCTCGGAAGATTTCCCAGTCAAGCCATTCTCCTAGGGCCGCTAGTTGTACCGCGATTCAGAAGGGTCGCTATTTTACCGTTCTCAGTAGAGCACAATTCATGATGCAGAATCTCGTGTTCAGTGTGACGCCACAGGAGAGGAGGACCTTCAATTACAAATTTTCCATAGGCGAGGGGATGTCCGCTTACGGGGAGTCCCAATGCTCTGGTAAGGGGGATAGGGGGAATTGACTTCAAGGTGTCCCTAGTCAGGAACATTCTCGTATTCACGATACCAGGTTATCTGTGTTGCCATGGGTTATGATCCAGGGGTCCTCTAGTGGACCTAGACAATGGAAAGACGATGATTAAACATAGAGGGCTTAGTAAAGTCGGGCAGATGATGTTGAGTGAGTGTATGTAGATGTGTAAGTGAACAAGACATAACGGTCCCATGACAACCTTTCCGAAAATGACAATTCCAATGGAACAAGTTGAAAATAGCACAAGCAGGAATTGTCAATTGGTGGCCCCCCATTACCCGAGACTGGCGACATTTGAATGATGCCGATTTGCTGGAGATCCCCCTCCTTTAGTGAAGCTAGCGCATGTCTTTTCACACTCTGCACACCATCTCAGCTGTCGCTAAGCGCCAGACGCCCTCGAGCTGAAAGCCCAACGTGAGGAGATGGCGCAGTCATTCAGGTTAGAAAGGCCTGTTTAGGTTCCCTCTGCTGAGGGGAAACGTGAGGAGAAAACAGAGTTTCCCGTCTAACGGCTCGGAATAAACCTGATAGTCAGGCCGTAACTAGCCAAGTCGAGTTACCTATTCGAATACTGCATTAGTTTAGTGGTTTTACTATTCTTTGTTCGATCAATTGATATTTCACGTGTTGGTCTAGTCTCGCATGCCTACTACCTACCTACTACTAAGTTACCTTAGTCGTCAACTCCAGAACTTACTCCTCCTCACTCACTATCTCAACCCGTCAGCTTCTCCCATCCGCCAACAATCGATCAATCAATCAATCGTCTCCTCCTCCTCACTCCCGTCCCAGTCCTCCACTCCATCCCGTAATCCCTGACATCTCAGCATCCTTCTCTATACCATCCTAGCTTGGTTTGGCCTAGGCTAGCCCCCAGGATCCTTGTCGAGACGACCCACCCTCGACATGCTACTCCACCGCAGATACAAACCATGAAGGGTAGCGATAGCTTGCGACGGGTTAACCGTCCCGCTGCCAATTTCGACCTACCACCAGCAGCTCAGGCACAGCTACAGCTACAGGCCCAAGCTCAGGCTCAGGCTCATGCCCAGGCGCAACAGCAGGCTCTTCGGTCTCAATCTCAGCCTCAAGAGCCTATCTTGGGATCTATAACCTCGAAGAGCCCAGAATTCACCACTTCTTCGCTCTATTCTCAGCCTCAGTCTCTCTCGACCGCCAGGTTCCGTTCCTCCTCCAGGCCCAGTCTTCAGGACCTGGTCCCTGCCGCCGGGACTCCAAAGCCAAACGTCCACGACCAACCTCCAGCCTATGCCCTGTCGTGCTCATCCTCCTTGACGGGGCCGTCCTCTTTTTCCTATCCTCCAGCGCATCCAAGTGCTGGCGCCGCAACGATACATACCCATACAACCCATACACATCCGCATACGCACACACATACTGCCCCCGCGGCTGTCAATCGACCCCGGCCCCTGGGCCCATCCTCCTCCGACATAGCGACTACAGAGCAGGCTCACTTCCTCCACCCTGTCTCATCTGCCTCGAGCTTACGTCCAAGGTCTTCCACCACTAGCGCCACTGCTGCTGCTGTCTCTCCGTCTCCATCGCATACACCGAATTCTCTTCTTCGACAACACACATCGCCGCCGTCTACCATCGACAACAACTCTGCCCACTTTGTTCCTCAAGGCGGGTTGCCCCCCGCGCCGTCCACCATGTATCCGGCAGGTCAGAGACATGTCTCGGGCGCCGATCCCACACGACCATTCCAGGTCCCTCCGCCGCCGCCGCCGCCGCCCATGGGAGCTCCGAATGCCGGCCAAATGGGGAATATGATGAATTTGCCTCCGCCGCCGCCGCTTCCTCGATATCCCACCGCACCAGGCCCCTCCGGCGTCGCGATACCCCCACCACCCGGTCCGCCTCCGGCGAGTGCTCTCGGCCAGCAGCCTCCGTGGCACGGCGCCTTTGGGCGCATGTACGACGGACGGCCAGGATACCTCCCCCCGCCGCCGCCCGGTCAGCACCAGCCGTACAACCCAAAGTTACACGCCCAGATCGCTGCTGGGCAAACAATCTCTATCCCTCCACCTCCTCCGCCGAATGAGGCCATGAGTGCGACCTATATACCGCAGGGCGACACATACGGAGAGGGAGTTGGTATCCCCGCCTTTGGACTGGAAGACCCAACCCTGACTGTCAACTCGCAGACATCGTGGCCAGTGACAACGCCGCAGAGCGGAACTGACACAAATGCCACAACGCCCATGGACGAGGCCACGAGGGAACGCCTCTATTCTGCCACTAACGCCCAGCCGCGCGGCACATCCAATTCTTCAAACGCCACTCCTCCCAGCTCGATCCCACCGGAAATCGCTGCTCAGTGGCCCCTCGATACGGTTCTGATTTGGTTAGCCCAGAACCAGTTCTCCAAAGACTGGCAGGAGACCTTTAGGGCACTCAACCTGCACGGAGCGCAATTCCTCGAGCTTGGAAGTGGCCACGGTGGGCGTGGTAATTTTGGTATGATGCATCAGCAGGTGTATCCAAGGCTTGCCCAGGAGTGCACCAACAGCCGAACTGGCTGGGACCAGCCCCGTGAGCGAGAGGAGGGCAAGCGAATGCGAAGACTAATTCGAAGTATTGTCACCGGTCGACCAGCTGATGTGTCTAAAGTTTCAACGGCCCATGGCCGTAAAGAATCCCTCAATGGCGGACATGGGAACAACCTACCAAGCGCTGGAACTGACCCCATGGATTCGCCAAATGTTTGTCGACCCGCTCGGTGCTGTGAGTGTTGGCCCTTACTAACTTTACTTTGTAGACACCCCTCAATGCCCCTGGCCCTGGCTTTGGCGGCCGCAGGTTCTCCCAGACCAGATCTACTACATTGCCCAACAGTGTCAGTGGGTCCAACATCAGCTCTGAGTCTAACCACCGTAATATTCTCAAACATGTCGATACGGATGGTGCGCGCCGTCATAGTCCTAATGTTAGTGAGTCTAGTGAGGCCACGTTCCGTGGTCCTGCTGCGCGCTCAGCGAGTCCGACAGGCAGCCCAGGCATACCCCCAGCGCTTTTTGCATCGACGACGACACCTACTCTCTCACAATCTCCTAACACAATGAAAGCCGGGCACCGTTCAAGAAGCAGCATGGATTCTGTTGCTTCTGTCGCAGCCATATATGGATCTGGAGTACCGACAGACGCCGCTAACTTACTTAGCCGGAACATGAACCTGGGAGAAGCTGTTCATGGGCGTAATCATGATATCCGATCTCGGCACTCGCCTTCAGAAGGAGGGGAGAGGTCAGCAGGCGCAGAGACACCGGCTTCGGCCAAAGATTCCAAGAGCTTCCTGAGCTTGAGCTTCTTGTCCAGGAAAAAGAGACAAACCAAAGATGATGGTGCATACCCATCACCCGAAGAGTTGGAGGCTTCCCCAACTTCACCACAAGGATCTATTCGCCCGGTGGGCTTGGGCGTTCGAGGAACCAATGGCAGTGATACCAATCTCGACCTTGCTGGCTCAACGCTAGGCAGTTATGATGACAGGAACGGCCATGCTCTACGACCAAGGAGAATCAGCCCCGTAAGGACCTACGTACTGGCCACCATGGATTACTGGAACTATCGAATGTGCGACATCACAGAAGCAGAGACAGCAGCGGAAGTCCGTCAAGTTATCTGCATGCATCTTGGGCTTGGCGACTTTGAAAATTCTCACATTTATCTTACAGAAGTTGGCAAGTTTGAACATGTGGATCCCCTAGACGACTCGAGCCTTATTACCGTCAAACGAGCCAAGGGTGACCCTCTTGGGACACTTAAATTCTTCGTGACACCCCCAGGAATTGCCCCCATTTCCAGTCTTCCTGTTAAAGCTGAGGTCCCTGTATCCTTGTCTCCTGGTTATCTCCCACCGGGAACCACTGCCGAGGATGCCCAACGAAATAGCAGACAGCGATCCAGTTCATCGCCCCCCACCTCGCGATCTAATACATTGACAGATGAGAAGACAGAGGATAAGGTAGCCCGCGAGGCAACTTCGTATAGAGCTGAAATGGAGAGAAAGCAGCGTGAGTATCTGGCCAAGAGGAAACAAGCAGCGATGAAGGGTAGTCCATCAGAAACACTTGGACCGGGCATCGTCGGCCGGAACGTCGATTTCGACCAACCTCGCGACTCGCCGTATGAGGACAAGAGGCCAGAGCAACTCTTCCCCCAAAGACGACCTCCAGCTCCACCAAGCGATCCTTCTGCGACATTGATCAAGGCGAATTCGCTCAGCAGAAAGACTGGAGCCAGCATGCGCGCATCAAGCAGCAGTCTCGAGGGATACCCAACACCACGGCATCCAACCGAGAGTGAGATGACAGAGAAGTCCAGGAGATCCAAGGGAACATCACAGCCAGCTGCAGGTCCTGCTGGTATTGGGGCAGCCCTTGCAGGTATGGGCAGAAACTTGAGCGCTATTGGACAATCTGCCAAGAATACTCGTGGCTCTTCTCCCTCCCGATCCTCAACACAATCAATTCCTGGAGGTAAGGACACTTTCTCTAACGTCGACCCTCCTCAACCAGGCTTGGATCGAGATAGTCCTAGTACAATAGCAACACCAGGTACCGTAACCTGGAGCAAGAAGAACTTGCCCTTCATTGTGCCGGACTACTCGCCCAGCCAATCGCCTACGTTAAGCCCTAATCTTGAAGCTGCATCAGAAGCTAAAATCTTTGAAACAGTCCCGAGGGCAACATCCCCTACTGATATGAGCCCCAACTCGAGACGTACAAGGGGTACATTCGTTCCAGACCATCCGTCGCCTCCAAAACGGCGCGCAACCCATGGGCCAGATCCAGACTTTGAGGACTCGGACGTCCAATTTTCGAAGCCCGCTCCCGCACCACCAGCTGACGATGATAGCGGGGATGATTCGGATGACGGGCTCTTTGCCATTCCCCTTGCCAACCGAAACAAGGGCAAGGGTGCTACTGCGAACGGTGATGCAAACGGTCACAACAAGCGTCCTAGTCTAACAGTTAATACGGCGCGCTCCAGGAAGGGTCTCTCTGTCGCCTTTACATCGCCCAAGTCATATGGTAGTAGTGTGACTCCTGACAGTAACGAAGATTCTCGACAAAAGCCGACTACTCCCCATTCCGAAACGTGGGAATCGGAAGAGAAGGACAAAGACAGTAAACTCGGCCGGCGAAAATCGTTCATCGAGAAGGATGTCTGGGCTAATCGTCCGCCAACGGATGCCCTTATCAATAACCTTGACGACTTCTTCCCCAACTTAGATCTTGATCAGCCTGTTCTCGATGAACCTGGCGAAGGTGGACTGCCACCATCTCCAATTGCTGAAGGCACAGAGACCACATCTGATCAAGGGCCATCCCAGTCGGCAGTGTCGAGCCATAATCAGCAAGCACCGCCTGTAGCGATTCCGCCGTCCCGGCAGCCATCTCTATACAACGAAAACGACACTCTTGGCTCCGACGAGTCAACCCTCAAAGCCCTCGATCAACAGCGGCCCACTTCTGTGGCTGCAAGGAGTATTCGACGCTCAGGCGGTCTCGGTCGAATGAAGTCCATCCGAGAAGTCGCCCGCGGCGCTCACGAGGCCAACAAGCGGACCAATTCAACTAATCAAGGACCGTCGTCAAGCAACATTATGCGTCGAAAGAGTACAAAGATGTTCAACGCCAACATTGTACAAATTCGACCGGATAGGCGTGGCAGCGTCATAATGCCGCAGATTCCTCAAGATACAGTGCCAAAGCGACAGACGACATTTAGGTGGTTCAAGGGTCAGCTCATCGGCAAAGGTACTTACGGCCGAGTGTACCTCGGTATGAATGCCACTACAGGAGAGTTCCTGGCTGTCAAAGAGGTCGAGGTGAACCCCAAGGCGGCTGGTGGTGACAAGAGCAAGATGAAGGAGCTTGTTGCGGCACTAGACCAGGAAATCGACACAATGCAGCACCTGGACCATATCAACATTGTGCAGTACTTGGGTTGCGAGCGAAAGGAAACTAGTATTAGCATCTTTCTCGAGTACATTTCTGGTGGCAGCATTGGATCATGTCTGCGCAAGCATGGCAAGTTTGAGGAGTCTGTCGTGTCTTCACTGACAAGACAAACACTCTCCGGCCTCGCTTATCTACATCGCGAGGGCATTCTGCATCGCGATCTCAAGGCCGACAACATTCTTCTTGATTTGGACGGAACTTGCAAGATCAGCGATTTCGGCATCTCCAAGAAGACAGACAACATTTATGGCAATGATAAGACAAACAACATGCAAGGTTCGGTGTTCTGGATGGCCCCAGAGGTCATCCGATCCCAAGGCGAAGGTTACAGCGCCAAGGTCGACATTTGGAGTCTGGGTTGTGTAGTCCTGGAGATGTTTGCTGGCAAGCGCCCCTGGGCCAAGGAAGAGGCTGTTGGTGCCATCTACAAGATAGCTAATGGCGAGCGACCACCGATCCCCGAGGACATCCAGGATACTCTTGGACCGCTGGCCGTTGCCTTTATGATGGATTGCTTCCAAGTGTAAGGCTCTTGATATGGTAGTGTGATTCACAAGGCTAACAACAAGACAGAAACCCCTTCGACCGTCCCACGGCGGATGTGCTCCTTTCGCAGCACCCGTTCTGTGAACTGGATCCAAACTACAACTTTTACGACACAGTGCTGTATCACAAAATCAAGTCGTTCAAATAAACTAGCTATAGATACACGATCTTGAACGAGGTGGTTTATTATCCTTTCCTTCACTTCCCTTCTCTTTTTACATGTATTAGTGGCATGGGAGTTACACGCTTTGGAAGTTCGAGAGCGACGGCGTCATTATGGGAACACGGCTTGATAGCTGATTGGCATTGTTTATGTATGGGGAGGGGGACGCAAATGGTAATGAAATGAACGGCTGGATGGCTGGCTGATGATATCCGATACTGTGAAATATGTATGTATCAAGTGACTCAAAAGAAAAGTCCAAGCTACTGACCTACTGGGGCACTGCCTTGAAGTCAATGGGTTTCTGCTTCTCATAGTATGAGTTTAATATGTGTTTATTAGACCTTGGCTAGGCATCTGCCCCATCATATGCTTGTCAGTCATCGCTACTCCAAAGTCAACGCATGATAAGCCTTGAAAAACAGAAGTTTATCTCTCAACGAACATTACCAGCATCGCACACTGTTATAAGAGCCACATTTCCGTTCAGTACTATTGCAGCTTCATTCATCTTAATACCCCCGAGTTCCATCCAGTAGCACATGCGGCTTCTCTCAACGCCTATCGATATTTTGATATATTCTACAGCACTGTTTGTTCATGGGCGACCCTACCAAGGAAATCGCTGCTCTGGCACTACGCATCTATGGCGAAGATCGAGGTCACAAAGAAACTGGCGAGTCTTCATTGCCGACTCCTAGCCGTTCGCCGCCGGCGTGGCTAGCCCCTCCATCGTCGGATGATCAGCTTCATGTCACGGCCAGCCCCAGTCCAACTCCGTCACAACCAAAGCTGCCGGAGTATCTAGAACCTGCTATTCCACAGCCGCAATGTCATCTCCCTATCCGTTTTGACCTAGACCATCCGTCTTTGACTCCAGGGCCGAACTATACCCATTCTCAACTCTCCCTTTCACATCATAGAAGGAACTCCCACCCTAGCCGCCCTGTATTACACCTCAGAGGCTTGTTCCGCAACAATGAGCTTCTCCCACCATCTGGCCCAGATCCGAATCAACATCGGCGGCTGTCGTATTTTGAGGACGGCACTTGGCAAGAAGGCGCAGCGGCATTGAGCCTACTCCTTGTCCACCTTCCTAACATACGCAACTACGAGGGAGAGATGCTGAAAATGAGGCATCTCCTCGAGGAAAAGATGTTTGAGCTCTGCCGTCTTATGGAACAAAAGGAAAATAAAGGTGTTGGGCTTGAGATCTATGCTCTCATAGAGCATAGAAAAGGGGCCCATCCTAAAGAGCTCGTCGAGAAGATGATGATGTCTTACTTGGAGTTCGGTTTCAGGATGGCTGGGAAAGGAGACCAGCAGAGGACCATCCTCGAGCAGGAATGGGCAAAGATGGAAATTGTTTTGAGTTGGGTATTGGTCCTCATTCGGCATTGGAATTAAGATGTTTTGAAAGTGCCCCTTACCGATGCAGTAGAGCAAAATCCTCATCATCACCGGCGACATCAGGGGGCAAATTGGAGGCCGTGGCGGAAGTTTGGTGCACACAGCAATTGAGTGCGCCCTCACGCATTCTTTCTGTCAACCGTTTCTGATAAACCTTCGTGTTAATCATTCAAGACATTCTCTTCTCTATAATATTTAGTGTATCCTCAATATGAGTCAATAGCAAGATATCTGTCCTCCACGGGTACCATGATAAGTAAATTGACTCACTTGAACCTTTCGTCCCTAGACCTTCACTTTTTGCCCTCGGCATCCCTTGTCTTCCCAGCCTGTCCTTTGCCGGGGGCAGCATCAAATTTCGACTTCCAAGTTTCCTCCTGTTTGAACATTGCGATGCACTCAGCAGCACTTGGCTGTCCGTATTCAGGATCAGCGCCACCATCTAGCAACTCCTTGATTTTGGTATTAGTACTTGGATTCAGTTCCCCTCTAAAATACATTTTGATCCGGAACAACTTCAGAGAATGACTCACTTGGATTACTGCATCTTCCTTCTTGAACACTGCCCCAGCGAGAGGGCTCTGCCCTCGGTCATTGAGGCGATTAGGGTCCGCACCATGTTGAATGAGAACCTTGACTAAGTCGGCATGGCCATGATACGCAGCGAGCATCAGCTTGGGTTGTCAGCGCAGGCTGCTTGAAGAGGTAATGCTCGAGGTATACTCGAGTGTCATGGACATACCAGAGTATCGCCTTTGTCGTTTGTCAGATTTGGAGGTAGGCCGGCTGGAAGAGCCTGCTCAAACGTAGCCACGTCTCCCTTTCTCGCCGCATCGTACATCCTGCTTGCGAATTCTATCATCTCGGGTGTGAGAGATCCCGGGCGGGCTGGTTGGTTGGAAGCGTCGCTCATGATGATGCCTTAATTGCTGCCTCAACACGTTTCTGTGATGTCTCTCGGTTGGCAAGATGAATGAGCGTAAAAGTTCCAATTTTGAGTAAGTCACAAAGAAAAAGCTGATTCTGGGCGCTTCTGATGTTGTTGCGATGATGGAGAAGAAGCCCCGAGTTATCCAGCGAGGTTGAATGAAATGACGTATGCTATTGGCTTTATTCTATGGCGTAAATGCCGGTAAAGCAGTTTAATGGGACGGTTACGGAGGCGTACTTCTAAAACAGATGATAACGCTGTTTCCCTAATATAATGATATTGCGCAAAATCATTTGCTAAGCTGCCTTTGCTGGAGAATCTTATTTCCAGTTGCACTCGTGTCATTCTTGGTGATATCAATACTCATACTCAATCTGTGTCACGCCCTTTGGTGGTCTCTGACCTCAAACTCATATGCTCAAGTTCCCAGGCTCAACGACTCGTAAGAAAAAGAACAAGGAGAGAAAGTCTCATCACCGACAATGAGCCTCGTGTTTCGCTCATATACTAAAAACGGGGAAAATAATGTGATCGCGATGCATTCTCGTACAGTTGTGTTTACAAGGGGATAATTGATCAAAAACGCCATATAGAGAGCATCGTTTCGTTTCGTTTCGTGCTAACCATTTCTGATGAGTCGAAAAATAGTGAGTATCATCAGAGAACCTACCGTAAGGTACACTCATTTATCTCAAATATTCATTTCATACTTCATTTAGTGCAGAAAGTCTGTAATACCATCGCCTTCGCCATTGTCTGGCTCATTGGGAATCGGCGGGTCAGGTTTTGGCGTCTCTGGACGATGCGCAATGGCAACAATTGGGTTCATGATGAATTTTGTGTGTTCTCCTTTCTTCTGATGATGTTTTATTCGTCTCTTTTGGGACAGCTCGATCGAGAGGATGATGGTTCTTTACTGTCAAATATTGAAGAGGGAGATGGGTGGGATATATAAAAGCAAAAAGTCAACTAACAACGCGGGGGGGCACGTTACGTTACGTCAGGGTTTGGTGAGCCATCTAAATCATTGGAGGAGTTGAGCCAAAGACAAAAAAACGTGTGGTTTACATTCCATCCAATCCATTCCAACTCAATACCTAATTGCCGCGTGGGTTAATAAGGGGTTGCAGTTGGGTAGGTACTGTATGTATGACGAGCACCGTAGTGAGTGATCATGCGATTTCTTCCAGGCCCAAATGTCGGTTATGTCTGATATCCTCAAAAGGGCCGTTAAGTTCCAGGACCATGGATATCATTTAGACAACATTTTATAGTTGACAGAGAATGCGGGGGTTGGCGATTGTTTTACAGATCTTTGGTAACATGTGCTTGCTTTTTCCGCCGCGGATCTGGATACTCAATCGTTGGTAAAGGTCCCTCCCTCCCTGAGCATAGGGTAAATGAGTTGTTATAAGTTATCTATCATGGTACACTGCGTTGCACATTGATGCACCTGGTCTCGATACGTACTTGCATGGCATGATATGATCTGATATGATATCAAGCATGTGATTCGAGCCTCACGACGTGCAATAAATTTGGCTGAAACCCTGACCCTCTCTTCGTCATTGCTGACTGATACTAACTAGCAATTACAGAGACACCTTTTGTCTCTGGAAAAACACCATTTCTCGAAGAAACCGCCTGGACCAGACAAAAATGCTCATCGCTCAACTTTCCCCATGTACAGACAGTATGTACGGAGTAGCCCCCATCATGATGTGGAAGTCTGACAGGGACAGGGAGCAAGGGTTGAGGAAGCCCAATTGGTTGTGACATCCTTGGGCAAAAGACAGTTGACGAGTGTGTCTGTTGTAGAAAATTGAGCGAGATCGGCATCTTGGACGTTTCGGGGTCTGCATGATGAGCCATGGCCGCTTTCTATAGCATCAGCCCTTGAACGACATACAGATCTTCAACACCACGCTTAGATTACCCGAAGCAGCATCTTGGAAACAACGCGATGGAAGAATACCAGCCAGAACAGGATTGTCGCCAAGTTGCCCATTACTACGATCTCCGTTCCCCTGATATTTTTGTACATACGTACTTCTAATGCTCTGTGGCTGAACTAATAACAGTCGGATCCGGCGGGAGAGGGAGGATACTTCGGCTTGTGATCGATCCTACCAACGAGATGAGGGGTAGCTAGCTAAGCTCTCTCCCTCTACTCAAAGCGGTTCACTACCTCATGGCAAATGCTGGTTCTCAATTGATCGGCATCGAAATCTCAAGCTTGTTGGATTTGGCCGAGCTTTCCACTGATGGGTACTGTATGTAAGACTCGAATTGGATCCTTTGCGGATCGCTTCTTAGCGGGAGACGTAATATCAGATCAGGGCAAAGCGGGTGTCGTGCATGCATGAGACGGACTAGACTGTCTAGATTGGCATCAACTTCTGAGCTGTACGGACGATGCATGCGGTCACGTCGGATAAAATGGAGGATACAGACAGAGAGAGGTCAAAGTCAAAACCAAAAGGTCCACCATGAGTTTGCTTGCATCCATCCATCCTTGAAGGGCGTGTGTGCATAGAGAGGAGAAGAGGAAGAGCTTGGTGAGACGCGTACGGAGTAAGTGGATATATCTTCCCCGGAACGCTCAGGGCCAGGAGAGGCCCTTGTTGGTCAAGTCGAATATTGAGGCTATGGAGAAATGATTGACCATCATCGTCGAGAGAGACAAAAGGGTTTGTGTATGACCTCAGAAGTTGGGGACTCACTCATGACCCAAGGTAAGTATGTATGCATCTCGGACAGGTCACACAGGTCCGACAGCGTAACCCTACAGTACTGTACAGTACAGTACAACCAACACAGGAGAAATTTCCTTTCCAGTAAAACAATACGCAGGAATTATCATAACTCACAAAGCATGCCACAAACTGACTCTTGACAATCCCCAATCTTTGGATGGGAACCCAATCGGCTGGTAGACGGCCAATTTGCGTTGCATTTCAGGCCACCAAACACGTCGGGTGAGCTGCTACCGACCCGATATGAGATGCCATCATGAGAAAAATTGGAAGAAGGACATTCTCGTAAAATTGAGGCTAGGGTAACAAGTATCATGATATCAGTCCTTGAGGTGTTCAAACATCAGATGTTAGTTGGATCAGCCACAGAAGATACATGGTGGAGGGAGACGGGTACTTTATTTTACCCAATGATTCAGGTGAATGTTAAAGTACAGACTGACTAAGCCCGTGTACCTCCGGCACCCGCAGCCGTCTAAACCGCAAGCGGGGCTCCACCAGCGGCCGGGTCCTCCCACTGATTCTTCTCTTCATCATCATCCTCCTCCTCCTCCTCCTCCTCCTCCTCATCATCCATCATGATCCATTAAATCATTACACCCCTGTCAACTCTCTTCCTTCCCCCCTGGGGCCCCAATCAAAGCTCCCCATTCTCCAGCTTCGTCCCCTGCCCGTCAGATGTCAAGCATGTCCTGCGTGGCCATCTGTGACCTGGAAAATCAAGTAGCTTGCCTATTGAATATGCTACTGATAGTCAGAAAACGACTGTCGACGTGAAATAAGGCCCGACTAGCTAACATGCCACATTCTGAGCCTTGAGGCCCTGGGCTGGGCACTGTCTGTTTCAACCTGCGAGCCTGTTCTCAATTTATCCCCGCGAATCAACGGTTACGAAACGATTCGATACTATGCAGTAGTACTCTGTTTGCTATGCTATGCTATGCTATGCTATGCTATGCTATGCTATTATGCTAGAACCTCCTTCGTTAGCTCTGCCAAGGCCATCAGCACTTTGAGCAATTTGACTCTGCGATTGACTTTGGTAGTGATTACGATTACAATCCTCAGCACCTCTCACAGCACGAGTTCGGTAACACAAGGGGAATACTACCTAGGTATACATACTGTACCTACAGCGGGAGGTGGCGCTAGCAATGCCATTCCCGTTTTGGTGGCTGCAAAATATATCGAGATACAAAGATACATCAGACCACTTTTTGCAACGACCGTCAACATCCATCCATCGTCACCATCCGAAGCTCCAGAACGTGTCAAAGCTATCCACCTTTGACTCGTTCTTGGCTGATATCTGCCAACAAGAACCAAGAGCTAACGAGCTAGCCAACCTTACTTGGGTACCTATACCGATCTCCCCTTCTGTGCCGCCGGCGGAGGACGAGATATCGATGTCCTCCAAGGCAGACCACTTCGCTCCCCGTCCCATCCCATTCCACTGAGAGTCTGTCCTGTCCGGTCCGTCTTCCTTGCTCTCTTCCGCTCCTTATGCCTCTTCTGAATAGGCAGGGTAGGTTAAGTTAGGCAATTGGGAACGTCCCCCACGCACGCCACTATCTTGCCCATCGCTCATCTCATTACCCATCTTTGTGTCTGAACTTTGAGCCGCCCAGCCCAGCCCAGCAACCTCCTACGGGTACTACGTGCCATCCAATCCGTGACTGTGGTAATCTACACCCACGCCCTCGCCCTCGCCCTCGCCCTCAGCCGTGCAGAAAACCTATCCCATCTCCCTCGTACTCCAATTGGATCACCATCCTGCTGTAACCTCTGCTGATCTCGTCAACGGCCGTCTACCCATACGTAGTAGCTCCATGGGCCATGGGTTTACGTTACCCTACCCAATCTGCGGCGAAGACTTCAAACTAAGCCTGGTATAGTATGTACCTACATGTCGTAGCATGTAGCAGGTAGGAATAGTACAGCATAGCATAGCCTTTCCTTTCCCTTTGGCGTTCTCTCACCGCACTCCCCGTTATGCTCTATACCTACCTCTCTGCTCCTCTTTCCTTGGCAGCCCTTTCAGCTTTCTCATATAAGAAGTCTTGGAAGCTCTGCGTATAGAGTTCTCTCCTTTGTTCTTTTCTTCTCATCTCTCATCCCAAGAGTTCAACTCTTACAACTTCATCACTTATATATACATATATCCTAATCACCCAACCCCCAATGACTGAGGAAGTTAAATCTATCTCGCCCTACGGCATTGCCCGCTCAACTGTCAAGGGCGAGCCTCTCTCCAAAGAGGAGATCCAGCTGTACAATGACTTCTTCAAGGCCAGCTGCTACCTCTCCTTAGGTATGATCTACCTCAAGGAGAATCCTCTTCTTCGAGAACCCCTCAAAGCCGATCATCTCAAGCTTCGATTGCTTGGTCACTTTGGCTCTGCCCCCGGCCAAATCTTCACATACATGCACTTTAATCGTCTGATCAAGAAGCACGATCTGGACGCTCTCTTCATCTCTGGTCCCGGACATGGTGCCCCCGCTGTCCTGTCTCAGTCTTACCTGGAGGGTGTCTACACCGAAGTGTACCCTGACAAGACTCAAGATGCTGAGGGCATGCAAAAGTTCTTCAAGAGCTTTTCGTTCCCCGGCGGAATTGGCTCTCATGCTACTCCAGAAACCCCTGGATCTCTCCACGAGGGTGGTGAGCTGGGTTACTCCATCTCGCATGCTTTTGGTGTTGTCTTCGATAACCCCGACTTGATTGCTCTTACTATGGTCGGTGATGGTGAGGCCGAGACTGGTCCTCTGGCTACCGCCTGGCACAGCAACAAGTTCCTCAACCCAATTGTTGACGGTGCTGTCCTCCCTGTTCTTCACCTCAACGGTTACAAGATCAACAACCCCACAGTCCTTGCTCGAATCTCACACCGAGAACTCGAATGCCTCTTCATCGGTTATGGCTGGCAGCCATACTTTGTTGAGGGTGACGATGTTGAGACTATGCACCAAGCTATGGCTGCTACTCTCGAGCACTGCGTGGACGAGATTCGGAAGATCCAGAAGGAGGCTCGTGAGTCTGGCGAGGCCAAGCGACCTTTATGGCCCATGATTGTTCTCCGAAGTCCCAAGGGCTGGACTGCCCCTCGCAAGGTTGACGATAACTACCTGGAGGGTTACTGGCGAGCTCACCAGGTCCCCATCTCAGACCCCGCCACAAACCCTGCTCACCTCAAGGTCCTTGAGGATTGGATGCGAAGCTACGAGCCCGATCGTCTATTTGACGAGTCTGGCGCGCCCATTGCCTCTCTTCGTTCTCTTGTGCCTGAAGGTAACCGACGAATGAGCGCCAACCCCGTCGCCAACGGTGGTGCGCTTAGGAAGCCGTTGAGAATGCCCAACTTCAAAGACTACGCCATCAAGGTTGACAGCCCCGGAAATGTCATGAACGCTAGCATGACCAACATGGCTGTCTTCCTCAAGGATGTCATTGCTGAGAACCAGACAAACTTCCGTCTCTTTGGTCCTGATGAGACTGAGTCTAACAAGCTTGGCGGTGTCTACGCTGCCGGAAAGAAGGTCTGGATGGGCGAGTACTTTGAGGAGGATTCCAACGGTGGTAACCTTGCTAAGGCTGGCCGTGTTGTTGAGATGCTTTCTGAGCATAACTGTGAAGGTTGGCTCGAGGGTTACCTCCTCAGTGGTCGTCACGGTCTTCTCAACAGTTACGAGCCTTTCATCCACGTTATTGACTCCATGGTCAACCAGGTATGCAACATGATTTATCCTAATGTTACTCTTACTGACTATTCCTATAGCACTGCAAGTGGATTGAGAAGTGTCTCGAGGTCGAGTGGCGTGCCAAGGTTGCCTCTCTCAACATCCTCCTGACTGCCGTTGTCTGGCGTCAGGACCACAACGGTTTCACTCACCAAGATCCCGGTTTCCTCGACGTTGTCGCCAACAAGAGCCCCGAGGTTGTCCGCATCTATCTTCCTCCCGATGGCAACTGCCTGCTTTCTGGTATGTATAACTCGCGATTTTAGTCTGATCTTGACTAACTTGTCACAGTCATGGACCACTGTCTCCGATCAGTCAACTACGTCAACGTTGTTGTTTCTGATAAGCAGGAGCATCTTCAGTACCTCTCCATGGACGCTGCCATCGAGCACTGCACCAAGGGTATTGGTATCTGGCCTCAGTTCTCCACCGATGCTGGACAGGATCCCGACCTGGTCATGGCCTCTTGCGGTGACATCAGCACTCACGAGTCTTTGGCCGCCATTGATCTCCTGCTTGAGCACTTCCCTGAGCTCAAGATTCGATGCGTCAACGTTGTCGATCTCTTCAAGCTGATCCACCCCAGCGACCACCCCCACGGTCTTCCCGACACTGAGTGGACCAGCCTCTTCACTGATGACACTCCTGTCATCTTCAACTTCCACAGCTACCCCTGGATGGTGCACCGCCTGACATACAAGCGTCCTGGTAGCCGCAACCTCCACGTTCGCGGTTACAAGGAGAAGGGCAACATCGACACGCCTCTCGAGCTTGCTATTCGTAACCAGACTGATCGTTTCAGTTTGGCTATGGATGCCATCGACCGCATGCCTCAACTCCACAACCGGGGCGCCTCGGCCCGCCAGGCTCTCCTCAATGCACAGATCCAGGCCCGCAACGAGGCCTTTGAGACAGGCATGGACCCTCCCTTCCTTAAGAACTGGACCTGGAAGCGCAATGGCCTTTGGAAGAAGGTCACCGACGGCCTTGTCTCTCGATAGACGGACATAGAAACATTTTACAGGTCAAGGAGAAGCGGATGCAGCCCATCGCTGGATATCCCTTCACGGTACCAAAGATTTCTAGACGGAAACGAATAGATGAAATAAATTCAACAAAAATAAGACGGTGGGCGTTGCTGGACGGTTCGGTTATCATGTTAACAAGATGTTACGGCTTTCCTATTTCTTCTCATCGCTTTACGAATTTCCATAGTTATGCAATACGAATCGTTCAAAATAGTTCTCATGTAACACTCAATTCTAAACTGCTTCTCTCTTCATATGATACTGCATCATGCCTAGATCAGGGAACTCACTTGTTCCAACGACCTTGAACCCAAACTTCTCATACAGGCCCCTTCCTTCGCCAGAGCTATTCAAATAAGACATCCACCCTTCTTGGTCGGCTCTCTCGACACCAAATCTCATTAACGCAGATCCTACGCCCCGTCGCTGTGCTTCTTTCGCAGTGGCGATCGTGCTCAGGAACCAATGCCTCTCACCAGCGACATATTTGAAAGTCTCATCAGCATTCCTCTGAAAGAAATTCGCCGCGGTCGCTTGGTCTCCTGAAGCAGGAAACGTACAAGGGTCGATCTGCTTCCCCGACAGCGGTGGGTTCTCTCTGCGAACCCAGCGCGCCCAGCCGAGGATTTCAGAATCGTCCTCTGCGACGAGCATGAAATTGTCATCCTTGTCGTCGATGTTGGTTTGGAGAAATGAGGTTTGAAAGGCTTGGACATCAGGAGATGATGGGGGAAAACAACGCTTGTTTAGAGGCGAGGAAGAGAATGCGGAGAAGAAGACAGCGAGCATTTGGGGGATGTCGTCGGGCGTTGCTGGGCGGATTGTTATGGGTGGCATAATTGCGGTTGGTGAAAGGTTGAAGTTGCGATTTAGGTAGAATGAAGAGAACATCGGTATAAGTTCTTTGGCCAATAGGGAGAGTGAGTCACGCCGATGAAACAAGCATGCTTCTGTTGAGATATCAAAGGGTCAGCCGCAAGCAAGCACTAATACAAAGGCCACTTCTGATACTGTCACCAACACAACAGAAACTTAGGCCAGCACGAGAGTGTAAGTTCGAAAAAATGACTAGCCTTCATCTATCACTACTACAAGTATTGGTCAACTCAATCATAGCTTGTGATTCGCCAGACAAGTAGCTAACTGACGGCGACTATGTTCTCCAACTACCTAAGCTAGGCCAGTTTCCTGACTAGTTCAAACGCTCTCGTAGTATTCCCATAATTAATTCCGACTTCCTGAACGCCCCGTTGCCAAACCGACCCATCACCGTGCTATATCGCTCTAACCAAGATGACTGCTTTTTACAGCTACAGAGCCTTGACTGACTGAAAGAAAGGGTTCGCCTGCAGCTCAGCATTTGCCCCAACAAGCTCTTTCAAGGCAGCGACTTGCTCCTCGCGGCTCATATTCCCTGCCTTGACCTTATCCTTCCACTCCACCAAGACTCGCTTGAGCATGGCACTGCCCGTCTCAACGTCTTGCTTGCTGTACTGCAGTGCTAGATCTTCGTGCTTGGTAGTAAAGTCCTCGAGCTCGTCTGCCTTGCGTTTGGCCATACGGACAACCTTGTCCGGGAAGCGAACTAGCTCGGCGACGTGGATGCCGAAACTCTGGTCGCACACACCTGGTGCGACCTTGTACAGCAACGTCACTTCGCGCTTCGCATCCGCTTCTGAAGCCGCTGCTGCGCTAGTGCCACCGATGTGCGCCGTAACGTGGAGGTTCTGCACTTGCGGATACTGGTCGGCGAGAGCTGTGAGTTCGTGGAAGTGAGTGGCAAACATGGCAGAGCAGCCGATCTCCTTCACGATGTGCTCTGAAATAGCCCACGCAAGACCGAATCCGTCATATGTCGATGTGCCACGTCCAAGTTCGTCAATAATGATCAAGGACTCTGCTGTAGCTGACTTAAGGATGTTGGCAGTCTCAAGCATCTCAGCCATAAAGGTCGAGACACCCTTGAGCTGCGAATCGCTAGCACCTACACGTGCCAATATGGAGTCATAAATGGTCAACTCGGCTTCTGCGCAAGGCACGAAACACCCAACCTGTGCCATGAGCGCAATGACACCCGTCTGTCGGATGTAGGTTGACTTACCGCCCATATTGGGGCCGGTAATGATGAGGAAAGACGACTTGTCACGAGTAAGCTCAATATCGTTCGTGATGAACTGAACATCGTCCTGGAGTTCCATACAAGGATGGCGAGCTTCGCGAAGTATCGTCTGGCCCTCTCCACGAGCGTGGATCTTGGGTCGGACGTACGACTCAGGGGCATGGACTGAGGCGTGGGAAAGGGAAACGATTACGTCAAGGTGGGCAAGAACACCAGCTAGGCGCTCTAGAACTGGACAGTAGGATGAAGCAACTTGGACGACTTCGTGGACGAGACTGCTTTGTGTTCTGTTGTAGTTCTGAGATAGCTGATCATACTCGCGACGATAAGCCTGCAACTTCTTGGTCGTGAAATAAACACCGTTCTTTTGTGTCGAACACTCTTGATACTTGGAGTTGTTTCGAATGCAGCCAGCCTCTTGTCGTGTGAGACGCATGCAAACTCCGTGCACCTTGTGGCTGGTCTCAAGGAAGATCTTCTTGTCGGGATCTTGGCCCAGGTCTTTAGCCGAAGCCGTGAACTCGGCACGAATATCCTTATCAAGCTGGTCAAGTTTCTTTCGGATGATACGTAAGCTTTTATCGAAATCGGCTTTGATGATGTACTCGTGTCGATCAAGAGCGTCGAGATCAACGGTTTGCTCTACCATGTCCTGCAACTTGCCCAAGCTATCAGAAAGGTCGCGAAGCTTGATCGTGTATGCCTCGTCGAGGGGGTCTTTATAGCTCTCGTCCATGACACCTTCGAATGTGCCAATAAAGCCAGGTAGACGGATGACAACCTGATACGCGCGGACGACGTCCTCCAGGTTAGCCTTGCCTCGCTGGAAGCGTTTTGAAAGCCTGTAAAGATCAGGAATGGAACGAAGATGTTCCTCCTGGAGTGTCTGCCGGAGTTCAGTATCAACATAAAAGGCTTCTACCAACTGTTGACGCTTCTCAATCTCCGTCTTGCTCATCAGAGGCTGCTTCAACCACTGCGCCAAGAGTCGGCTACCAACTGGTGTCTTGCAGTGGTTGAGTACACCAAAGATGCTCATCGTTTTGGATCCATCTCGAGGACCTGGCATAAGGTTAAGGGCCTTTAGAGCAGCAGCATCTAGCTTCATGAAATGTGCCAGGTCGTGTTGATATAGCTGATATTGGCCAAAGTTGGAAGGATCCTGCAGAACGCCGAGGTACTTGATCAGAGATGCAGCAGATCCCATGGCCAGCTTAAGGTCGGTCTGTGGAAGGAGAGAAGCTGATCGCTCATCTTTGAGCAGACGTGCCAGGTCTTGTTCAATATCCCGGGTACCAAAGTCGCCAGCTGGTCTCTCTGCGATAGCCACACCGCAATTATCGATAATCTTCTTTAGCTTGGACAATTCAGGGTCCTTCTCCTTTTCACCCTTGTCGATCTGTATCAAACACTCACGGACACCGAGCTGGATAAGGAGTGCCTCAAAGTTGGAGTAGAGGTCGTTGTCGAGAAATTCGCTTACGCCAAGCTCGCGGACGCTGGCATCGGCGAAGCAAACACCGACATTTCGAGCTTCGGATGCCTTTGTGGAGATTTTGACGGCGAGAATCATAGGCGCAGACTCAATCTGGCCTCCAAGGTCATCCTCAACATCTTGTAAGTTGCCTGGCGAAGCCTGCTTGATACACTGCCAGTTCATGCGACCGGAAGGGCTTTGCCAGATCTCTATTCGCTTTCCCAATTTGAGTAGGGCTTCTCGAAGGAATTGTCGGAATACGGTCATGGTCATGGTGACTGAGGGTAGTCCGGAGCTGTCATTTCGGCCGAGTTGTCGAACCACTGAGGTTGTCTTGTAGACCTGTAAAATGGTGTTAGCAGTGTTTATAATGGCATTGCAGAAGTATCATACAGTTTTAGCGATATAGGTGGCATCTCGGCCATGTGAAGTATACCAATCTCCTCGGTCAAAGATGCGGATTGTGTCTTCGTTAACGGCTGGTAATGATTTGTAGAATCGAATGAAGCCGCCCTCGTCATCGAGCTGAAGATATAGAATTAGTTGAGTATATTCCGAGGTAGATTAATTTTCGGTAGGTACCTTGAGTTCTGGTCGTGAAGCCATGATAAGTCGATTGATTGTCTTGTAAACTCCTGATACAAAGTCAATCAACGTAAGGGTCTCGTCGTAGTAAAAGTGCCTGAGAGACGTTGTACTTGTCGCGTCACTAGCTCCCGCATTGGCCGGGAGACGCGTTTTTGTGGGGGCCAGTTAAAGTGGTGACGCGAAACCATCGCTGTGCATACATAAGTTAGGTCGTGCATAATCCTTGCATAAATGCATAAATACGCCGTCGCTGATACTGCATAGATCTAAGGTGGGTACCTAAGGTATTCATTCACATGCACAACAATTGCCTTAGTGATTCGTGATTGGCCAATTAACACAAAAACCAGCAGGCACTGGCCTCTATTGGAAAGGTAGAGAGAGGTGCCCTCATGCATCGCCATTTCTTCATATTGAACCATCAAAACTCACAGTGCATCTCGCTATCGACATCGCACGAGTCTTATCATCAGATAGTCTCCTTTCGAGATCCGCGTCAAAGGTTCAATTCAACAGCGGCTAGCTCAGGGACCCCTGGCATGGCTAAGCTGAAGAGCTGCCACCATACCAGAACAAGACAGCCTCAGCTCAAGAAAGGCACGGCAGACTCGAATGTCTCGAGACTATTGATCGACACATAGTGATAACCAATCAGAGGTGCACTATTAACAGTTCAGTTGCCATGATAAACTTTCAGTCAGCCACGACTCTACTGGGAGTCTGGGATATTCTCGAGATCCCGTTTGATTAGCGTCAGCCGGCCCGTGCTATTGCTTCGACACTGCACAGTTGTCTGGAGAGTGAGACTTCTTATCACGAACATGGCAAGGGTGTGATTCTCGGGCCGTGGGGGCTTGGGAATCACTTTCTATCGTGCCGTACGTGATCATTTCTCGTTTTGAGGCGAGCAACTATTGAGACGAACTATTTGTGATGTGTGCTGGCGAATCACTAGTTCTTTGCATGGAGATTCACTGCGAAGAAGTCATGGGCTGAGTGAAAACAATGAGATTGTATTCGCAGTGTTCGTATTGGCCGAATTCGATGCTTTTTCTCCAAGTGGAAGCTGGAGAATAGAGTCATTTTTAACCTTGTTTTTAACTTCTGCCAAGTGGGTATTTTTCGGTTTTTACAGCCAAGAGCCGCAACCTAAATCTATAAGCTGGAGCTAATAATTCTTTACAGATGAACATGACGGAAACACTGCTATAAACCATGGCATTCATTGTCAACACGTGCCATCAAGAACAAGTTGTGCTTGAATATTCCACGTCTTGGCGACAAGGATTAAACGCTCGACATTGACCATCCGGGTTCTCACTAGAGGCCCAAAATGGTAATTTATTACCGATTCATAGTGGACACAGGCACAGACACAGACACAGACACAGACACACTGACACAGACACCTCGAGGCCATCAAGGTCCTCAAGGTTCTTTCAGCCAATCCACTATTTTCTCTATCATGGCTGCGATTATTGGCCTCTCCCGTCGATGGCGACTGGGGGAGACGACTTTCTCTGAGCAAGAGGCTGAGACATTAACTTTTGCTCTCCCTCCTTGTTCTGTGCGCTTTTATTAAGGGTTTATACGGATACATATGAGCTTTCTTCACTGCTACCCTAACTATCTTACTCAGTGTCCTAAAGTCTTCCTCAAACAACCCTTTTGGACAGTTTCAAGTTCCCCCTCCCAAACTCGAGACTCTCTCTTCCCGGTTCACTGGCTTCAAGAGACGCAAGCTAGCGATTTAAGCATAAATTTCGACGCAGTCTCTCGGCTCTCTTGTGCCGTAGTCAACACTCAACAGTCGATCTCGTGCCGTTACCCGTCCGTCCCTCGCCTACTGGTCAATCTCAAGATGCACACTTCCGCTTTGTCACTCGCTAGATGGGGCCTTGTCTTCTCTGCGGCCTCTGCTGCTGCCCATATCGCCCCTAGAGCTACCCAGGCCCCCTCAACCACACCAGCCAGCCCTGAGGTAACTGCTATTACAGGATGCCACCTTCATGCCTCTGAACTGTTAGCGAATACCTCTCGCAGGTCGATACGGTTTACTAACACGCTTTCAGATATTGTTTCGCTGGTGAGACCGAGTACTTGGTAGATGTCAAGGTTACTGCAACCACAGACGTGCCATCACAATACACTGACTGCCATTCCCATGGCTCTGAAATGTAAACTACTAAGTCTACCTTGCCATACGTCCCTACTAACTTTCACGTCCTAGGTTCTGTGTAGACTCTGACGGTGGAGATGTTTCTGTTCAAGCTGAGGGTGCTGAGTCAGAAGAGGACCACGCAAATGAAGGTGAAGATCATGACCACGACCACGACCATACGGAAGCAAGTGGCACCGGAACTGCAGCCGCAGCTGGAAACACCAAAGAAGCTGAGAATGAGCACTGCCATTTCCATGCTGGTGTTGAGTAAGTTGCTTCCTTCACTTCCACACACACCACCAACAGTCGTTAATGGATCCATGTAGACACTGCACAGGCCACAGCGATTCTGGAACCAGCGAGTCGGAGTCTGGTTCCTCCTCCTCTGCATGCCAGCCTCGAAGGAGGGACTATGACGTTGGTCTCCGTGTTGGTCTACTCTTCGTTATCCTAGCCACGGGTGCTCTGGGTGTCTTTGGCCCCATCCTGCTGCACAAGATGATGCCCAGCAAACTCAACATTGTCCTCATTGTGTTAAAGCAATTTGGAACTGGTATTATAATCTCTACTGCCTTTGTCCACGTACGTGAAGTGATCTACGCTTACGAACAATTGCTAACTAATGTCTCTAGCTGTACACCCATGCATTCCTCATGTTCGGTAACCAGTGTATTGGAGAGCTGGGTTATGAAGCTACGACGTCCGCTCTTGTCATGGCTGGCATCTTCCTTTCTTTTCTTGTCGAGTACATCGGCAACCGCATTGTTCTTGCAAAGACAAAGGCTTCAGCCAATCTCTCTGATGCCGAGAAGAAGAGCGTTTGGTTGTCCACCGAGGTTGTCAGTGTTCTTGTCATGGAGATGGGTATCCTCTTCCACTCTCTCCGTAAGTGATCCTCTCCATCACCTCACGATGTGGTTGGCTAACACCACTGCTAGTAATCGGCTTGACGCTCGTTGTGGCGGGTGATGAATACTTCCTCACCTTGTTCGTCGTCATTCTTTTCCATCAGATGTTTGAAGGTATCGCTCTTGGAAGCCGAATCGCCACCATTGGTACTCTTAACGATACTCACGGCCCGCCCGTGGCTCGCGTCTCCCAGGACACTTCCTCTGCCCAAGATTCTGACAAGGCCCCTGCTTCCACTGAGACGATACCTAACGAGGAATCGGCCCCTGCTGGTTTGACCATGAAGAAGAAGCTCGGCCTTGCCTCTCTTTTCGCCTTCATTACTCCCATCGGCATGGCCATTGGCATCGGTGTCTTGCAACAATTTAATGGTAACGACAAGTCTACTCTCATCGCAATCGGCACCCTCGATGCCATCTCCGCAGGTATCCTCATGTGGGTTGGGCTTGTAGAGATGTGGGCTGCAGACTGGATGTCAGGAGGCCATGGCCACAAGGCTGAGCTCGCTGACGCCAACATGCTCACTACCATCCTTGCCGGCACTGGTCTGGTTGCCGGCCTGGTGGTAATGAGTCTTTTGGGTAAGTGGGCATAGGCTTGGGTCTTTTGGGAATGCTTCCTTCATCTTGTTTTCACGATAATACGATTGGCTAAGGAGTTTGGTACCTGCATTTACGGAGTTCGTGTCAGGAGCATATGCAGTTGGATTTGCCCTGTTAACAAACCAGGGGGCAATAACTGCTTGGGTCTATATTACATATGGCGTTGCTAGGATAGAGCAAATCAAAACGAGGTAAAGGCCGATTGATTACATCACTGCGTGTGCCCGTGTTTGTGGCCAATGTGGGAGGGTTCATATCAGCCCAATCCAAGTGCCAAATCCTCCCAGGGCATTACCCTTCTGCTACCAATTAACCTTTTAGGAGCCCCTTTCCAAGGCTCGGTGTCTGGTACTTGGGTGCTCTGTACTTCAATGTCGAGTTGCGTGTACCGTTATACGGCAGCACCTGGATGCTGTTGGCCGTAGGGCTGTTCATGACATCCCAGTGATCGGATATGTTTGGATTTCCGTAGGGCCGAAGAGCTGCGAAACGCATTCTTCAAAACTGTCAGAATTTCCTATTGGTAAAATTAGGAGCTACTCACGTGTAGTTTCCAGGGGCTATTCTTGTGCCGTTGGCGAGCTTGCCAAACCACCAAAAGACGTGAAACCCTCGTGATTGTTGTTTCAGCGGGAATGGCAATGTGTCGTTCGGATCGTTGACAGTAGGGTCGAAGAACCAGAATTCCTCCGCATCTCGCATTGTTGTTGCTGAACCAATAAAGCCATGTCTTCCGACCCGTGGAGGATAAGTCCATAGAGATTCTGACCAACCTTGTTCGAAGATCTGCTATTCATCAGTCATCGTAAACGATGGGAATCTACAGAAAACTTACGTCCCACCGAAGATTGTCGCAGGCGTATGATGTCCTACCGCCAATTTCAATAAAGTCACTCGCATCTCTGTCGATATTGAAAGACCATCTACACCGTCATCAGCAAAATGTATACACGGATTGTGTCACTTACGCTGAATCTTTATCAGGGTCCGTAACAAACGGATCAACAATGAACATATTGTCAAATGCTTTCTCGGTATCGTATGCAGCTCCTGCTCAGGTCTCTTAGTAAATTTAGGCGTGTGGTCCTTTACAGAGAGCTAACAAACCTCCATATGGGATAGCCAATTTCTCCCCATGATCGGAATTGATCAATACCTTGCCACTGTAGAGTAGCAGGTAATCATCGTCGACGTCGGGAAGCCCAAAAGTAACACTAATCACTGTAAGCGACCAAATTTGCGTCATCAAATCAGGCCTACCTCAACTCTCTTGTCTCTCCAGGTTCAATGAGGGCCCTGTGTGGAAGTCTCACAGGAGGGACAATGTTTTTGGGCTCAATAGCATAGAGTAAAGCCACTCCATATTCGGGATCGTAAATGTTGAAACCTGCTTGGGGCTCAAGCTTAAAAGTGTATTCGTGTGCTATGCCGCCGGTATTTGTGATGTTGAAAGTCCATCGAGGCCGGAACAGCTCTGTGTCCATCAGAGAAAACGATTCATACTCGAGTTGAGTGTCGTAGTTGAGAACTTTCCAGGCGTCAACAAGTCCAGTGCCAACCTGGAAAGGTGAGGCTTTATACTTGCGCATTAGGCGATTATTGACAAACGGTAGGGTCTTTCCACTCGATGCGATACGATCTCTGAGCATTTTGGCAAAGCCTGCGCCATTGAAAGCACGACCACCGTACTGACCCACGAACAAAGCCGCAATGCCTGCAATGTAGGGTGCCGACATGGATGTCCCACTCAGCTCCTCGTAACTCTGATTTAGTACAGTACTCATGATCATGTAACCAGGGGCTGCAATGTCGGGTTTAAGAAGTAACTCGTTGGTTGGGCCCCAAGTGGTGAAGTATACGGGAAGTGGCCCAAGATCCTCGCCAGTTCTGTTAGCATTTGGCTTCGTAGTAACATTAGCAGCAGCAACAGCTAGAACTCCTCTGCCGACAGCTCCGCTGCTCGAGTAGAATGGTCCAAACTCTCCTTCATTACCAGCTGATGCTATCACGACGACGCCCTTGTCTACCAGTCGGCTGGCTAACATGGCCCAGGGGTTATCTGACCAGCCATTGGGTTGTCCAATACTCGAGGTGATAACATCGGCCTTAGAGTCCCTATCAGCAGTAACTCATTATTGTGCATAATAGTACTTACTCCCGCATTGTAAGCATCACATAGTGCTTGCATGATGGTCTCTTCGTCGGTCTCCCACGGATCCTAGCGGTTCTTAGCTGTAGAACTCTCGAAATGATTAATAGTGGTCTCGCATACTTACATCAGAGAAAACTTTGTATATGAGAAGTTCGGCCTCGGGCGCAACTCCAGTAAGCCTAAGGTCCATGTCGTTAGACTCTATTGTATCTGCCTCCAACGCAACTAACCATTCATTCTTAGCAGCAATGATACCTGCAACGTGAGTTCCATGGCCTTGGTAGTCCATAGGATCATTATCGGGTTGCTTAGGATGCATTCTCTCATTGTGAGTTTCCCCTGGATGAAATGTGAGCCCTTGATCATAGGAATAAGTCCACCAAACCCACAGTCTGCTCCGACAAGATCATAGCCCCCTTTGACTTTGCAGCCAGGTCCAAAACAGCCTCCGAGCTTTGCAAAATTAGTGCGTGAATAGAACCAGCTTCAGAATGAGCATACCGCTTTGTGAGTATAGTCAATGCCGGTGTCAATTATAGCGACAGTTGAACCCTTTCCACGAATACCGGCAGCATGGAGTTTGTCAACACCCGTCCAGTGATGGATAGAATAGTTTCTTATAGATGAAGATGGGCCATTATCTGAGAACTCGACTTTTGGCATGGCCACTTTGTGGGCCTGCCACACGTTCACAACTCCTTCCATCTGGAGCAATGTGTCAATATTATCTGTGTCAGTTTCAACCACCATCCCGCTGAAAACATCACTACAATCAAAGCTCTGGAACAAAGGCCTTTTTCGATCAGGTTTCATGAGGAGTTGGCGTGTCACTGTGGTCGTGCCTTGATTCTGCGAGTGTGAGTGATTGGTTCAAGGACAGGACTGGTTTCCTTACCGGCTCGACTTCAACAATGAACTTGCGGGTGATTCCAGCACTCGTTCGACCAGTTCTTGAGGCACGAGCAGCTGGTTTGTTGACAGCCTCGACATCAACGGCCACTGACGCCGCAACCAACAAGACTTTTAAGAGATTGTATGACTTCATGATGGCGGGGTGGTCTGAGCGAATGATAGGGGATGAGAGATCAATGGTAGAAAATAGAAAATGCCCGGAGAACATATATATCACTCGTTATACTTCCATCGCATTGGTGCTTCCTCGGAAGATTAGCATGGTCGGCAAGGTCTCGGGAGGATGCATTGTCAACGTTACAGTCCTCATTTGGGCCACGGAAAGGGGCAACAAGTACGTCTTTTTCTAGTTGCCGTTGCGTGATTCAACGTTGAATGTTTTGGTGTCACAGAATGGGTAATCTTTCCCTACCTCTTCACGTAGCGAATGTCCCTAGCCAAAGACTGGAGGGTTAGCCAAGACATCTTTCTGAAGGTTGCCTCGGTGTACGGCTAAGCACATCGATCCGAGTCGTGGACCGGCTGTGCAGGCTTCTATTTGGAGAACACCGTGGCATCCCCTGAGATTTGAGAATGTAGCAAGCCTATGCTGAGAGGGCCCCATTTGAGGATTGGGCGTGACGGGAAGTTCTTGTGTTGTCTAACGGCCGAGTTTGATATATATGAGTTAACCGGAAATTGCCATTGCCGGATCGGTTTGATGTAACGCAAACGGCCTTTTGGGCCTTGATATCACTGTAATGGGCCGGCTGCAACACATATTCTCGAACAAGAGCGTTGTGATCCCGAAGCCGTAGGACCTATCTCAAGATCTAGCGAGAGATCCGGCAATGACAAGGAAGCACATCAAGACCTACTTCTGTTCCATTTTCGGGGCGTGGACAGGGGATCTTGTGTCGAGAAGATGATGCATCCATCGACAGACGTGTAACAGGCATTCAAAGGAGGGTGAACAGTGCTATAACGGAAAGCTGTGCTTGCTATGATTAATCTGTGCTGTATCTTGTGTAACTTCGTGCCTCGACGAAATGATAGGTACTGAGTGTATTCGACGAAAAATCAAAGCAAAGTGCCCAGGGTAACTTGTCCATGATGACGAGTGCAAGAGATGCGGTTCAAGGTGACAGCTCACGTGAACGATGCCATGATGCAATGCAGTGCGAGGAAGGAGAACTTTTAGTTTAACAGTGGAGGCTGCTGATGGCAGCTAAGGTAGTCGCGATACACCACACCATCTCATGCAAGCCACAATTATTATATTCTGATTGCTTACCTACCTATTCTCAATCAACTTGCCTTAATAGCCATTGCTTCTCATGCGGCAGATTCGACTTGCTTGATAACGGTTCGTAGCATCTTGATCTATTCGATACCTAGGTATGCTTCTTCGGCTGGACAAGAAGCTACGTCTTGATACAAACATATTGCACATCGATATCTGTCTAGGTACCTACCTACCTACCTACCTTGAGGTACTAATCTATCGATTCTCCACTGCAGGCTCCAAATTCTACCTTGATTTAACAGCAATTTCTTGAAACATACGGAGTGCAAGAGCCAGGTCCTCTACTACATAAGCGACAAATGCACTAACAAGCAATAGATCACCAAAGTTTCTATTCATTAGCCAAAACGAGCTTCGGTCTCGTTGTTTCCAACAACTCTGACTGGCCAGAACTTGAGCCGGATCCGAGTCCGTGCCTGACGATCTCTCAGCCGGGTCGACCTGACTCGTTGTGATAATCCCAAGCCAAGCCACATGGCCAAAGTAGTCGATGTTTGCACGTTTTTGGCTTGAAACGGCGAAGAGAAACTTTTATTCCCATCCAAATCCATCAGTCTGGAAGCCCATTAGCTACGCCACTTTGTTCATGGTGGTAAAAACTCAGTCGATGAACAACCAGCGAGCAACAGGCTAACACTACCAGTGATAGCCGGGTAAGAGGACGAGAAAGGAGATCGCGTAATGGAGATGGATGAACCGATTGTTTCTACTAAGCGGCGCTGCAGAAAAAACGTGCAGCTCGTGCAGAGAAGCCATACCTAATACAGCATGTCCAATGAACCAACCATGCTTGCTCACCGGAGACCAACAAGGGGGGCCCGGTTCGCTTCGCCGCTATGGAGAGAGCGAGGATGAGCAAAGGAGATATTGATTCTCTTGGAATATTGCGAGCAACGATTAATCATTTCTTGGGGATATCTAACTATATCATATGAAAATCATATACAGAGTAAATCTCATCTTAATCTCGGCTGATCGACGAGCTGAAAGACATGCTCTGCGGATGACATTTTCTGAGTCGGATCGTCCCAGGATCAACATTTAGAATAGATAGAGTGTGGATACTGACTCGCAGAAACCATGTGGTTTGACGGTTTCCATGCCCATTTTCTTTTCCTTTTCCTTTTCCATTTTGGCTTACTTTCTCGCGTGGGTGGAAGCCCCAGATACTGCGTTTCCATGCCAGGAACCAATGGAACCTCGTTCGTGTTCGGCATAAAACGAAACCAGCTTCTGCAAACTCCTTCTCCCCTTTCTGAACTGGGGATTGCATGCACCTAGACACCCCCTGCGTCAAAAATGTCAACCCGACAACGACACAATCATGCTGGTGTGCTATTTAGCGCTTTCGTCGGTGTTGGGAACAGACTTTGTCTTCTGAGGTCCGAGCTAGATAGAATAATATGTAGCTCCCTTATTGGCTTTTGGACTAGTAAATTAACAAAGAGTGTGGGTTTCTTTCTTCACGAGTTGAGCTGAGGACAAAGAACAAACCAAACGCCTTTTGACGGGCCGTCAACGGGAGGATAGGGGAGAGCTTTGACAAGTTGGTGTGCAAGATTATCAGGGCTTCAAGCCAAGCCAAGAGGTCACAGTGACTGTTGGATGCAGTGATTTCCACCTCATGCTCCAGCCTCTTCAAGATGCTATCCTCTGTTCTTTTCTCAAGTCAAAAGCCGCGAGGCAAGCTTTCGCCAGCCTCCCCAAGGCTCAATCAAGGACAGAGAATCACTCAATGGCCATCAACGTTACCTTTCAGGGGGGCCTCAACCCTCAAGCATCTGCAGGTTGCTCCCCAAAGCTTTTGGGTCGCATGGCACCCTTGACACATCCATCCACTTTCACACGACCAGTTCCAATTAGTATCACCTGTCTAGGCTAAACCCACTTTCCGGGCCTCCCCTGTTGGGTGCATCCTCCTTGGATTCTCGCCGGGTCGACGAATGAGAGCATACCCTTCAGCTCGAGATGCCAGCGTCTTACGCGCTACAGACTCCACTAACTCTGTAAAGTTAGGTACCTGCGGGCTACTGCCCCCGGCGTGCTCCCCTAGACAACTAACTCTCTAGGGGCCCATGTATGCATGTTCAGCACCTCAACCTTGAGTCTTATCTTCCATCCAATCCGCCCCCCTCGTTCTTCTCCCTCTTCCTTGTACCTGTCGCAATCGTAATCCTTCTTCTACCCCCAGTCTCCCGCTCTCATTCACATCCACTCATTCATTTTTGACTCCGATCTCTTTCGTGGACAAGGAAACATAACTCCAGGCGATTTGCTTCCTCCTGCTCAAGCTATTAATGTCCCCTACTCTCTTTTAATACTGTCCAACCAACCTCGATATCACCGAAACAACCGAGCAACTTACATCAGTACTTGACTTGACCTGCTGGTAACCATATACTAGTACAAACACCAATACCCAGTCAAGACGAACAATTGCCTCCCCCTTTATGCTCAGGGTCAATTCAAGGACAACACAAGACACACAATCCCCCGAGACGGAACATTTTCACTCGGTACAAATCGAAAGCGTACGGCATTGATTGCAGTACGAATACCTGGAAACCTAATCTCCACATCCTCGACTCCTCCATTACGAAGCCAGCCTCCCTCGCCGCGCTCCAATCTCACCGAGGGATCCGAACTGATCGCCCTGACATATACATACAGTATACGGGCTCAATCTCACCTATTCTGAACTCACCACCTAAAAGTTCATACACCCACCGCAAAAATGGGCAAGTCTCTCATGGACAAGATCCAGGCCAAGCTGGAGCTCTTCCGTCTCGAGCAACGCTACACCCGCCGCCGTCACCGACGTTCCACCTTCGTCTCCAACGCTGTCTACGTTGACGGAGAGTACGTCTACCAGACTCCCAACAGCACTGGCTCTTCCTCCGGTTCCTCGAACATCGATGCCCTTCACGGGGACAAGGCCGGTGTTGGCTCTATGCCCGCCCCCTCAAGCGTAGTCATCGATGAGCACCACTTCCCTTCTGAGATTCAGCACCAGCAACAACCGCCTATGGCTACTGCTGAGCGCAAGCGTCTGAACCGCTTCAGCTCCATTCCTCACTTTGGAGGCTCAAGCAACAAGCAGATGCCCAGCATCCAAGAGCGACGGAGCAGCATGATCCGATGAGTTAATTCTCGGACAGTCAAACCAACACAAAAAAGACAAACCAATAAAAAATCACGCGATGTTCTTTTTTTATGATTGACGGCATTGGCGCCAAGCGATGGTTACAGCTTAGGCGCAGGCGTAGCAGGCGCATGGCTACAGCGTGTAAGCAACGGACACGATGAGATGAGATGAGATGAGACGGGAGAGCATCTGGTGAATGAATGAATCGGACTTGACGGATACCCCCAATTCATTCAAGGTTTTCCTTCCCTACGACGAAACTCGCCCAATTTTGTTGGTACACGTTCCAACATCGGATCACATCACTCACTACCTACCTACCTATACCTCACCTTTTTATTTTGGTTGGGTTGTGTACCCAGCCATGGGGCCTTGTTTAACGACTTGTTACTTTTCCGTCCCACATGCTTCCTCTCCCCCCTTTCACTCTGGACCCTCTAGAGAGGCTTCATTTTGGATATCTGGGGGGGGTTACGGACTGCAGAGCTTTGCAAGGCAGGACGTGGCATCGGTCATCACCGACATTTTTACCTAATTTTCCTTCTCTGGCGTTGATTCATGCTTTTTATTTGCTGTTATTGTTGCTTCTGCATCTCACTACTCAGCTTCCCACGGGCACAGCTTGGGGTTTGTTGGATCATCATTTCTAGAGCTGACAGGCGACTGTCAGGCGCTGCAATCTGTACATAACACCACAAAAAGTATTGCAGGCGAGTTTTATGGGAGGATATGGGCTTGTGGACTTTAACCTGAGGTACCAACGAATACACACAGATATCATGTTCAAACACTTATTAACTTGCTACCTTGCTGCTGTCTATGTCTATGACAAATGAGGATGAAACAAGTCTTGGTCGATACGAGATGTGGCATCGAATTTTAATTTCCGTGGATCTGCGAGCTATGTCAGTGTCTCTGGCTTTCAGATGCCTAAAACAAGATCTGTTTTAGCTGACCGTCGCAATGTCATCATAACTGTCAGATGAACGACACGATTGCGAATAAGAAGGCTTCTCTAATCATGGTCATAAAGATATATCAATGCTGTTGCATTCGGTCACATGCATTCTTACACGAAACCCAAGGCTTCGGCAGCCGGTTTCTAGCGTCTACAGCTCTAAAGTCATTGGATCGTGTAAGTTTTGGTCGGCAGAGACGTTGGATGATGCAAACGCCAGTGGCTATGCACAAACCTAAAAGTGACAGAAGTGGTTTCACATGGTGCGATCGTCCCAAAATTCCTTGGTCAACGCATAATATACGTTTGCGGTGCAAGTGGCTGTGTTGTCTGGTCTTGTCTTGACTTCTATATGCATGAATGTCTGAGCGCGTAACAGGTTTATGGGTGGTTCATGCTCCATAAACCGAAGAGTTGACAAGTGTTGTAGATTTCTATCATAATACACGTTTGAAGTAAGAATATAGAGAGGCAAGAGATGCAGGTTCCTTAACATTACTACCATCTGAGGAGGCTACCCTGTAGATTCACAGTTCAAGTTCGTCCCACCAAATGATACGCGGTAGTCACTGGAGGGCTTAAGTAAATATTTAAGATAGGACGCTGCTTACCAGTGAATTATGCCAAGCTTATTTTCTGCGCATAGTGTGTAAGTATGTATCTACTTGGTGGTTCAGTTATGATAATCCCATTTCGCCGTTTATCAATCCTACAACAAACGATGCACATAGAATACCTACACTGTAAAGAATGTGAGTATTACTTGGACACAACATGTAGTGCAATTTCAAACCCGATTAATGAATAAATAAACACCTAAATGACAGCCTTTTACCACTGCCTTATGCAACCTTTGTATAAATTCAGCTCACCCAAACTCCATCAACTCCCCTCGCTTTCCAATGCATCTATCAACTTCGAACAAAACAGGTGGGGTATACGGCTATGATATAAAACCAAAAGCATTGGATGCCCATCCCATCTCCGGGCGAAAAACAACTTACGCCACGCTCACGCTCACACTCACACTCACGCTTAAACAACAAGTCCATCATACGCTCTCTCCACGGTCCGGCTTCCCATGCCTGGAACTGTCCTCAGCTGAGCAAGGCTGTCGATACGGCCACCAGCCTCGTCATCTTTGACGAGCTCAAGATAGTCAACCAGGTCACGGGCTTTCTTCGCACCGAAGCCGACTAGGCCTCGAATCTGACCGAGGTCGCGTGAGTTGACAATATCGAGAAGATGCTGGGTTCGAGGCGATGCGGGACCCTCATCGTCACCCGAAAGAATGGACTTGGTGGCAAGAGCCTTGACCTTGACCTTTCGAGACTTGGGCTTTGAGGCACGGTGAGCGAACTCTTCCTCATCAACGTCTGCCTCGGCAGTCTCATAATCGCCGTCCGCATCATCGTAGACGAGCCTTCGCTTCTTGCGCTCCGAACGAGGAGTTTCCCGTCGAGGAGAAGGAGCGGGAGCGTTTCCCTCCAACCGCGATCTCAGTCTCTCGATCTTGTTGAGCAGCTTTGTTTGTCCAGGAAAGTAGGGCAGAGCCTTCTCGTACATCTTTAGCGCGATCTCATCCTCGCCGCGCTCCTTGTGTTGGCGAGCAGCCAGGAGGAACCTCAAACCCTCCGACTTGGAATCATCTCGCCATTCATCGCTGTCAATCCGCCGCTCAAGAGCCTCCAATCGCCTTTGCACAGCATCACTGATTTCAGGTTGGACCATTGGTGGTGGCTGAGATTCTTTTTCGGCTGCTACTCGAGCAGCAAGGATCTCGCTGACCTTCTTCTCAACCATGGCCTCAATTTGAGCAGCGGAAACCGTGACAGATGCTGGAGCTGCAGGTCTTGAGATCTTACTAGGTCTCATAGCGGCATCATTTTCAGACGGCCGCTTGACTGGATTGACTCGACGGGCGATATTGGAGCTCACTAGGGGACGGCTAACTGGTGCTGCTGGCTTGGACTTGTCAGTGTAGACGCTAAAGGCCTTGACGGGCTTATTGGCATCAGCAGCCTTGTCAGCGGCTTTGGCAGCAGCATTACCGTTGTGCACATTAGTGAGATTGGCAAGTGGCCGAAGAGGCTGACGCTGGACATTGGAACCTGTGAGACCCGAGTTTGCCCTAGGAACTTGCTTGTACACAATCTCATTCTCAATCTCCCTGACCTCAATCCTTTTCGCCCGAGAGCTGACATTGAGACTGCTGAGGGTGTCGAGGTGATAACTTCGCAGAGGGGATAGATTCAAGATCATGACAGTGATTCCACTGTTCTGGCCCAGAGACAGAATCCGTGTCATCTTGGACTCCCGGTAGGGTATCCTCTTGTCACCACGTCCGATAGCATCGATGCACTGGCTCAGGACAAAGAGACTTTTGTTGATGGCCGCAGATTCCACCAACCTCTCCTTTCCGTTGTCGGTTCGGCGGTTGTCCTCAGATCCGGCCAAATCAATGGCGGATGCTGTGCTCTCCCTGACCATGTCCGAAGTCGTTTGGATCAGCTTGACTCTTAGGATAGCATGGCTGCGGCTACTGTGAGCATTGAGCTTGGTAGCTGCCGTGACGCGGTTGTTGTTGGCTTCGATATAGAGCTTCTCAAAATCCTTGAGGTCTTCACAAGCTCTTTCTGACAGACCGACAACGATAGTCTTGCCATTGGCCTCAGCTCGTAGGGGCAGACCGGTTGGCGTTCGCTTTTCGGGTGGCTCGAGGAGATCAAAGACCTTGTCGTTATAGATCTCGTAGTAGGACAGCAAAACCTGCACATCCGTCTCACCACGAGAATCCTTCATGATCTTCTTGCCCCTTCGAAAGACGTTGCTGAGCATCCGAGGAATCACCCCGCGGTCTGCCAGCTTCATACCGCCTCGCATCGTGTGTGTTTTACCGGTACCGGTGACACCATAGGCGAATATTGTGACATCGTATCCCTGGAAGAGAGACTTGACGTGCGGCGCCACTACTCGAGTCAACACACGATACGATACGAGCAGGAAAGAGACGTAGTAAACGAAAACAAGACGAAACAAAACGCGTTAGCTTATGAGATCGCACCTTCAGCAGTAAACAATTCCTCTTGAGTCGTAGATCGGTCGTACACGCCATTGAACGCGAATGAGAACTCCTCAGCCTCGTTCTTGGGGTTGGGGATCTTGACGACCGTGTTTGGCTTGCCAGAATCCGCGGTATCGGCTCGAACGATAATGTCACATTCGCGCTCCTTTTCCAGCAGCGGTCTTATCCTGGAGACCACTCTCACACTCATTGTGTGTATTCGGTATCGAGAGGATTGTATTGGTTGTGAGGGCGAAGAAGCTCAAGGTGTCGTTGAGTCGGACTCTGTCAGCCTACCAAACTGGCCGCTACCACGTCCTGAAAGTTAGCAAAGATTTGCTATAGAGAAAGATAGCATGGGTAGCGGTCTAGTGAAATGAGGATGGAAAGCACGGGCGTTGGCACAGCAACGGACGCACACGTGACATGACGTGTGGGAACGGGAACGGGAACGGGAAAAGCCGCTAACAAGACTGATTCGCTTTTGGTGATATTACCTTAGCGGGTTCCATGGCTTGAATTGAATTGAATGTGAGTTGGTGGATATACAAGTTGTACAGCTCTCTCAGAGCTCATATATCCAACACAAAATGCGAGGCCAATTGCCCTTGACGAGAACGGCGCGAGGACTACGGCTGCGGGTATTACCCTCGTATACTTGCACTCAGTGCCGGAGTATTCAGATCAGCGCTGCGCCGAGCACTGAAGCGCCAAAGGTTGGGCCTGATGCCTTTGGAGCTCTCGAGACGAGGGATCCTGCGGGTATGATTTCTCTGTGCTGCCATTGAGCCATGAAAGAAGCGAGTCTCTGACCATTTCTTTACCTGTTTAGATGCTCGATTCGAGGTTCTCGGTTCCCCGTATTCGCTCCTTTCTGTTACCTTGTCGGCATCGCAGAAGCTCTATACTCGGAGGGGTACCTTGGTTGCTGTAGCTGGCAAGCCTGAAAATGTACGCACGCACGCAACATCAGACAAAAGATACCAGAAGACTTATTAATGCAAATAAACAGGCCCAATCCACACTCTCGATCCTTAACCCGATCACACGAGCCTTTCTCGGCATTCCGTTTCTCTACCAGCGCATCTCAGCTACGACACCCATCACAGCCTTGATATCGACGAAATCACCTACAACCACTTTTACAGTCCTCCACCTCGACGGAACGACAGACTGGATGATCTCACAGAGGAATGCGCTGTTGGCTTGGACAGGATACACTCTTGCGCCCTCGGCGCGCATTCAGAGCAGCCTCACGCTGGCCTATTGGGGCAACACACTCCTCACAGGACGAGGTCTCGCCGCTCTATCAGCACCGGGGCAAATCTACGAGCTCACTCTCAAAGAGGGAGAGGAGTTTGTCGCGCACCCCGGAAGTGTTGTCGCCTATTCGATCAGCCGATACCCACCACAGCCTTTCCGCTTCAAGAGCAGCAGCCTACGACTCCAGGTGCCCTCGCTATTTAGATGGATCTCAGAGCCTGAGTGGGTGAAGACTGTGCGTACCTCAGAAGTATGGAAGTATCTGGCAAGAGCTTTCTACAGTATGCGAACCGCTACTCGACGAACCATCTGGGGTGATCGCCTTTTCCTCCAATTTCATGGTCCCACAAAGATCCTCATGTCTAGCCGAGGAGTGCGCGCTTCAGACGTTCTCACCAACAAGCAAGTGGATGAGATTGCTGATGCCCAGCCCGGTGTTCTGGCAGAGGCTCTCGACTTGAAGAATAAGCCCAAGCTGACTGACGGCACCAAGACCAAGCCTGCCCCTGCCAAGGCTGTTGAGCCAGAAGTGGAAGATAAGTCCGTGACGGGAATTCACGTTGCCACAGTTGAGAAGGATGGCAAGGTAAAATTCGAGGATAACAAGGATCTCAAGGAGTTCATACGATGAGAATGTGCAGACGAGGAGCAATGTGATATGAGTGAGCGATGTTGCAGAGCATGAAATACAAAAGGAGGGAGACGAGCAGGAGGAGACTTTTACACAACACAACGTTTTGTTTTGTCATGTATGATTACTTCCCTATCTATACTATTCATCATAGAGCTGAAGCCTTTATGTACCAATATTGACGAGTTTGAAGAGCTGTTACTTGATTGGCTTGTTCGGGAATTCGGCTCATACTGTACTTGTTGTGGCTTGAGCCTTGAAGGAAGGGGCACAGCCAGCACCATAACAACAGCGCATGTCATAAGTAACTACACGGTACTTGATGGTCGGGCTAATCAATTCTCGCATCGGATCCGAGCGGTCTATTCAGTCAGGCCCCTCCCTATAGGATAGGTTAGGAGCTAAAGAGCACGACGATCACTGACTCATCTCATGCAGCCAACTTATCTGATAAACCATTCCTTCTCAGCTGTATTAATAATGGAGGCTCGAAAGGAGCACTCGTATGTGACCATAGCTCGAAGTTATTGGACGATTTCTGTTACTGGCCACGCTTTGGGCTTAGACAGCTCGCGACTCGGCTTTGAGTTAAGTCCAATGTCAGAGTGAGACCAGCCTTAACTTGTATGAGTTGTGTGATAACGGACAAAATAAGCAAAGAGTACCCTTGTTAAAGCCGATACTGATCCACACCTGGACGGATTTATCACCTCCGCCAAGGACGAACACCGATTGATGGCGCAAGGATAGACACGATACCCCCCTGGGCATTGGTTTCAACAACGGGAGATCTACCCCACTAGCCAACATAGATCATATATTATAGTACATAGGTAGATAGGTAGATGTAAGACGGTGAGATTTACAGAGGGTAACTTGATAGTTATAAAGGTTCTGCCCATGTTGGACCGAGCCATACAACCACTACCCAGCAATGGTTCACACTTGTTAGCACTGACATGATATATCGTGGCTTAGTAGCAGCTCGAGTAACACGCAACATATAATAATAATTCTTTCCCTTCTGAGTACCTGGGCCTACATCTCAGATTATACCTACCTACACAACCATCATCATGGCTCGTTCGACAATATCCTCCTCCTCCGAGACGGTCAATGACAGAAACCTCCAACCAACCACTTCAACAGACCCCGAAAAGTCAGGTCCTCAACCCACTGCCAAAACAGAAGCCAACATACATCCAGAACCTGCCAACGCCGTCGCGGCTGATCTCGAGCGTGGTGACAATGACGAGAAGAAACAGGAACAACCGCCAGCAGGCCCTCCACCAGGAATGGCACCAGCTGATTTCCCAGATGGTGGTTCCGAGGCTTGGCTTGTTGTCTTTGGTGGGTGGTGTGCTCTGTTCTGCACATTCGGCCTCGTGAACTGCGTGGGTGTGTTCCAGAAATACTATGTTTCTGGACCGCTTAGAGACTACAATAGCTCTGCCGTGAGCTGGATCACCTCTGTCGAGGTGTTCTTCATGGTCTTCTGTGGTGCCATTGTATGTCTACACGTCCTCCTCGTATCAAGCAATAAACTGACCTCTTGCTACCTAGTTTGGCAGTCTGTTCGACAACTACGGCCCCAAGTATCTTCTCTGGTTTGGGTCCATCGCCTACATCTTCGGTCTCATGATGATTTCTTTATCAAAAGAATACTATCAGTTCTTCCTCTCGCAGTCCATCGTCGCAGCCATTGGATCAAGCGCTGTCTTCAACGCTTGCATGTCCTCACTCGTCACATGGTTCTTTAAGCGTAGAGCTGGCGCTTTTGGTATCATGGTCTCAGGCTCATCTCTCGGAGGTGTTGTTCTTCCAATCATGATGGACAAGATGATCCAGAGCGTCGGCTTCCCCTGGATGATGCGTACCGTGGCCTTTATGTTCCTCGTTTTGCTTGTCTTCTCTTGTCTCACTGTCAAATCCCGTCTACCTCCTCGCTCCAAACCATTTGTTGTCAAGGACTACATCAACGGCCTCCGCGAACTCCCCATCCTCATCACTGTCGTTGGCTTCTTTTTCTTCATGTGGGGCATGTTTCTTCCCTTCAACTATGTCCTCCTCCAGGCTCAGGCTGCGGGCATGTCCGAGACTTTGATCCCTTACCTGCTACCTATCCTCAATGCTGTGAGGTAAGTCATGGCCCTTCCAGACGACGCTCTGCAGTACGTACTGACTTGACCATAGTATCTTTGGTCGTATTATTCCCGGCATTATCGCCGACAAGATCGGTCGATACAACGTCATGATCATCATCACATTCATATCCGCCCTCTTTTGTTTCTGTGTCTGGATTCCTGTCAAAGATACCGCCGGCATTGTTGTATTTGCTGTCATTTTTGGGTTCTCATCGGGTGGCTATATCAGTCTCGTCCCGACTCTCATCGCACAGCTCTCCGATATTCGCCAGATTGGCACTCGTGTTGGCGCTGCGTTTGCGGTTCAGTCTTTTGGTGCTCTGACAGGGAGCCCCATCGCTGGAGCCATCGTGTCTGCTCAGAATGGCGACTATCTCGGCCTGCAGTTGTTTTGTGGTTGTTCTATGCTGGCCGGTTGCATGTTTTTCGTCTTTGCACGCTATGTGCAGGTCGGATTGAAGGTTGTCAAGGTCTGAGGTCTGTCCAACTCGAATGGAAGAGCAAATCACGGGCTAGAATGTCGTGGAGTTGGCAAAATAGGATTGAGGGCAAAAGCAAATGGAACCCACACGAGACACAGGATGGATAAATACATTCGGAAAAGGTTGACAGTGAGAGCGCAAGATGATTCGCATTTAATGAAGAAGTCGCTAGCTCATACTAGCGTAAATGATGAGATGACTGTCAAGTCAGATCAGGATACACAATGCTGGTGGTACACGTGAAAGAGGAATAAATCAGAGTAACTATACTTGGATGAGTTAGCAACTCTTCCAAATGAGCTGGAAGTAAACAAAGATAGAATGAGCGGGTTCTCAGGATGTAGATATTGGTGAGCGTTGGAATCATCTAGATCATAAACAGCCTCTGACTCGATGTATCATCATAGAACGGTATGCAAGAAGATGAAAGAAATCACACGTACCACGATGCTTTACACATAGAAATTTTCGTAAATAGATAGACAGCGAGCCTAGTGTCTTGATGCAATTAGTACTTTTCCATCGAAAATTAATAGACGTAGAATGGGCGAGAATAGGGGGCTCAGGATGTAGATATTGGTGAGTGTTGGAATCATTAAGATCATAAACAGCCTCTGACTCGGTATATCATCATAGCAAGCAAAGAACAGAGGCATACTTGACCTACCTTGTGATATCATAACATGTGGTATTCCCTCAATGATGGAAAGCTATGAATGTAATCTACCACGGTCAGTGAGCAGTCCAAAATAACGCCATCAAAACCATGCGAATTAATAGGTGATTGTGCTCAGGATGTAGATATTGGTGAGGTTTGGAATCATTAAGATCATAAACAGCCTCTGACTCGGTGTATCATCATTGCAAAATGAGGAGGGATGAATGAAGGCTCAGATGACATACCTTTGGAGAGAGAACTGACTGCCCAAGCGTGAGTTGGCACAGTTCAGAGTTTCACATGGAAATAAAACAAAACTCCAATTCTTTAGTGTAGCATCTCTTCCTCGCCCAGAAGAGTTATGTACAATCGCTCTCGACCCGTCCCGTTCGCCCGCTTGTCGCATCTTGCTTATTGGCTACCCTCGACAGTCGCCTTAATTGGGTTAATCTCAACACCGTACTTCTCACTAAGTCGCTCTGCCCTTCGCTCATCATATCCGGGAGGTCGGATGCCTATTGAAATAGTGTCAGAGGTTTTCCAGCCACATCAAACGCTGTGCGCGACTTACCTCGGCCCTCGCCAATCTCGGAAATAGTCTGCTCAATTGGCAGTCGGGTGCTTCGTCGGACGATCTCCTTGCGCTCGAATTCGTCGTCTTCTCTCTTGAAGCTATCGTATCGGCCGCCGAGGTAGTGGAACATACCCTGGAAGATTGCGAGACCACCACCTAGTCCCATAACGACGGGCATTCGTCTCGCTGCAGCGTGTTAAATCATGCGGTTTGAGGTACAAGATCAGGTCATACTGGGAAGGCCGAGAACTGAACCCAGGGCAAAACCACCGAGAGCAGCAGAGAAGGCGTCGTCCTTTTCGCGGAGGTTCATTGAGCTTCGTGAGACGAAGACATATGCGGCGGGAGCGGCGGCTATGACATAATTAGTACCGCTAAACCTCCAATTGGGCTCATCCAGAACATCTATCGTACCTCCAATACCGATAATATGAGCACCTCGGGTGAAGACGCTCAGGATGCCAACATTGTTCTTGGCCATGGCATTCTTGACGGAGGAGAGGAAGAGACCACTGAGAGCACCGATCACACCGGCCTTTGCGGTGTCATCGAGGACATCGTAAGGCTTGAAAAGGTTGTCAGCCTTCTTGTGAGCCTTCCAATTCGCGCTCGACGGGTGCTCCATTGCGATTGCTGTGAGGGAGAGAAGTTGGGAGCTTTTATTTCTTGGGCCTGAGGTTGAAGCCGAGCTATGGAAACTGTAGGATCGAGATGCCTCCACTAGAAACACGTGACGTTGGTCATCCAATTGCTCTGCTTTCATTGGCTCAAGAGAGCTCGACGAAATTCAAGTCCTCTGTCGCGGTACGTACCTCCATCATGCCCCACCATCACTGGACTCAGTGAGAAAAATTGGCTATGAGCTTAACAAAGAGAATCTTTCTCTCGAGCTTTAATTCTGAGTCTGGCATTTCGACGGATTGCCATTGACTCATATACAAGTTTGGCTCCTATTACTTTATACAATTATCTTAACTTCCGAGACTACCCGGTGATAAGATCGTTACGCGGCTCCTTTTCCTATTCGACGTTATCCTGGCAAACATCTTATACGACTTAATCTAGCCTTTAGAGAAGTTAACCTGAACTTAGAATCAAGTCATCAATCCGCCAAATATTAGTTTTCGGTATAGATAAGATCGAAAGAATTGATTTCCCCGAAATGGAGCCAACAACAAATGAAGGAGAGAAAGGTCAACCTCATCAGGAACCACCCTCACTATCAGAAAACTCAGCCAACACTGGACATAGTGAGCAAACAGTCACCGCTGACTCTCACACAAAGCCAACAGATAATGTGCCCCTTACAGAGGGTTCAACTATTCCTAAAAAACGGCCAGCGGACGACGAAGCCGCCGAGCCTATGTCCAAGAACGCTCTCAAGCGTTTGAGAAAACAGCAGCAATGGGAAGCCGGAAAAGAGGAGCGAAAGCAGAAGCGAAAGGATAGTCGAGTCGCACGCAAAGTCCGCAAGCGTGAAGAAAGGGCAGCACTTATCGCTCAGGGCATTGATCCAAATGCCAATAGGCAGCAGAAACCTCCTTCAGTCAATGTGCCTGTCACACTCATCTTCGACTGTGACTTTGAGCAGTACATGCGCGAGAAGGAGCTCATTTCACTCGGCAGCCAAATCACCAGGTCATACTCGGAGAACAAAAATGCGAGATATCGTACACACATCTTCGTCTCGGACTGGAACGGAAAACTGGCTGAGCGGTTCCACCAGATCCTCGATGACAAACACAAGAACTGGAAGGGCATTGACTTTGTGAACGGAGATTTTATCGATTGTGCGAAGCAGGCTCGGGAGAAGATGAAAGATCCGAGTGATCGCATGGTCGATCAACTCCAGAGGAGCTTGGATAACAGAATCCCGTGGGTGAGGGACGAAAAGGATCCTCTTCCCTTGCCTGACCCCGAGCCCGAGCCGTCTCCCGAATATCAGGACATCGTTTACCTATCATCAGACTCACCGTACACACTCGAACGCCTCGAGCCCAACACAAGCTATGTTATTGGCGGCCTCGTCGATAAGAACCGCGAAAAGGGGCTGTGCTACAAACGAGCAAGGGAACGTGGCATCCGAACGGCTCGGCTGCCTATCGGCCAGTACATGGTGATGCAGAGCCGGACGGTTCTAGCGACAAACCACGTCGTCGAGATCATGCTCAAGTGGCTTGAGTATGAGAACTGGGGCGATGCGTTTATGAGTGTCATCCCTAAGCGCAAGGGCGGTCATTTGAGAGACCAGAGGGGTGATTCAGGTGAGGCAGAAGAAACCGAGGGGCAGGGGGTCGAGGAGATTGAGGAGGAGGAGGAGGAGGA